>NC_064829.1:67342968-67645998 GCF_024166365.1 Elephas maximus indicus | reverse complement strand
GAACTGGGGCACGTGGTCAACCAGCACCAGGCCAATGGGGCAGGGGTTACTTCTGCCTTTAAAAAAAAAAAAATTTAGCCAGTATTAATTCTAGAGTTTATAGCAAGACAATAAGACAGGTGTGAAGGGAAGAAGTGGAACAGAGAAAGTTGATTTCATCTGCTGAAAACTGGACCAAGTAATATGAACTAAGGGAAATTTCATGGACTGAAAACTTACATAACCGTGAATGCAATAAAGGTGCCCCCATATGAGAGTAATGAGAAGAAATGGCATCTTCAGAAAGCCAGAAGCAATGGGGCCCCCTCCGGCGGGCTGTGGACATCTCTTGGAGTGTGGTTTTCAGTACTGAACACACTTTAAAAGGATCCTTGACAAACCACAACACATTACGAGAAGAGCTTTGAGAATAGAGAGGGAGGATTGGGAAATATTAGGACTTTAAAACTGGTTAGAAAAAAAGAAAAAGAATAGAGCACTATTTAGGTTGTCACCAAGAAGGCAGGCAGAAGGAACAGTTAGGATGGAATGACAATGACCTTAAAGTAGTTGAAGGGGACATTAGACATTAGACACCAGAAGGAACAACCAGAACCAGTGAGTGAAAGACGTCGCTTTAAACAGAAGATACACCTAACGGTCAGAGCTGCCAGGAAATAAGACAGGTTGTCTTATAGTGTGGTGAGGTCCTTGACACTAGAGGAATGGGAACAGAGGTTGTTGGGAAAGTGGAGAAGAAACACATGCATTTGATAAGGAGTAGGTCTGGGTGAACTCTAAAGACCTTTACAATTCAGACAATCTAGGTCTCTGAGACTTAATTGGGAGCAAGAGAACATCTGAAGCAGAAAAGCCAAGGCACTTCAGGAAGAGCAATTTGTCAGCAAGTAGAATAGAGCAGAGATCGCAGGGAGTGGGGGTGGGTGGCCAGTTGGGTGGCATAGTGGACATCTGAGGATTGTGTACACAGAGCCCCTCTTTTCCAGGAACTGCCCCCCTCCCCCACACACTAGCCACATGACTACAGAAGTGGCAACCATGTTATCACAGGGTCCTGACCCCAGTGGGTTCCTGGCCTAGGCGCCTGACCACACAGTGCCTATCCCCATAGCTTCAGTGGCCCATCCAGCGTGGGCACCTGACTCCACTAGCACAATGAGACTTTCCCCAGCATTTTTGGATTTGGGACTTCAAGAATCAGGGCTTCTTTCCCTCAGGAGTGGAGGCATACTGTAGTCAAGTTTCCTCCATGACCCAGAGAGAAGAAGACAGTGTGTTTGCAGAGAGATAGAGAGAGAGAAGGGGAGAGACAGAGACAAGGAGAGGGAGAAAGACAGAAGCGGAGGGGGGAAAGAAGGAGAGAGACAGGGACAGAGACAGAGAAAGAAGGAAGTAGAGAGAGAAAGAGAAGGGGAAGGAGAGAGAAGGAGACAGAGAGAGAGAGGGAGAGAAGGGGAGGATGAGAGACAGGCCTGAAGGATTGCACATAGAGGAACAGAGACGAAAGAGAGCCCTGACCATGTTTGCGTTCCTTGCTTCAATGGCTCCAGGCATAACCTCATTCCTGTCTTGGCTTCCATGAGACCCCTGATGTCCTTACAATAAGGCCACTTTTAGTTTAAGCTGGGTAGAACTAAGCATGTGTCATTTGCTATAGATGAAGTCTGAACCAGTGCAGAAAGTCATCACAGGTGTGTAGGCAGATGTGGGTGGAAATATTGGGGAAGGAAGGAGATACAGGCTTCAACAGCGGAAGGAAATGATAGGCCATAAATATTCTTCCTTTCTGCCTGACTGCTCCCTCTTCCCCTTAGAGGCTCTGGAGTCCACAGTGAGAAGCATCCCCGGCTGCTGCCCAAGGACACACTAGAGTGCCAGTTTGCTGAGGCTGGTAAACCGGTCATGGAACAGATGCAAAGCAGAATGCCACTTAATTTCATTAGCAATTTTGCATTTACCAAGATATACTCTTGCCAGAAGTGCCAGCACATCAGAGGTGTGTGTTTGTTAAGATTGAACAAGATCCCAGGGTGCCTGGAGAGGGTCACAGGCTACCTGGCAGATTGTCTCCTAATTTCCCAGGGCAGGGAGAGAATACAGTGGTCCCCCAAAGATGAGGCTGCTTGGGAGCCTTCCCAGGGACAGCTTTTCACTGACAAGCATCTCAGCCCAGGTTCAGAAAGAGTCTTCCTACTATCCACACCTTTCAGGACTTCATGCCACTCATGCCCCACCACCTCCCTGAGAACCGTCAGCACATTTTATCTGTGGGTATACTCAGTTCTCAATGATAACGCTGGCTCTCCTTGTCTTCTTAGCTACATTTTCAGTAAAAGTGTATGCTTGATAGAGTAAGCCTCGGTGAACTCTATTTAAGCAGCTACTCCCTCTCCTCACAGCTTGCAGAAAATAACACCCTTTCATGGGATTTAATTAACTTCTCTAGCTAATAGGAATCTTTCATTTCTTTGAAGCCACATGTATGGAGTATTACCAACAGGGAAATGTGCCTGAGCCTTGATGCCCAGGGTTTTCACTGGGGCTGTCACATAGACATGGTTGAACACCCACGTGGCTGGCCTCAGTCTCTAGTCCCTCCAGAGGTTGAGCTGATACCACATGACCCAAAGCCCCCGCTCTAAATCACATTGTTAGGCTATCTGGTGTGGCCCAAAGACTCCGGGAAACAAAGATACTCTTATTAGGCATGACATTCATGACATTCAAGGGTTTAGTGATGACCTCCCAGGACATAAGGGCGAAGGCCAGACCTCTCTTTCGATAAGGTTAATTCTTTACTACATGGTCATAAACTCCTGGTATTATGAAGTCTAAACTTTGCCTCAATAAACCCTGTAGTCAGGCTGTGCCTTATCTATTTATCATAGCACCCAGTCTAGGATAGGAGTCCCCGGGTGGCACAATGGGTTAAGCACTGGACTATTGACTGAAAGACTGAAGACTTGAACCCACTCAGAGACACCTTGGAAGAAAGGCCTGGCAATCTGCCTCCAATAGGTCACAGCCATTGGAGCATAGGTCTACTCTGCACACATGTGATCACCATGAGTTGCAATTGACTCAACAGCATCTGGTAACAAAGGACAGAGCCTATGGCAGTTGTTCAACAAATAACTGAGACCAGATAAAGTGCAGCCTGATACAAGTAAACATAGATTGCAAAGTGAACTTCCATTGTGCACATGGCTGGTGAGGACAAGAGAGAGGTTGGGTAGTGAAGAACCTTTGAGGAACAGTGTTTGGGGAAGGAAGTCAGTAGTGCAGTTTGAACAAGTAAGCTATTAAAAATTTTTTTTTAATTATTTTAGTTGTATCTATTATTTGACAGACTACCCATCTGTCAGTTTGTCATACTGTGGTGGCCTGCATATTGCTGTGATGCTGGAAGCTATGGCA
This sequence comes from Elephas maximus indicus, assembly GCF_024166365.1. Classification (NCBI taxonomy): domain Eukaryota; kingdom Metazoa; phylum Chordata; class Mammalia; order Proboscidea; family Elephantidae; genus Elephas; species Elephas maximus. The sequence goes on along the minus strand of NC_064829.1, from coordinate 67,642,581 downwards.
CTAGTATTTCAAATACCTGCAGGATCCCCCATGGTAGACAGGTTTTAGCAGAGTTTCCAGACTAAGACAGACTAGAAAGAAAGGCCTGGTGATCTACTTCCAAAAATTAGCCAATGAAACCTTATGGATAACTGTCACAGGACCAGGCAACATTTCATTCTGTTATACATAAGGTCACCATGAGTCGGAGCAAACTTGACAGCAACTAACAACAACAACAAAAACAATCATTTGAGTAGGACTATATCATCGCTATGAGTCAGAATTGACTTGACGGCACTGGGTTTTTATATCCTTTTAGAGCCCTGGTGGCACAATGGTTAAGAGCTTGGCTGCTAACCAAAAGGCCAGCAGTTTGAACCTACCAGCCACTCCTTGGAAACCCTATGGGGCAGTTCTACTCTGTCCTAAAGGGTCGCTATGAGTTGGAACCGACTCGACAGCAGTAGGTTTTTTTTTTAATTCATATATTCAAGTTCAAAAAGTACAAAAGCGTACGTAGTAAAAAGTCTCCTTCCCAGGTGGGAAATTTGAAATGGAATCCAAAGATGAAAACATCTGTTCATTTATTATTCCCAACCCTCTCCCTCAAATATTTTCCTGCTTGCCAGAATGATTTGAGAGAAGGATGTTCTTTCGTTTTGCTTTTATGAAAGGAGCTACAAATGAAAGCAACCAACCACATTTTTTTTTAAAAAAAACTTTTTCTTGCGTTTTTGGTTAAAGTTTACATAACAAATTAGGTTCCTGTTTAACAATTTCTACACAAGTTGTTCAGTGACATTGGTTACATTGGTTATATTTTTCACAACATTTTCGTTATTTCCATTCTGGTTGTTCTGTTTCTAGTCATCTAGTTTCCCTGTCCCATTAGCTTCTCATCTTTGCTTTAGAGTAATTTTGACTGTTTGGTCTCGTATAGATGATTTTTTAAAGGAGTGCAGTACTCAGGGATGATATTCCTTGTTTTATGAGGCGATCTGTTATTTAGCTAAAAGGTGACCTCAGGGGCTAATTTTAGTTCAAGGTTTAAATAGTATCTCAGGGCAATAGTTTTGAGGAGTCCTTTAGTCTCAACAGGTCCAGTGAGTCTGGACTTTTTAAGAATTTGAGTTCCGTTCCGTGTTTTTCTCCCGTTCTATCAGGACTTATCTATTTTGGCCTTCATCAGAACTGTTGTTAGTAGAGGCCAGGCACTATCTAGTTCTTCTGGTCTCGGGGTAGATGAGGCGGTAGTTCATGTAGATGATCAGTCCTGTAGTGCACTTTCTGAGTCTTTGGTTTCCTTCTTTTTCTTTTGCTCCAGACAAATATAATTTCTACACATAATCTTAGATCGCTACTCACAAGTTTTAAGACCCCAGACACTACATACCAAACTAGATGTATCTATATATACATGTGTGTATGCATATACATATAACAAAGCACATAGCACACACAGCTATGAAGAGTTCTTAGACTACTTGCCAAACTCGGATGTAGAACATATACTTTATGAACTATATTACGCCAACTGATGGACTTGTCCCATGAGACTATGGTCCTAAGCCTTCAAGCCCAGAAAACCTACCCCACAAAGTGTTAGGTTATATCTAAGAAGTATCTGTAGCTGTGCCTGCTATGTGCTTTATTATACACATGTGTGTATAATAAACGTATTATACATATAAAACAACAATGATTGTGAGGATGGTGCAGGATTGGGCAGTGTTTCATTCTGTTGTACATAGGGTGGCTATGAGTCAGGATGGACTCAAGAGCACCTAAGAACAATGTCTGTGTGGATACACATGTGTATATACATATACATATAGATACAGCTGTATATATATACACATATATGCATACATACATACATGAGTAACCACACATATATTCTTTGATTACTGTTGCACCCATCCACATTTTAAATTAATGGTATGTCCTGCTCTGTGCCATTGACAAGGAATTGGGTTGAATTTATTGGAAAATAATTTCCTTCTGTTCAAACCATGCTCCTCAACTCTTTGTGTAATTTGATGGTCTTGGAGCGCCTTCTTCTGAATTATTAGACATTATCTGTACTCGGGGCAAAGATCTAAGCCCACACTCACTCTGGGTATTTGATGAATAGCCCTTCCTCCATGCTTCTAATCAGTTGAACTTTATTTTAATTTGCACAATTATGTATTTTCTATCACTTTATTTGTCATACCGGCTGGAGGCCTTTTTCTTTCTTCCTTTTTTTTTTTTTAAACTAATACAGCCTTCCAGCTATTTACCTGGCAAATAATAAAGCAACACTATTCTAGGTCTGTTTGTCTCCAGGAAGCCTGCTGAAGTGCTATTAGCCTGAAGTGTGTACCTGAATTGATCCATGTAGGTTAATGGGGACCAGCCCTTGCAAACACCAAACAAAGCCCAGCTGGGGAAAAGTGGGGATGAAACAGTATTTACAATTACCTGTTTGGGCAGAAACCGTGTGGAGTGTGTCTGGGGAGCACCTTCTTTAGAAGACTCTGCCCGATGCCTGCTGCACTCATTGGTATCTCTCGTCAACGACTTGGCTGCGGCTGGTCCCTTGCGCCTGCCTCTCCTCACTGCCAGTGCCAGCAAGGCAGAAGGTGTGGAAAACAGAGCCTTGGGGGTCAGTTAACCCAACGCTGCCTCCCCTCACTCCCAGTGGTTCTTCTAGAGCCCTCAGACACATTTTTAAGAAATATTTTATTGTGTTTTTGGTAAAAATACACACAGCAAAACATACTCCCATTCAATAGTTTCTACACACAATGTTCAGTGGCGTTGGTTACATTCTTCACATTGTGTCAACTTTCTCATTATTTCCGTTCTAGTTGTTTCACTTCCGTTAATTTAGTCTCACTGCCCCCAAACTTCTCATCTGTGCTTTAGAGTAACTGTTGTCCATCTGGCTTCATGTAGATAATTTTTTAAAAGAATGCTATATTCAAAGGTGACATTCTTTACTTTGTGAGCTAACCTACTGTTTAGTTAAAACGTGACTTCAGGGGGTAGTTTTGGTTCAAGGTTTAAAAAGTATCTCAGGGCAATAGACTCAGGGATTCCTCTAGTCTCAATGGGTCCAGTTAAGTCTGGATTCTTTAAGAATTTGAAGTCAGAAACTCTTTTTTTTTTTTTTAATGTTCTTCCTGCCCAGCATGCTGAAGGCACACCTCAGCCTCACAGACTGAAGCAATGGCTTTGGAACCAGGCCTGGACCTGCCTCCTGACTCCATCCCATGCCAGCCGAGTGTTCTGGACAAGTTTCTCACCCTCTTGGATCCTTGGCTTTGCATCTCTAAAATTAGGAGAATAATGCCTATCTTCTGAGTACCTGTGAGGATTGAATTAGATAGTTTAGCACAGTATCTGGTGCACAATAAAAAATAGGCATTAGAAATTTTGTGTGTGTGCTTTAGGTGAAAGTTTACAGCTCAAGTTAATTTCTCATACAAAAATTTATACACATATTGTTATGTGACATTAGTTGGAATACCTACGGTGTGACAGCACATCCCCCCTTTCTACCCCTGGTTTCTTGTGTCCATTCAACCAGTTCCTGTCCCTTCCTACCTTCTCATCCTGCCTCCAGACAGAAGCCACCCATTTGGTCTAGTGTATCTGCTTGAACTAAGGACACACTCTTCACAAGTATTATTTTATATTTTATAGTCCAATCTAATCTTTATATGAAGAGTGAGCTCTGGGAATCATTTTCATTCTGGGTTAACAGAGCATCCGGGGGCCATAGCTTTGGGGGTTCCCCCAGTCTCAGTCAGACCATTAAGTCTGGTCTTTTTACATGAATTTGAGTTCTGCACCATACTCTTCTCCCGCTCTGTCCAGGACTTTCTGTTGTGTTCCCTGTCAGGGTAATCATTGATGGTAGCTGGGCACCATCTAGTTCTGATCTCAGGCTGATGGAGTTTCTGGTTTATGTGGACTTTTTGTCTCCTGAGCTAATATTTTCCTTGTGTCTTTGGTGTTTGAAATTTTTTTCTTTTAAATAATCATGGGGCTACAAGCTTCTTACCCTATTGCAGCTACATCAGTTTGTCCCTTAATGGCTTTACTAATAGGGCTCCACTTCTATTTAGAAAGAAGGTTCTGCTGCTTCGAAAAAATCAAAACAAAAACACCGATCCAAGAAAAGCAGGGCATGGTACTGCAAAGAGTCCCACACTGAGATGAGAAGATAGGGGTCCAGTCCTCAACCTGGTCAGGTACTAACTAGCAGAGTGACCCTGAGCTTCAGCTCCCTCATGTGTGAAAATGGGATAACTTTACCAGCCCTCTCGGCTACATGGAAGAGCAAGCAAAATAATTTATGTGAAAGTTTTCTACGAAATGCATACTGTGGAAAAGAGTGCAATGCCCTGTCTTGCCAACTCTGGGATCAGAAATGTGAGTTTCCCTCCCCATCCACACCTGTTCGCTCCTATTTATCACCAGGTGTTTTATTGATCTGCACAATCATTGTCTCCATTGTTTCACCCTGATACACAGGGCTGGGGGGAGGCAAGTGGTAGACCTGGAATGCCTACATAATTCTCTATACCTCAGGCTACCACAAAATCAATATAAATGTTTCAGGAAAGAGAAGGTCCTCAGAGTCTGTACCACATCCATAAACTAGACTGAGTTCTGGGGTTTGACATTCAATTCACCCATATCTGTTGGGAAAGTGAGAATGAGAGATGGAGTGGCAGAGAGGAAACAAAATGAAAAGAAGTCAGATCCAAACACAAGAATGTGGGGCGCCATTACTCAGCAGTGGGTGCTGGGACTGTGGTGGACTATTGGATCTGTGGCTCTCGATGAACCACCATCCTGATCCACACCCTTGTTCAGTTCCATCCACTTAAATCTGGGCTTGTGATGGGCTTCAACCAATAAAACACGGTAGAAGTGTCTCTGTGCCAGTTCCGGGCCTAAGACCTTGGAAGACTTGGCAGCTTCTGCTTTTGTGTGCTTGTGAGTCCTTACCGTGTAAGAAGTCTGGATGCGCTGTTGGAGGGAACGATGGAGACCACGTGGAGAGGCCACTTGGAGAGGGAAAGCCCTAGGACCACATGCAGAAGAACCAATGAATTCCAACAACAGAGAGAACTGAGGTCCCAGACAGATGACCCCAAGGGAGCCCTGCCAGCCAGCCCCAGCCATTAGAGTCATCCTTGTTGAGGCATCAACATGTGAGTGAAGACGCCATCTGAGAGCTTCCTGCCCCAGCAAACACCACATGGAGACTCATGTTCTGCTCTCTCTCAGTCCTTCTGCCCATGTCTGATATCAGTACATGTGTCTGTCCCTACCTTCAATATTCCTGGTCAGTATATTTATCCCAGGAAGCCGCTTTCCTGAGCAATGGATGACTCAAAACCAGACTGGTAATCAGGACTCCAAGGGAGTGACTGTGTTTGCACCACACTCACTACACAAGAACCTACAGAAGAACATGGACATTAGAAAGGAAATCAGGACAGTCCAGGGTTTAAAAACAATGAGGAATCCAGGATGAACAGGAGGCCAGCCACATTTCCCCAAGGATTCAGGAGAACAGGTCAAGAAACCCAGGAGAAGTATGGACACCATCCCAATACAACATCATCTACACAGTTGTTGAGTAGATCAATGACCCTGGGAGCTGAAAACAAGAAGACCTTGATCCCAAGGCAAATGGCTAGCCCAGGGAAAGTTCGGGTGAGTAGCTGCACCTGCCTGGACGTAAAGACAGGGCAAAGGTAGGGATGAAGGTAGAGTGGGAACACCAGTCTTCCTTTTGGTCCACTCCATTCCTTAGCACTCAGCCAGGCCACATGAGTGGTGTTGGGAGCACCTTCGTATGTCCAAGTGAACATCCAGCCCTGATGTTCCTGAAGGGGAACCTCTCTCTTAGCCACCCACAGGGCCCCTTCTCACATCGCCTTATCCAGTCCCCCACAGCTCTTCGACTGGATTTTAGAAAGGGGCATTGCTGGAAAATGCCAGCAATGAGAACTGTGCAAGAGAAAGTTCATGGTCCCCAAGACACCACAGGCCGGACACACAAAAGGAAATGCCATTACCCCCAAGAAGCAGGTCACACAGCTACCTTTTCAATTAAACACAAAAAAAGAAGCAACAGAGCGCCCTTTGCATGGTGTCCTCCTCTTCGCTGGGCCGTGCATCCACACTGAGACCCAATTGGCCTTCATTGTTCTATTGCCCGCAAAGGCTGCCCCCGTCGGCCCCCCAGTTACTCCACATCACACATGCCACAGGCCTGCCTATGCCACCCTGCTGCAGCCACGCTACATCACAGAGGGCCAGCCAAGCAAAGGACGGCATCAGAAGTCTGCATGTGACAGGAGACTCCGGAGGCCCAACAAGAACGTTCTCTCTGCAGGCCCGGCTGCAACCTGCCCTTCCGAGACCTGAGGCCTAGCGCTGAGGGGAAAGCGAGGTGGAGAAGAACAGAGGGTTTTCCTCTGGTGGGAGCTGTGGTGCAGGAAGGAAAGTCACTCCACAGCAGCTGTTCCAACTCCCTATTTCAAAACTCACTGCAGAAATAATAGACTTCAAGGATGAAAGGGCTGCCGCTTCCCCTGCTTGGCTGACTGTGCAGCCTTGAGTGGTGATGGGAATGCTGTTCTTGCTGGGCAATTCTGCATTTTAAGGTCTTGGATGGCAGCTATCTTTTGCACAGCAGCTCATTTTTTACTTAAAAAAAAAGGTTTCCTTTACGTACCTCTTCTTTAACAGTGGAAAATATTGTCCCAAAAAGCTTTTCTCTTTCTCTTTCCAGTTGCTGTCAATTCCAACTCATGACAACCCCATGTGTGTCAGAGTAGAACTGTGATCCATAGAATTTTGAATGGATGATTTTTCTCAAGTAGATTGCTAGGCCTTTCTTCCGAGGTGCCTCTGGGTAGATTCAGACCTCCAACCTTTCTGCATATGACACAGGTGACACCGTGAGACCTAACAGTAGCCAAGGGCAAACCGTTTGCACTACCCAGGGTTCTAAAGAGCCTCTTATTGTTCTGTTATTCTTGTTGTTGTTAGATGCCAAGTCAAATTGGTTCCTACTCATAGCAACCCTACGTACAACATGACAAAACACCACCCGGTTGTGCTTTCAGGTCAGTCTGACTCTTAGTGATCCCATGCGACAGGGTAGAGCTGCCTCATAGGGTTTTCTTTGTTGTAATCTCTACAGAAGTAGATCACCAGGTCTTTCTCACTTGGAGCTACTGGGTGGGTTTGAACCACCAACCTTTTGGTTCGCAGTCAAGTGCTTACCCATGTGCACCACTAGAGATCTTTAAAGAGCCTCTGTAAGTGCTTTATTAGAAATCTGAAAATTGAAAGGCATTGCCATATATATGAAAGATAAAGGACAAGTTGAATGAAAGTGTTCAATGCCATTAAATGAAGTTGATACATTCTGGGTGTAGAGGTAGGAGTGGGTGGATAAAGAGCATGTCATTCTAGGAGAAGAAATATGCCTGCCTTCTAGGATGTGTTCTCTTACTGGAGAAACAAGATACGTACTCAGGAATCAAGCCTGGGGTGTGAACCAAATTCCAGCTCTCACGTCTATTTCTAAAAATACTATCGTTGGTGTGGTGATCTCAAGTCTTAGGGTCCTGCTTCCTGATTCTTCAGTAGGTACTGGCTAAGTCACCTGCCCCTGAACCAACAGTCAGGTGTCCCAGAACCAGCCCTCTGAGATCAGGGAGAGTTCAGGCCCTGCCATGTGGGCAGCTCTCCTCTTTCCACTCAGGTGTGCAGGGAAGGGATAGTGCAAGTGCATATTAAGTATGCTAGCAAGACAAGTCCAAGGAGTGGGGTCACCTACTAATCACAGGAACTGAGCCTCTCCATGGAACACTGGCTAGAGGATTAGGCATGGTTGGGCTCAGAAGGCCCTATGAGCTCACTGCAGGGGGAGGTGAGGGACGGTCATGTTCCTGTAGTCAAGTAACAGGTATCAGAAGAGGATAAAGTCAAGTGGAGTGGAGCTGTGTGATGGGCCACAGCCTCTGCTCAGTCAACACAGCATCCTCTTCCTCAGGGCCTGAAATCTACTGCCTTAGGACTGCCTTCTATTCTTTATTAGGGTTCTGAGGTCCAGGGAACAGGTTGCCTTGATTCAAACCCTTCTCTGTCAATTACTGCCTTTGTGATCTTGGGCAAGTTACTTAACCTCCCTGAGTCTCATTTTCCTCAACTGTATTGCTATAGGAGCCCTGGTGGCTAAGTGGTTAAAGCAATTGGCTGCTAATCAAAAGTTCGGTGGTTTAAACACACCAGCCACCCCACAGGAGAAAGATGTGGCAGTCTCCTTCTGTAAAGCTTTCAGCTTTGGAAACCCTGTGGGGCAGTTCTATGTTGGCCTATAAGGTGACTATGAGCCATAATCGACTCAATGGCAGCAGGCTTGGATTGTTGTTGCTAGGTGCCATCAAGTTAGTTCCAACTCATAACTACTCTATGTACAGCAGAATGAAACACTGCCTGGTCCTGTGCCATCCTCACAATCATTGCTATGTTTGAGCCCATTGTTGCAGTCACTGTGTAAATCCATCTTGTTGAGGGTCTTCCTCTTTTTCACTGACCCTCTACTTTACCAAGCATGATGTCCTTCTCCAAGGACTGGTCAGTCCTTCCTAAGAACATGTCCAAAGTATGCGAGACAAAGTCTCACCGTCATTGCTTCTAAGGAGCATTTTGGCTGTACTTCCTCCAAAATGGATTTGTTCATTCTTCTGGAAGTCCAGTGTATATTCAATATTCTTTGCCAATACCATAATTCAAAGGCATCAATTCTTCTTTGGTCTTCCTTATTCATTGTCCACCTTTCACATACATTTGAGATGATTGAAAATACCGTGGCTTGGGTCAGACACACCTTATTCCTCCAGGTGACGTCTTTGCCTTTTAACGCTTTGAATAGGTCTTTTGCAGCAGATTTGCCCAATGCAATGCATCATGATTTCTTGACTGCTGTTTCCATGGGTGTTGATTGTGGATCCAAATAAAATAAAATCCTAGATAACTTCCATCTTTGGTCTAATTGTGAGTATTTTTGTTTTCTTTATGTTGAGGTGTCATCCATACTGAAGGCTGTAGTATAGAAACAACCATAATGGTAACTTGGGGTTGTTTTAAGCATTAAGTAAAATAATTAATCCAAAGAGAGTAGCACATCTTTAGGTACGGGGTGGGTCCTCAATCCTTGTGAACTCATGTTAAAGAGCTCATTTTCACACCTGACGAAACATCCTCCTCCCTCCCCTCTGGAAAATACCACTTGGCTTAACCAAACCCACCCTACCATTCACAGCAGCAGCTGAAGACTCTCTTCTTAATTTGACTTTTGTGGTGGTGGAGAAGAGCAAAGCACATCAGATATGGATTAGACTCAATTTTGCTAATGGGCTGAAAAGAAATCACACTTCCCTCTCACCACATCTCAGTCTCAGGCGCAGGTTCCTGACTGTCGTGGGTTCGAGCATTAGGCAGCTTGTGCCTCTGCACAGGCATGGGGAGGATGTTTATGCTTTCACGAGACGTGGCACAGAAATCATGCAAGCAATCTCTGTAACCAGAGAGGGAAATTCTGACATTGCTTTCTTTCAGAGCAAGTTTGCATCTTAATATGGTTACAGGATAACCCTACTGAGCAGTTCTACTCTGTAACACATGGGGTCGCCATGAGTCAAAATCAACAGCGACTAACAACATCACCAGTAGTGTCTGAGAGCAAATGAAATTGGTGTCACTGAATTCATAAATGGCCAGCCCATCTCTGCTCACATGGTCAGCCAGGGCAGCCTCTTCTGGGTTACACAGAGCAAACACTTCTGTCCCTAATTGCTGAGCTGGGAATAGTAAGTATTTAGATGAGAGCATGGAAACCCTGGTGGCGTAGTGGTTAAGAGCTATGGCTGCTAACTAAAAAGTCAGCAGTTTGAATCCACCAGGCACTCCTTGGAAACCCTATGGGGCAGTTCTGCTCTGTCCTATAGGGCTGCTATGAGTCGGAATCGACTCATCGGCAATGGGTAGATGGGAGCATATATTAAATAAATGGATAAGGATTTCTGGTGAAGGAGCCCTGGTGGCACAGTGGTTAAAGTGCTTGGCTGCTAACCAAAAGGTGGGCAGTTCAAACCCACCAGCCCCTCCATGGGAGAAAGATGTGGCAACATGCTTTTGTAAAGATTGCAGCCTTAGAAACCCGATGGGGCAGTTCTACTCTGTCCTATAGGGTCGCTATGAGTAGGAATCGACTCGATGGCAATAGGTTTGGCTTTAGTTTTGGTGGGATTTCTGGTAAACTATATATTAACCAAAAAAAAAAAAAATTTTATATATTAACAGACTTTTTTTTTTATTGTGCTTAGAGTGAAAGTTTACAAATCAAGTCAGTCTCATATAAAACCTTATACATACCTTGCTATATACTCCTTTTTGCTCTTCCCAAATGAGACAGCACACTTCTTCTCTCCATCCTGTATTTCCATGTCCATTCAGCCAGCTTCTGTCCCCCTCGGCCTTCACATCTCCCCTCTAGACAGCAGCTACCCACATAGTCTCATGTGTCTACTTGAGCCAAGGAGCTCACTCCTCACCAGTATCATTTTCTATCTTATAGTCCAGTCCAATTCCTGTCTGAAAAGTTGGCTTCGGGAATGGTTCCTGTCTTGGGCTAACAGAAGGTCTGGGGACCATGACCTCTGGGGTCCCTCCAGTCTCAGATTAATGGACTTTTTTAGAAACCAACTTTGATTTAACTTTTATGCATGTCATTATTGAGTTTTCTTTTTCTATTTCCAAATGTTATACTGTCAATTTGATTAAATAGGCAACCAGGTATTTTTTCTCAGGCATCCATGATCTTATTTTAACCAACTTTCCAAATCTCTAGTCAACTTCTTTTTTTTTTTCTAAATTCACCATGAGACTCCCATGCTCCTGGTGATATTTTAGGGACTGATTCTGGAATCTTCCCACTGTCTGCCCATCACCGCAGTCAGATAAGCCCCGCCAGTGAGTGAAGAAAACACATGGCACGTATCACAGTGTGTTCTTCTTCTTTTTGTTTTATTTTAATTCCTCTAGGAACAGGAGACAGATAACCTTTCAATAATTTGAAATTCCAATAAAGAAAAACTCTCTCTGAAAAGTACACAGTGTTTGGGAAGGGTTTAGTATTTAGTGGACTTTGAAGATTTTCATCAGTCCTCCAATTTCTCTGTGTGCTTTGGAGGCACTGCAGGGAGTCATATTAGCTGAATAAAAGGTCACTACCACAAGAGTTGTTTTTAGCCAAATAAATTTGACACAGCAGAGTTGAAAGCTTTCGATAGATATTAGGTTGCTGATAATACCCTGGAGCAGAGGGGCAGGGAAGGGAGGCTCTTTCACGCTACCCTTGCTCTTAAATTTTTTTCTTCTCTGTTATTACTTTTTTTTCTCTCTTCTCACTCTCGTTTTCTCTTTAATTTACTTCAAGCCTCACCTGGCTTGGCAGCCATGCCCATTTTCCACATAAATACTGTTTGCAGGCTCTCAAATTTGAGCATGCGTCAGAATTATCTGGAAGGCCTGTTGGAACACAGATTGCGGGGCTCCAGCTCCAGAGTGTCGGGTGCAAAAGGTCTGGGGTGAAGACTGAGAATCTGCATTTGTAACAAGCGTCCAGGTGATGCTGATGACGCTGGTCTGGGGACCCCACTTTGAGAACGACTGGCTTAGATAAACCTCCTTTAACTTCTCCCTGGGCTCTGCCTTAGCCAGTGTCACCAGATCAGCTCACTGTTACCTACTGTGGTTCCAAGGAGCACTTCCTTGTCCACGCTACATCACTGCATTCAAGACCCAAAGATGCACCAACTAAGCCTGCAGGAGGGGCCAATCGACCTGAGATCTGGCCAGCACCAGAGGGTGCTAAGTCTTGAGTATTGTTATGGATTGAACTGTGTCCCTCCAAAATACGTGTTGGAATCCTAATCCCTATGTCTGTAGATGTAATACCACTGGGAACTGGTTTTCATTGTTAAGTTAATGTGGTCCTATCAGTGTAAGGTGTGTCCTAAACCTAATCATCTCTGAGTTATAAGGAACAGCATAGACACTGAGATAGGCAAACACAAACGCAGGTACATAGATGCCAAGTGGAGATCACCAAGGAACCGGGGAATACCAGAGCTGAAATAAAGATTTTCTGGGGAAACAAAGATTTCCCCAGAGCAGAGAGAGAGAGAGAGAGCCTTGCCCTAAAGCCAGTGCCCTGAATTTGGACTTCCAGCCTTTAGAACTGTGAGAAAATAAATTTCTGTTTGTTAAAGCCACTCACTGATGGTATTTCTGTTACAGCAGCACTAAGAAACTGAGACAGGCATCTGTCCTAAAGCCACCCCAGAAGGCACTCTGACCTTCCGTCACTCCCAAGGGGGATGTGGGTCCACGTTTGTCCTAAGTTTGTGATATCTCTGGGCTGGACCTGGGGCTGGCTTTGGTTCAGAGATCTGGAACCCCCAGAAAAGCCTGGAGTTGAGCATTTTCCGAGGCGTCCTCTGACCTAGGAATTCCAGGAGATCAGCCCTGGCCTTTAGCTTAGGTGGAAAGCTGCATTGGGTGTTAAAGACCCAGGCACTATGAGGTTAAGTTTGAAAGACAGTTCTCATCTTAAAAATTGAAAAATAAGTAAATAAAACATAAGATTTATTTCAAGTTCCTCAGAAAGAAGGCAGTGGGAATCACTAAAATGGTATTTTGCTTTCAGTTCAAAATAATAGATACAGTAGATTAGAAGTAATAGATACAGCTCCAAAAGGGCTAAATGAAAATCTTATTAGGGAAATCCTCATCATATCCAAGATTTCCAAGGAAGCTGGCCATTTAAGAGGAAACCATGAATACTTCTTGACTCTTCTACTTCATGGTTTAGCAAGTCTCCAGCTTCCTAGGAAGCTTCTGCTGAATTTCAAGAAGGCAATGATCCCTGCACCGGTCTCTCAAGTGCTGCCCTCTTGTGGTCACCTGAACATGCGCAGCTAAAACTTTTTCTGGATTCTGCAAATGGTATTTCTTGAAACCCAATGGAGCAGAGCCCAGAAACTGATTTCTCCCGTTAAAGGAGGAAAGGTGGTGGTGGTTTGCCACAACACTGCTACTTCCACAAGTCTGAAACTGTTGCTACTGCAGTAGTTTGGTTAATGTTTTGAAGGGCTCTGACAGAGCTGTTCCCTGTGGCAGCTGTGGGTTAGAAACAGGAGACCTGCCTGCAATATCCGCCCAACCTCTAACTACTGTGCTGTAGAGCCTAGATAGTGGAAAATTACATTTCTTAGACTCATTTTCAGCTAGAGAACTGACTGTGATTTAGATTCTGTCAAACAGGCATTCACGTGCGATTCGGAAGGTGGAAGTGAGATCGACACAATACTTCCACTGTGTAGTTTCTACTGGAAAAGATCTTGATCACGTCTGGTTTTTCTGTGGCAGCTTCTTCATCATGGCTGTTTCTGATTGAATTCACTTCCTGACCACAGTAGCTTCTTTCTTCCAAAGCATGGCCGTGGAAGCCTCGTTCCAGACTTAGCCATGCAGAATTGATTGCCCAACTTAACAGTCGGCTTCCCGGTTGTAGAAGAGGCAGTAGCTCCCATGGTTCTGAGCTGTGGCTTTGGGGATTGTTCTGAAAGTTCGGTGTAAGAGAAGGCTCCCCAGTTGGTCTAGCTTTGCCAGTTGGCTGATGGCCAACTCAGCAGATCCGATGGCACTCCAAGTGTCTGTGGCAGCTCAGGATGCTGTATGGAGCCTATGACAAGTCCTAATAGGCCCATGGGTTATAGATCAGAGCCAAGTTCTCTTTAGCTATTAATATTCTTCTTTTGAAAAATAGCTCCTTACTTGCTATTGGGCGTGGGTAGCCACAGAATATCTGAACACAGCTGTGTGACTTAAGCGATCCATCATGACTTGTTATCGAATCCAGCAAGTCACAGGTTGGATGCATGCATGGGTACTCCATCAACAAGTGGAAGTGGACTAGCAGATCTGAAAATGCAATTACGTTTCTGGAGCAGATGCTGCACCACCCCGTTATAGCAGCTCCTGCTACATTGCTACCTATCCTCAAGCCTCAGCCATGACCACATGGGTGGTTCCCCAAGACCAGTTAAGAAGAAAAATTTCAGCCTGGCTTACAAAAGGTTCCACGCAATAACCTGAAACAAACTAGAAGGAGGTTGGTGTGGCATTATAGCCACATTCAGGGGCAGCCCTGCAGGACAGAGAAATCCTTGCCATGAGCAGAACTTTGAGCTCCTCAGAAGAGAGGAATTCTGTCTCTGACCTCCCAGTCAAGGTTAGATTTTCATTGTTCTCACTTAAGCTTGTAATTAGGTATTTTTGGTATGATTGTTAGCCTTGTCCAGGAAAAGAGAGCAGAAATTGAATCTGTGTTTCTCAACATTGTATACCCAAGTGCCTTGTACAGTGTCTGGCACATATAATGAAAAAGGAAATATTTGTTGAATGTACAAAGAAATGAGTGAGCAAATGAGTGAGTGCACACCTGCATTTGTGAATGAATGAGTGTTCATCTGCATCTGTGAATGAATGAGTGACCACCTGTGTCCTTGAATAAATGTCCACCTGCATCCTTGAATGAATGGAGTGTCCACCTGCATCCATGTATCAATGAGTGAGTGCCCACTGCATCTGTCAGAGAGCCAGTGCCCCAAATTTCTGGATGAACCTGCGATGGACATGATCTCTGGCCAAAGGATACCCTGGTGGCTTGAAAGACAGACTATAGCTCCAAAAGTTGCGAGGCACTCAGCTGCTAACCAAAAGGTCGGCGGTTTGAACCTACCAGATTCACAGCCTTGGAAACCCTATGGGGCAGTTCTACTCTGTCCTACAGAATAACTATGAGTCAGAATCAACTTGCCAGCAGTGTTTTTTTGTAATCTTGTGAAATTCTTTCATTTTACAGATATGGAAACAGAGGCATGCTTACTCCACATCAGTGTTGAGAGCATGAATTTTTTTAGTGAACAACAAACAACTGATAATTTGCTTGGGACCAAAAAATAATAGTGTGCTTTTGAAATAGCACATAACACAAATAATACATGTGAGGGTTCATTAGCAACCAAATGGGGCCTGATTAAAAAGCAGTGACAGCACCTCCTCCTCCTGTTGTGATTACAGCAAATATTAGATTGGAGACTCAGTCACGTTTCCTGCAAGAGACTCGCCACATTCTGCCAAGGGATAGTTACCAAGTTCAGCACAGTATGACCCAGTGTTACTTACTAAGTATTGACAGCCCCAAATACAGTACTAAGTCTTTGAGGGGCTTTACACCTTCACATGAGCTTCACAGGAGAGTTCCTGGCTCACGCGAACACAGCAGTCATCACCAACATTCTTTAACCCAGAGCTTCTCCACGTCGACAGTACTGACTTTTTTTTTTGCCAAATAGTGGTTTGTTGTGGAGGCTGTCCTGTACATCGTAGGATGTCTAGTAGCATCCTGGTCTCTTACCCACTATAAAAACCAGTTGCCATCAAGTGGGCTCCAACTCATGGCATCTTCGTGTATGTCAGAGTAGAACTGTGTGCCATAGGGTTTTCAATGTTGGAATTTTGGATGTAGATTGCCAGGCCTTTCTTCCAAGGCACCTCTGGGTGGACTCAAACCACCAAACTTTTGGTTAACAGCCGAACACGTTAACAATTTACACCACCCTGGGATTCCTACCCACTATAGCGCAAACGAAAATGTCTTCAGGCGTTGCCAAATCGCCACTGGAAAGGCAAAACTGGCCCATGTTTAGAACTGTTCCAACCTCACAAAAAAGAAAAAAAAACAAACACATTGCTGTGCGACCCTACAGGACAGAGTAGAACTGCCCATAGAGTTCCCAAGGGATGGCTGGTATATTCAAACTGCCAACCTTTTCATTAGCAGCCAAGCTCTTAACCACTGTGCCACCAGTGTTCCCCAACCTCACAAATCCACCTTAAAAAGAACTCAAAGGACATACAAAAAACATCATATACAAAGTTGCCACAGACTGGAATTGGCAACACAGATAATCAACAAAGGATTAGTCTTCAGGGTACATAAGGCGCATCTCAGAATCAATAATAAAAAGACAAACAAGTCAATAGGAAAATGGGCAAAGGATATGGTAGGCAGTCTGTGAAGAGGAAACTCTAAATGGACACATGGAAAATGTTCACCCTCATGTCACACAAGGAAATGCAAATTGAAATAATCACACACTACCTTTCACTCATGGGGGCAGTGGTGTTTCAGAGGTAGAATTCTTGCCTTCTGTGCAGGTGACCCAGGCTCCATTCTTAACCAGTGACCTCATGTATCACCATCACCCATCTGTCTGTCAGTGGAGGCTTCCATGTTGCTATGATGCCGAACAGGCTTTAGCGGAACTTCCAGACTAAGATGAACTAGGAAGAAAGGCCTGGCGATCTACTTCTGAAATTAGCCAATGAAAACCCTGTAGATCACAACAGTCTTATCCGCAACCAACCATGGGAATGATGCAGGACCAGGCAGTAGCTGGAAGGAGATATGCCATACAAACAGTAATCAACAGAGTGCTGGAATGGTTCTGTTACTGTCAGATAAAATAGACTTTAAGACAAGAAATAATACTAGAAACAAAGAACTATAGTTCCAAATCATAAAATGATGAAATGGTCACTCCATCAAGAAGATATAACAATTATAATTGCGTGTGCACCTAACAATAGAGCCTCAAAATAAATAAATAAAAACTGACAGAGTTGAAACGAGAACTAGAACTAGACATAGTAAGGATATGTAACACCCTCCAAGTTGAACTAACTGACATTTCTAGGACCCTCCACCCAATGACAACAGACTATACATTCTTTGTAAGCACACTTGGAACATCATCCAGGACAGACTTTATGCTTGGCCAAAAAAAAAAGTCTTAATAAATATAAAAGGACTGAAATCATATAAAGTATGTTCTCCGACCACGATAGAATTAAATTAGGAATTAATAACAGTAGGAAATTTGAGAATTCCACAAATATTTGGAAATTAAACAACACAATTTTAAATAACCCACGGGTCAAACAAGAACTCACAAGGGAAGGTTCCCTGAAGGGTCACTGTAGCTGTAACAACCTTGCAGTCTCAGCAAGGTGAAGTACCTTGCCTCAGATCCCCTGGCTATTAAGAAGTTGATCTAGGATTCACACAGACAGCTGTCCCACCCCAGAGACCAGAGCCCTGAACACTTTCCTATTGCGGGTCAGGTCTTAACATGTGAGTAAAAATCCTACGAAGGTCCCTAGGTGGCACAAAATATTTGCCCTCAACTGTGAACCCTAACAATTGGCAGTTTGAACCCACCCAAAGGATTGTGGAAGAAAAAGCCTGGCAATCTGCTTCCTTTAAGATTATAGCCAAGAAATCCCTATGAAGCTGTTCTACTTGCAACAGACGGGGTCACCATAAATTGGAATCAACTCGCCAATAACATCAACGACAACAAATCCTACAAATTCTGGTTCTCCTCCTATTCCCACTCCCTGAAGATGGACTTATTAATGACAAAAAAAATCCACAGGAGGGCCTCAGACACCTCTTCTTTCTGTAGAAATTCAGCTTTTTCCCCCCAAGAATAAAGCAACAGATGACAGAAAAGAATGTCATTTAATTTAATGTTCTAATTCATAAGTCATAATATTATTCCATTACAGCTTACCATTCAAAATGTCTCGTTTCGGAGAAGGAATTATTATGTAACTAGGTATTCAAACCATACTTTAGATGGAACCATTCATAAACGCATCACAATTTTCTCAAACCAAGAATGGGGGTCATCGTGACATTTTCTTTGTCCTGAAGTTATTTGTCCAAGCTAGCGCCCTCAGTGTGGGGACTAAATGTCCTCGGTCAGAAAGGGAGTCATAGTCAGAAGAACTGGATGGTGCCCGGCCACCATTACTGAACATTTTGACCAGGGACCCACTAGATGGATCCTGATCAAAAGGAGGAAAAGCATGGAACAGAACGTCAGACTCATATGGAAAGCAGACTTAATGGATCCACTGAGACTAGGAGAACCCCCTAATCTAATGCCTGGAAATAATCTTTAAATTGTGATCTGAAACTATCCCATGAAGCCATTGTTAAACTAGACAACAGTTTAGCCAGTTAATGAAGAATTTTTGCCTTGAGCATAGTGTTCTTAAAAAGAATTATCTATATGAGCATAAGGTGACAACAGTGAATCTAAAGCAAAAATGAAAACTTTAAGAAGCAGAAAGCCTGCATTAAGGGCGATAAAACAACATGCATGAGTAGAGATAATGAGAATGGTGAAACAATGTGAAGAATGTAACCAATGTTATTGAACTTTCCATGTAGTAATTGTGAATGCATGTATGTTTGGCTGTGTGTATTGCCACCAAAAATAAATAAAATATTAAAAAAAATTAACAGTTATTGATCATTTGCTATATGCCAAAATTGTGCTAAGTGCTTTATGTCCATTATGTGGTTAGTATAATTTAACTCTCACAATAACCCCAAGAGTAAGCCCAGTAACCCAATGCCGATGAGTCGATTCCGACTCATAGTGACCCTGTAGGACAGAGTAGAACTGCCCCATAGAGTTTCCAAGGAGCGCCTGGGGGATTCAAACTGCCAACCCTTTGGTTAGCAGCTGTAGCACTTAACCACTATGCCACCAGGGTTTCCACCCCAAGGGTAGATACTATTATTAGCCCATTTTACAGAAGACAAAGTGAATGTAGGAGTGTTTGGTATGTTCAAGGAACAAGAAGTCCAATGGCTGGAATAGAATGAGCAGTGGGTAAAATAGTAGGAGGTGGCATCAGAGGGCTAACAGGGATGAGTGGGGAGTAGAGGAAATGCATGCAGGGTCATATCCAACAAAGACTTCATATCTAAAATATATAAAGAATGCCTCTAAGCCAATAAGCAAAAGGTAGGCCACCCAATAGAAAAACGGGTAAAAGTCTTCAGCAGACACTTCACAGAGAAGGAAATGGCCAAGAAGCATATGAAAAAGTGCTCTACTTCATTAGGCATCAGGGAAATGCATATTAAAACCACAACTACACATCCACAGAAAGGTTAAAATTTAAAAGGCAGGCAATAGGACGTACTAGATAGGAAACAGAACTCTCACACACTGCTGGTGGGTGTGTAAATTGGTACTGTTGTAGAGTAATGACAGTACTCTATTTAAAAATAAAATCAAGAGAGATTTATAGAAAGTAAAGACAGCTCAAGCCAGGGACACATTAGATCTCACAAAGTGAAAGCTAATGCTCAGAAAAGCCGCAGTCACACGGGCAGAGCTGTAGGGCTGAATCAGGAACTTAGCTTAAATATTCTGATTGGTAGGTGAACAATCAGTAAAGTGGAAGGTGGGATAACTTGAAGCAGGACTTTGATTAGGATTGGTTATATGAATATACATGGATTAAGGGAATTTTGTACACTCGTGTAATTGCAGAAGTGTGTGCTCTCAAGGGGTTCAAAAGATTATTGATAGGTGGCCAAGGTCTGCTGGTTCCACCAATGAATGGGAAGAAATTAGTCAGCTGGTTCCACCCAGCCAGAGGCCCAAGGCCATATACCTATGATATACCAGGAAACTCAATTTTTAAAACCTTTATACATTCCCTGGAAACCATGGTGGTGTAGTGGTTAAGAGCTATGACTGCTAATCAAAAGGTTGGCAGTTCAAATCCACCAGGTACTCCTTGGAAACTCTGTGGGGCAGTTCTACTCTGTCCTATAGTGTCGCTATGAGTTGGAATTGACTCAACGGCAATGGTTTTTTGGGTATACATTCCCTCCTTTTAATCAAGGATTTCAAGAGAAATTTTTTAGTCAACGTTTTGACCACATCAAAAAGAATGCCTTCTTTTACATGAGCATCAGGTGGTTGTTTTGGATGGCTGCTTGGTTAACAAGCCTTTAAGACCCCAGACACTACAAATGTGAAAAGTAGTCAGGCGCCATCCGACGTCTTCACTGTGCTGTAATTTCAGCCTTTTGCTTCTTGTGGTCCAGTCATTAGGATCTGTGTAGGGCAAGGCCACATTGGAGGAATAATGTGGCTTCTGAGGGGCCAGCTCAGAGATTGAACTCAAGTCTGTCTGAAATATGAGTACTTTCAATGTGCATTATTCTTTTTATAGGCATCAAATTGGTTTCCTGAGTTATAACACTAGTAAAACATTTCATATAACATTTAATTATTCTTAAAATAACAATGACTATGCCAAGTACCAAAAAAAAAAAAAAAAAAGAAAGTGAGTAAAACAGAGCAAATCCAAGATCCTGCTCCTTCAGGCAGCCAACTAAAAATATCAAGAAAGGGAGAATCAGGCATAGGGAGCACATGAAGCCAAAAGGCCTTCTTATGTATCTGTTTATGTCCTTTTCTACCTCTCCTGATGTATTTATCCATGTGCAAAAGTAGGAATTAGTGATGGTGCAGACACCACCTCATGGTGCCAGGAGGAAATCAAGAGCTATTCCATTTCTAGCACTACTTTAAGGAAGGGTTTAAAGATTTCTGTTGGGCTTCCATTCCATCAGCAATATCATTAGCTACTTTTTCCGTGGTAACTGATAAGTTACAAATAGATCTTTCAAGTTCAAGGATACCATAAAGTGGCCATAATGCAGGAACGCTAGCCAAAATTCATATAATAAAGCAAATATCATAAAAATAGTAGCCATAATAAAGCAAATTCTGCCTTTGCTTATTGACATATGCAGTGGAGTGTTAAAATAATCTAAGAGACAGTATGACAAGGAAAAGTTCCAGGCAAAGATGACAAGGAATAAGTAAACAATTAAAATATCAACTATATGAATGTATGAGAAACTAAATGGTAAAGAAAACTATCACCAATTTGTAAAATAAAGCTATTTCAAAAGCTACAAGTATCAAGTAGAGTACAACGTTTTCAAGCATTTACATGGAGGGTTGTTAGAACCACCATAAAATAATTTTGCAAATGTGCAATAAGTATAAAAGGAAAAGAGAAAAAAGGATCCCTAAAATCATGAAATCAAGTCCTAAAAGTCCTAACTTTGTAGCAACTTACATGAATTTTGTTCTGTGATCTTGGGTTCAGCTTTCTATCTCTGGCACAGTCATCTGTTCTGGCCACTGGGGCATTTTGAAATAATTTTTGGTTGTCCAGAGGGTTGACAAGTCCACAGGGATGGCAGGGGGCAGTGTGGATTTCTTTAGCTAAAACAGATGAATCCAAGGTTTAATTCCCTGTAATTTGACAGCACATGGATTAGTAAGGAGGACTAAGTATAGTCCTTTCCATCAGGGCCCCAGTGGATCCTTTATGTTTCTTATAATATACATAATCTCCACAGGCAATGTTAAACAGATTTCAGAGTTCTAACTTCTAGTAACCAAAGGCTTCTTTAACCTTTGAAAATTATTCTTTTGAAGTGGAATTAATTATGGCAGATACCATGTTTTATAATAATAGAAATGATGAAAAAGATTCTAAAATAAAATAGCAAAATTTTTTTTTTCCATCATCCACTTAAAGAGGAAAACCAATTAAAATATCAGTTAAGGAAGGAAGAGAATAGTTCAGATTCAGCATTAACAAACAGTTTTAAAATGGCATAGGTACCTGTTTGCACAGTAGTCAGGATGTAGAGGGCCATTTGATTTTTTAAGAACTATTTTTCTCATCATAGTAATTTCAGTATTCAATTCTTTGGAGTCCATGGGTGGGATCATTGAAAACACTGAATAGACAGAGTCAGAACTTTGACATGAGCCATAACATCTTTCAATCCTGTTTGAGGTACAAAACTAGAAGCCAGATGGTTTGTTATGGATTGAATTGTGTCTCCCAAAAATGTGTATCAACTTGGCTAGGCCATGATTCCCAGTATTGTGTGGTTGTTCACCATTTTGTGATCTGGTGTGATTATTCTATGTGTTGTAAATCCTAGCCTCAATGATGTAAATGAGGCAGCATTAGAGGCAGTTATGTTAATGAGGCAGGACTCCATCTACAGGATTAGGTTATATCTTGAGTCAGTCTCTTTTGAGATATAAAAGAAAGAATCGAGCAGAGAGAAGAGGGACTTCCTACCCTCAAGAAAGATGAGCCAGGTGCACAGTGTATCCTTTGGACCCAGTCCCTGAGCTGAGAAGCTTCTAGACCAGAGGAAGATTGCTGATAAGGACCTGCCACCAGAGCTGATGGAGACAGAAAGTCTTCCCCTGAAGCTAACACCCTAAATTCAGACTTCTAGCCTCCTAGACTGTGAGAGAATAATTCTGTGTTTGTTAAAGCCACACACTTGTGGTATTTCTGTTATAGCAGCACTAGATAACTAAGATATGATTATTCCATTGAAATCAGATCTGGACTGAGTTCTTAAAAAGGGGGCCGTCAACTAGAAGAGGTACATCAGTAGATATTCGACCTTCGGTCCAGCTCAATCCTATAGGATATCTGCTAATCCATCCAGGTGGGAGCCAAGGCCAAAACTTAGAGCCACGCAACCAAGAAGTGCCATTTAGTATATTCAAGAAGATGAGGAAATCCTTTGCCACAGGATATTCTGTAGCCAGCATGATGTTGTTAGTAAAATAGCCAGTTCTTACGAAAGAAAGAAGGGATTCTTCAGACCCAAAAGTGAGAAAACCACTGGGGATTATCCCCAGCCTTGATAGGTGGTTTTCTGCCATGACCTCATAAAGAGCCACTGTTCTGGAATATCAAGCCTCTATATAATTCCTTGGCTACATAGTTTGTGGATCATTTAACTCAGGAAGCTGGCGAGGGACTGACCAAAGTTTGCCTTTTTCTTCCTTGGCATTATGGTTTTTTGTCTGTTTTCTTCATTTGCTGTTAATTTTTTCTGTTCTTCTTTACTCTTTTTCCTTTTTCTCATTTTTCTTACTTTCTTTTTTCTTTTCTCTTTTCTGTTGCCCATTTTGTTTTTTTATCTTTATTCTTTTTTTCATTTTCTTATTTTACTTTACTTTCTTTTTTCTTTTCCTCATTTTTCCCTTTTCTTTGTTCTTTTTCTCATATTTTCCTTTTCTTATTATTTTACTTTCGTTTTTCTCTATTTTTACTTTTCTTTATTTTTGTCTTCTCATTTTTCATCTTTCTTTTTTCTTCATTTCTTATTTTTAATTTTCTCATTTTTTCTATTATTGATTATTTTTTCCTTTGTCTCATTTTTTCTTTTTAAATTTGGTTTGTCAGTATTTGTTTTTATTTACTTTTATTTCTCTCTGGCATTGTGTTTTGCTTCCATTATAAAGATCAGTTTACCAGATAAATGTTGGAAGTGATTTTCTTTTGAGGTGATTTGGACTAAGACAGTCACCAGTTTTGGGCCTACCTTGGGACACCTTGACTCCAAGCCCAGTAGTAAATCCAAGATGCTGAAGGGCTTCCTAGCCATCTGCTGATGAAGAGACTCATGTTGGCAACAACCGGCTCCTCAAGTCCCTGGGCCAGGGGAACCTGGCCAAAGTAAAGTCAGAACCTGACTGGGAAAGAGATAGCCATGAAGGCCATTGACAGGAACCCCCCAGCCTCCAGAAACTATGACGGCTTTGAGTCATGCCAAAGTAGTTAAACCATTTGAAGTGATGGAAATTGAGAAAACACCCTACCTTTTCTGGAGCAAGCAGTTGCCAGAGTGAGGTGTTGAGGAGACACACCCTGCTGTGCGCCATGGCACACGGACGGCCAATGATGCCACAGCGGAGGATAGAAAGGGTGCAGACTGTCCGGCCTTTCTCCTTGGGGCCCAACTGAGATGGATATCTGGTTCCTCCATGGTCTTCAAAAGCATTTCCTCCAAAATGGTTGCTACCTGGGAGCCAAGAGGAGGCCCAGCTGGCTCTACCTGCCGAGGCTGCTGTGCCCTTTCCTGGCCAAGCTGCAGAGATTCAACTGGGATGTTTCTACAGGGGCACTTCTTCCCTCCCCACCCTTCTCTGCCCTTCTTTGTCTGCTTCTGTGATGGTGGAGGAGGGGAAAATGGTTCTGTACAAATAAAAGAAGAAAATCCAAAGAAGAACAAGCAGAGGCTTGATGGTAACGGGTTTTACTGGTTATTTATTCAAAGGGAGTTCCTGGGTAGTTCAAAGGGTTAATGCACTTGGCTGCTAACCAAAATGTTTAAGGTTCGAATCTACCTTGAGGTGCTTCAGAAGAAGGGCCTGGTGATCTACTTCTGAAAAATCAGCCATTGAAAACCCCATGGACCTCACCCCACTAGAAATAGCAAGGATAAAAAAAAAAAAGGGGGAAACAATAGGTATTGGTGCAGTTGTGGAGAAACTGGAAGCCCCATCCATTGCTGGTAGGAAAGTAAAATGGTACAGCCACTCCGGAAAACAGTTTAGCAGTTCCTCAAAGAGTTGAATATAGAACTACCATATGACCCAGAAATCCCAATCCTAGGTATATACTCAGAAGAAGTGAAAGTAGGAATGCAAACGGAAATCTAAACACCGGTGTCCATTGTAGCACTTTGCACACTAACCAAATGGAGGAAATAACTGAAATGTCCTTCAAGAGATGAATGGATAAACAAAAGTTTCTACACACATACAATGGAACATTACTCAGCCATAAAGAGAAACGAAGTCCTAATGCATACCACAATGTATATGAACCTTGAAAACATTATGCTGACTGAAATGTCAGTTGCTAAAGGACAAATACGGTATGATCTCACTTACATGAAATAAGCAAATATATACCAAAAAACCAAACTCACCGCTGTCAAGTTGATCCCAACTGATAGTGAACAGAGCTGACCCATAGGGTTTCCAAGGCTGTAATCTTTACAGAAGCAGACTGCCACATCTTTCTCTGACAGAGCAGCTGGTAGGTTTGAACTGCTGACCTTTTGGTTAACAACAGAGTACTTTAACCACCTTACCACCAGGGGTCCTTACAAAAATAAATACAAAACAAAACAACAAAAAAAACTATTGCCATCGAGTCAATTCCGATTCATAAAGACCCTAAAGGACAGAGAAGAACTGCCCATAGGGTTTCCAAGGAGTGCCTGGTGGATTTGACCTTTTGGTTAGAGCTGTAGCTCTTAACCACTGCACCACTACGATTTCCATAGAGAAACCAAAAATTATTAGTGGTTACCAGGAGTGGCGGGGTGGGGAAGGGGAGTTTTGCTTAGGGGGTATTGAGTTTATTTTAATGGTGGTGGAAGAACTGGGAAAAGGAGAGCAGAATGGGGTCTCACAACTTGAAGAATATCATCTATATCACTGAATTATACATGTAGAAATTGCTGAGGTGGCGTGTGTTGTGTATATTTTCACCACAATGTACTTAGAAATAAATATGAAAATGTTTATAATTATTTCTAAATATTTTGTGATCATATATAATAAAATGATATAGTGTTCAAAAGAAAAAGAAAACCCTGTGGAGCACAGTTCTATTCGGGCACATGGGGCCACCATGAGTCAGAGTTGATGGCAACTGGTTTTTGGTTTGAAGTTCCTTTAGATCAGCGGAGGGTAATTCTTTACTGTTGATATGACCTATTTTTACTCACAGGTTGGCGTGTGGGTGTGAAACATGGATTTCAGAATTTAGGAAGAATTAGAAGACGTACCTGTTACTTGATGCTTACTCTACTCTGAAACTGCCGCCGCTATAAATTTGTTTTGACTTCATTATTACAAAAATTTCAAACATGTACAAAAGTAGAGAAAATAATATAATTAACTCCTGTGTTGCAAACACCTAGCCCCCAAAATTTTGACCACTTAACCGATCTTTATATTTTGAAGCAAATACCAGATTTTATATCATTTCATCCATACATATTTCAGTATTCATTAAAAAGATAAGTACTCTTTACATAACCACAATTACCATTATCACATTAAAACATTAATAAGTCCTTAACATTACCAAGTACCTGGTCAGTATTCAAATGTCCAGTTGTCTCATAAATGTCATATGCTTTTTTACAATTTAAGGATTCTAATAAGGTCTGCACAATCGTATGTATTAAAGTTCTAGGAAACACTGAGTTGAAACAAAACTCAGGACAAAATTGGGCTGCTCTATCTGTCCTGTAGGGTCGCTATGAGTGGGAATCGACTCGACGGCAGTGGGTTGGGTTTTTTTATCCTACCTTATGGGGCAGTTCCACTCTGTCTTACAGGGTATGAGTCCGAATTGACTTGACGGCAATGGTTCTTTTTTTTTTTTTTTTAATTCCTACCTTACGTTTTATGAAACTTTGATAGTGGACAGGGTGTTTTTTTCCCCTTATAAAGAAATATTCAAAGACTACCTTAGTAATTGGAAAGCCATTTCCATGGGCCCGAGGTTTCTAGGTTTATAACCAGGGGCACTGGCAACTTAACTGCAGAGCAATGTTGTAGGTGGGTGATTTCCCATTGGTGCCCACACATACTGCAGTGTTTCTCCTGTAAATGCCACAAGCCTTCAATAGCTCCTCAGAAGCCTAATTAAGTTAGAGGACTCAGGTGGCGAATCAGCCACCAGGGGGCGCCCGAGGAACTCGATGTACCTCAGCCTCACCTAAAAAGGCGACCAGCTTGGCCCATTTTCTTGCAGAGGAGACTGAATATGCCAGGGTCAGGTTCTGACAGCAGAAAGACCAGATGTTATGGATTGAATTGTGTCCTCCAAAAATATGTATTGTAAATCCTAGACCATATATCTGTGGTGGTGCAGTGGTTAAAGAGCTAGGCTGCTAACTGAAAGACCGATGGTTTGAACCCACCAGCCTCTTTCATGGGAGAAAGATGTGGCAGTCTGCTTCCGTAAGAATTTACAGCCTTGGAAACCCTATGGGGATATTCCACCCTGTCCTATAGGGTTACTATGAGTCGGAATCAACTCCAAGGCAACAGGTTTGGTATTTTTGGTTTACACCTGTGGTTTGGGTTTTCTTTGTTATGTTAGTGAGACAGAATAAGTGCAGGGTGTGTCTTAAGTCAGTCGCTTTTTGAGATAGGAAAGAGATTAAACAAGCCAGCCAACAAGCAGAGATTGGGGAAGAGAGATGCCAGGTCACCTGACAATCACCCAGGAGCAGAAGCAACAAGAACCTTCCCCCAGAGCTGACAGAGGGGGAAGGCCTCCCACTAGAGCTGGCACCCTGGATTTGGACTTTCAGCCTCCTAAACTGTGAGAATATATATTTCTGTTTGTTAAAGCCACTCACTGTGGTATTTCTGTTATAGCAGCACTAGATAACTGAGACACCAGACATCAGGGAGACCCAGCTCATTATCCACAGTAGGCTGGAAGAGGACGAGGTTAGCTGTCACATTGCCTATCAAAGGATTGAAAGTTTTCAGACCTTCCCACTCCCCAGTCCCCAAGGTCTTCCTTTCAGAAGGGAAATCACTGAGGGGGAGTGGATATGCTGCAGCTCTGATCACCGATGTGGACCTGAACACACAGAGACCACGCACAGGTATGGAATATTCCATGCTAATAATCACCTTGGGTCACCATGACTGTTAATAAATACTTCCACTGTTGTGATGTTAGGCATACGTAAGTGTGGACGGTTAATGTGAAGTTATGTGCCTAGGAGAGAACCTAGATTATTTTGCTGAAAAATGAGTTTTGGATAGAAGCCAATCACTAAGGTCTCTTCCTTCCCTGGCAGGAGTTTTTGTTGATGGGCTATGATGTAGAAAAGAGTGTTTAATTAAAAGACCTGCAATGACAAGCCCATGAATTCTGCCTGCAGGTGGGTCATATTGTCCTGCAGTTCTAGGGTAAAATTACAAGGCAACATAATAACAGAAACAATTATGGAAACCTACATACAGTGACTTTACTGAGGAAAGTGAGCATATAGCTTCAGACCCCAAATTATATTAAATTTACTACATTTGCATGTTTTCTATGATCATTGGGACATAAAAGCAAATTCAGAAAAAGACAAAAAAAACAGACTGTTTTGCAATGGAGGGCATAGCCAAGGGTGATTATTATTCAACCAAAAAAGTTACCACAGAACTCTTCTATATATTAAACACGTAGAACTTGTATGTATTAAACTTCCATTTCACAAAATCAGACTTACGCCCCTTGCAGGAACACAAACATTCATCATATAAATGAGGCCACCCCTGCCTTCCTTCAGTACCACAAACACGGGGCCATCCATTCTTTGGGTTTTAACCAGACCACTCACAACTCTGTAGGTATCGATCCCAGGGAGCACTTCTTCAGTTCCTGACATGGCTTCTAAATGAACAGCATCAGGGCCAGCCCAGCGATGAAGGTCAGTAAACAGTGTCCAGAGATGAGAGAGAACTGGAGAGGAAGCAGAGCAAGATTTCTGTTGTGTGTGGATCTTAAAGTGTTCCATCCCAGCCGTATGAAATGGATCTGTGGTATGAACTGCTCTAAAGATTAAAAATGAGACATCATCCTGTGCTGAAGCCATCCTCTTTCCATCCCCCACAATAAAATAGTACAATAAGACTGCTTAAAAAAAAGGGGGGGGGGTGATTTCCTATTTGCTTTGTTTCTTGAAAAGAGAACAAGTTGCGCTACTATATCAGAACTAAGAGCCGGGGCTCGCTCACCACGTTGGTGTCCATGAAGCGAATAAGTGTTTCCTGAAGTCCATTGTAGAGGAGGATCAGGATAGGATGTACCAGGTAGCAAGCATAACTAATGCCAGCCAGAAAAGTCCACACATCCCAAGAGAGCACCCGGTTCACCAGACCTAGAGGAAAGAGACGCTGGTTCATGACGTCATAAACGCTCTCTGGGTTTGAGAAGACACTGGTGTCTTCACTGACCCCTTTGGGTTCTTCACAGGGCCAGATTACCCAATAAGCAAGGTATGCACGGGCTTACTTGTTCTTAACCTGCAGTGAACAATTTCACCTGTTTTTAACCACACCTGATGTATAAGGAAACACAAGTAAGATTAATGAGTAAACACAAGTCCACGCCTACCTGGCTTACTGCGAGCTGATGCATACCGTGCTTACTCGTTCTGCACCTAAGTCTGTGAAATTTTCCTAAGAAGGTCTGTATTCATTACAATTTTTAAAAGAACATAACAAAAAACTCTGCTCATAGTAGGAAAAGGATGCCCCTTAGAAGAGACGATGATGAGATGTCAGCTCGCTTACTTTGGACATGTCACAGGAAAGACCAATCACTACAAAGGACACCATGGTTGCTCAAGTAGAGGGTCAGTGAAAACAAGGGAGACCCTCAATAGGTCAGTGAAAACA
Organism: Elephas maximus indicus; assembly: GCF_024166365.1. Taxonomy (NCBI): domain Eukaryota; kingdom Metazoa; phylum Chordata; class Mammalia; order Proboscidea; family Elephantidae; genus Elephas; species Elephas maximus. The sequence goes on along the minus strand of NC_064829.1, from coordinate 67,613,230 downwards.
AGGGAGACCCTCAATGAGAAGGATTGTCACGATAGCCCCAACAATGGACTCAAACATACCAACCATGAAGATGGTACAGGACTGGGCAACATTTTGTTCTGTTCTACGTAAGGTCACCATGGGTTGGAGCCAACTCGACAGCAGCTAACAACGACCTGGAGATTCCTTTTTTTCCATTGAAACGCATTTTCTGCTTGACTCTGCGCATTGAAAGCTGGGCTGAACAGTTTTTCAACTATCAAAGGGCTGCAAGGAATTTTAGCGACTATTTAGTCTAATACTTTCAGGTGAGGAAACTGAGGCCCAGGGTGGTTGTGACCAAACTCTTGTGCCTCCCTCCCCACATCAGGGTTTTTTTCTCACTACATTACCCTGCCTGAGTTCTCTTCCAACTTCTAAACTAGCTTAATGAGAGTATGCAACTTTTCCAGAACCTGCATTTTTAAATGTATACCAGTGTAAAAATCTAAAACAGATAAGTAGGGCGTTTATCCCAAGGATATAAACAAATTGCTGTTTTGAGCGGATATCATCATTCACCAACCACTTCAGCAACACAATGCCCCTCTGGACACGCTTCGTGTTTTTACATTTATCACTTTTAAAGAAACCATGTTCAAGCACAATGGCCACACCATACCTCCATATCCCTCCTGACATGCTAAGACGACCCAGCCCACGGCTGCCACCCATACGGTCCGGTGCAGCGTCTGGTAGACAGCGGTGGCTGCTGAAGTCGTGTCAGAGGAGTCATCTACATGCAGGCCAGAGCAACCACTGCGAAGAGAGCTGACAGGGCACAAATCCACCCCAGCAGAGCCTGCACCTGCAGGGAAAGGATAAGTAGGTTTGCTGACTATTTTAACCCTTGTGTATTTACTCCCTTCTGCACAAACAATGGCAACAGCTTTGGTTTGGTTTTTTGGCACAAACTTTTCTGTGTGTTACTACTGTCACTTCAGGTTTCTATTTGTAATCCTCACTCACTGCCCACATTTGACTAAAATAGAAAGTTCATATTCACAGTTACCAGGATTTAGGGATGGGACAGAGTTGGGGAGAATGGGAGGTGTGTGACTATAAATGGATCGCTGTTGTTGTTAGGTGCAGGATAGCACCTGGCAGATCTTTGTGGTGAAGGAGCAGTTCTGTACCTTGATTTTGGTGGAGGTTATACAAATCTACACATGTGATAAAATTGCACAGAACTACACACCCACACAATGTTGTTATTGTTGTTAGTTGCCATCAAGTCGATTCCAACTCATAGCGACCCTGTGTGTGCCAAATAGAACTGCTCCATAGGGTTTTCAAGGAAGCAGATCGCCAGGTCTTACCTCCAAAGTGCCTCTGGGTGAGTTTAAACCACCAAACTTTTGGTTAAGTAGTCCAGCGCGTAACCATTTACACTACCCAGGGACTTCTTGCACACACAATGAGGGCATGTAAAACTGGTGGACCAAAGGTTGATGGATTGGACTGATGTCAGTTTCCTGGCTGTGATCATGTACCATCCTATGTAAGAGGTTACCAGTGGGGGAAATTGGGTGAAGGGTTCATGGAACCTCTGTGTACTATTTTCACAACTTCCTGTGAACCTATAATCATTTCAAAATGAAAAGCTAAAAAAAAAGTGAGAGAATTCTCTTACCCGCTCTTACCACTCCTAATCTCCTCATTCCATCTCTTAAGGGAATAAGGCTTCCTGATTGGTTCTTCCCCCACCAGAAATGTGAAAACCTGTCACCCACCTTCCTTCCCTGGGCTACGCATGAGTCACTGGGGAAATAAGAAAATGGGAGGATGGAGACGTTTTCAGCTCAGAGAAGAGCCCAACAGGTGAAGCCCCACTGGGTTCTAGATCTAGAGCTCTGTAAGGGAAGCTCAAAGAAGAAAGCGGAGAATCAGGCCCTGGCAGGAAGGAAGAGCCTCTCTTATTCTTTAGCACCAAGAGACATCAATAACACAATGCAGTCTGACTCCTCTTGCCCATGGCTTTGGGGGATCCCAGCCAGATGGGCCACACCTGTCACGCCAGACCCAGACCCTTACAGGGCACCGTGGGAAGCCGTACTTTGGTTTTGAGAATGTTTGCCTGCTGATTTTGGTACATGAAAATGCTCAAAAGAAGGCCCACAAGGAATGGCCCATATTGGCAGTAGGGCTTGGTGTAGTACTCCAAGAAATACAACGTGGTCACATTTTCACTGAAGAAACACAAGGGAAAATACAAAAGGTTGTGTTTGCTCTGGACACAGAAAAGGGAATCTGTGAAATGTACATTGGAACAATCAGCAAATCCAAAGGAAAATCTGAGGCCCATTTGCTCATGTCCTCAGTCATGACCCACAGACATGGACTTCACATTGTCTTTGGTCCTGCCGTATGCCAGACTTGGTAAAATTCCAAGTTACCTTAAGTCCCTCCACCCTGATCCTAAGAAAACTGGGTGACTGTGCTCATTTTAAATAGCTGTTTCTGGTGGCTGGTATGTCAGGGTAGCTCTTTAAATGTGGTGTTCTCAAAACCCCAAGGATGGAGACTGTCCTGAGAGAGAACGGTCATTCTGAAAGGGGCAGCCAGGCCCCTGGGAGGATATCTGCTTAGGCTGGGTTCTCTAGAGAAGCAAAACCAGTACGGCACGTAAATAGAGAGAGAGAGAGATTTATATAAAGGAAACGGCTCACGTGGTTGTAGAGGCTGGAAAGTCCCAAGTTCATGAATGAGGCTGGAGGCTTCTCCTGACTTACTTAGCCACAGGGGCGGGAGAACCAAGATTGGAAGGTCAGATAACAGGACTCTGGCTGACAGGCTGTGGAGGCTGACGAATCCCAAGATTGGCAGGTAAGACGGCGAGTAAGTCGCAAGTTCAAGTCCCAAGAATTGGAGGTCAGAAGAACAGGATCCAGAGCGAGCAAAACCCAGTGAGCCTTGCTGGAAAATCCACCTGTACTGGCTGGAGACCATAACCCTAAGGAAACTTCTTTTCAACTGATTGGCTGCACACAGCAGATCTCATCATGGAGGTGATCACATTACATCGGATCTCATCGTGGAGGTGATGTCATCATTAAAATGCTGCCAAATTACATCGTAACTGCCAAACCACTGAGGATCATGGCCCAACCAAGCTGATACACAACTTTTAACCATCACAATACTGAAGAGTGCTCTTTACAGCAGGGGTGTTCAAGTGTGGCTCTGACCAGCAGCAACAGCATCACCTGCAGACTTGTTAGAAATGCAAATGCGTGGGCCCCAGCTCAGACCTCCTAAACCGAATACTCTGGGGGTAAGGCCCAGTGAGCTGTGTGTGTGTGTGAAAATATACACAACAAAACATACACCAATTCAACAATTTCTACATGTACAGTTCAGTGACATTGGTTACATTCTTCAAGTTTTGCAGTATTTCTCAAAATCCTTTTTCAAATTACTTCACCATCATTAATATGAATGCACTGTACCCTAAGCCTCTCCTCTAATCTTTCGAGTGGCTGTTGTCAGTTTGATCCAAACCTGAAACCAAACCCATTGCCATTGCGTTGATTCTGACTCATAGCGACCCTATACTGACCCTATAGGACAGAGTAGAATTGCCCCATAGGATTTCCAAGGGTGTAAATCTTTACAGAAGCAAGCTGCACATCTTTCTCCTATGGAGCGGCTGATGGGTTTGAACTATTGACCTTTCAGTTAGCAGTTGAGTGCATTAAACACTGTACCACCAGGACTCCTTGTCAATTTGATCACATATAGATAATTCTTTAAAAGAGCGCAATGCTCAAGGCTAATTAAGCTAAACTATTTGGTTTAAAGATGACTTCAGGGGATAGTTTCAGTTTAAGGTTTAAAGATTTCCTCAGGGCAATAGTTTCAAGGGGGCGGTCATCCAGCCTCAATGGCTCCAGAAATTCCAGATTCCATGAGAATTTGAAATTCTGTTCCACATTACCCCTTTTTTATTGTACTTTAGATGAAGGTTTACAGGAAAAACTAGCTCCTCATTAAACAATTAGTACACCTACTGTTTTGTGATACTGGTTACCAATCCTATAACATGTCAACACTCTCCCTTCTCAACTCTGGGTTCCTATTACCAGCTTTCCTGTACCCTCTTGTCTTCTAGTTCTTGCCCCGGGGCTAGTTTGCCCATTTAGTCTCATTTTGTTTTATGGGCCTGTCTAATCTTTGGCTGAAGGGTGAACTTCAGGAGCGACTACATAACTGAGCTAAAACGAGGTCTGGGGCCATACTCTTAGGGTTTCTCCAGTCTCTGTCAGACCAGTAAGTGTGTTTTTTTTTTTTTTGAGTTAGAATTTTGTTCTACATTTTTCTCTGGCTCTGTCCTGGACCCTCTATTGGGATCCCTGTTCGAGCCATCAGTGGTGGTAGCTGAGCACCATCTAGTTGTGCTGGACACAGTCTAGTGGAGGCTGTGGTAGGAGTGGTCCAGTAGTCCTTTGGACTAATCTTTTCCTTGTGTCTTCGGTTTTCTTCATTCTCCCTTGCTCCAGATGGGGTGATACGGGAGGAGTATCTTAGATGGCTGCTCACAAGCATTTAAAACCCCAGATGCTATGCACCAGAGTAGAATATAGAACATTTTCTTTATAAACTATGTTATGCAAATTGAGCTAGATATTCCCCAAGACGATGGTCCCCACAGACCTCAGCCCAGTAATTTGGTCCCTCAGGGAATTTGGATGTGTCTACGGAGCTTCCATGACCTTGCCTTCTACAAGTTGTGCTGGGTACTGTCTTAACCTTCACCAAAGTTACCACTTACCTATTATCTATTTAGTGTTTTTCCATCCCCCTTTCCCCTCCCTCATAACCATCAAAGATTGTTTCTTCTTGTATGTAAACCTTTTCACAAGTTTTTATAGTAGTGGCCTCATACAATATTTGTCCTTTTGTGATTGACTTATTTCACTCAACGTGATGCCTTCCAGATTCATCCATGCTGTAAGATGCTTCGCAGATTCATCGTTGTTCTTTGTTGTTGTGTAGTACTCCATCGTGCGTATGTGCCATAGTTCATTTATCCATTCATCTGTTGATGGGCATCTAGGTTGTTTCCATTTTTTTGGTATTATGACCAATGCTGCAATGACATGGGTGTGCATATATCTATTCGTGTGACAGTTCTTATTTCTCTAGGATATATTCCTAGAAGTGGAATTGCTGGATCATATGGTATTTCTATTTCTAGCTTTCTAAGGAAGCACCATATCGTTTTCCAAAATGGTTGTACCATTTTGCATTCCCACCAGCAATGCATAAGAGTTCCAATCTCCCTGCAGCCTCTCCAACATTTGATATTTTCTGTTTTTTTATTCATGCCAGTAATGTCAATCCCCCCCCCCCTTTTAATCAGGGTTCTTCTATAGACTCTTTGATCAAAATGCTCAGTAATGGTAGCCAGGCACCATCCAGTTCTGGTGTCATGGCAAAGGAGGCGGTTGTTCATGGAGGCAATTAGACACGCATCCTAGTTCCTCCTCCGATTCCTGCCCCTCCTTCTTCCTCTGCTGCTTCAGGTGAATAGAGGCCAATTGTTGTGCTTTGGATGGCCACTCCAGTGATCTTTTTTTAATATGCCCTCCAGGGGATCCTGATGCCCAGTCCAGTTTGAGGGCATCTGCCTAAAGAGTATCCTTGGCAGGAGATGCCCAGGTTATACCCAGGTCAATTAAGTCATAATTTCCCAGAGTAGGACCCAGAAATTAGGACTTGTAAAGTTCCCCAGGGATTCCAAATGGCAGCCTAGACTGAGAACCTCTGCTCAGTTAAATCAATACTGTTCTTCACTGAAGTTGAAAGTACTCTTAGCTCTCAGTTCCCTAGTTGCCCATGTGGAGATATGAGGAGGGAAGAGTTCCTGGGGCCTAGATGGCGGTTCCTCGGCCCTGGCTGCACATTAGAACACCTGGGGGCTTTGACAAAATTCAGTAGCGTGTGCTACAGCCCCAGAGAGCCTGATTCAGTTGGTCTGAGGTGGGTCAGAAGCATAGGTGGGTTGGAAGCTTTCAGGTGACTCTACTGTGGGAACCACTGGGCTAGACAGACAAGAGGGATCCTCCTCCTGTGTCATCTGGGTATGTCCCAAAAGCAGGTGACAAGATGGGCAGGGCATGATGCTCTCTTGGTCAGGGAGCTTGGGATGGAGTCATTCGTTCCTTCTACCCCCTCACAACTACTGAGCGCTTATACACCAGGAACTGTTCTGAGCCCTTGGAATACCGCAGAGAATAAAATGGACAAAGTGCTTACACTCACGGTCCTGACCTCCTGGTTGAAGAAGACAAACATTAACTACCAAACAAAAAAGCGTGTAGTGTGCCCATTGGCATAGGACTAAGAGGAAAAATAAAGCAGAGTAAGGACAAGAGAGAATCTGAGGGGAGGCGGACTACTTTTTATGGAGAGGTCAGAGAACGTTGCTTTGGGAAGATGACGTTTGAACAGATACCTGGAGGACTCGGAGAAGCAAGCCCTGCCAAGATCGTAGATTCTGAAGGAAAGCCATTCCAGGCTGAGGGAACAGCAAGTGCAAAGGCCCTGAGGTGGGGAACATACTTAGTGTGTGGATGTAAGGAGACCGGAGTGGCTGAACCCAAGCAAGCAAGTAAGAGAGTGCTAGATGAAGTCAGACGGGGATTGCATTTCGAAAGCAATGGGCAGCCACTGGAGGCGGTTGACCAGATGCCCGACATGATCTGCGTTTCACTTCTATCACTCTGACTGCAGGACTGAGAACAGGTTAGCAGGGAATCATATCAGTTTTGCCTCTGAATACACACAGTGGTTATAAGGAAGAATGTTAAACCTTCCTCAGTGGGAAAGCAAAGTAGCACTGTGGGTAAACTCCTAAGTTCAAATCACACCTATGCCACTTCGTAGCTGTGCGACCTTGAAGAAGTAACCCCGACTTCGGTTTCAGTGCTTCCCAGCAGTCTCCCCACTGGAGGAGAAACCTACTACAGCCACGTGGGGGCGCTCCTTTCCTCTCAGAAGCCTTTCTACCGGCAACGTGAGTTCCTTGTGCACTCAGAGAGGATACCAGTGCAAGCTGAAAGAAGATTCAGACGTTTGTAAACAAAAACAAGTAAACTTTCCCATCCAGGCTGAAAAATCCCCCACCGGGATTTTCTCGCAGCCGATGCGCACGAGCAAACAGCGCAGCACTCAGCAGCCCTCGGGGCGGGGAAGGGGGGGCGGTCCTAGCCATTGTGAGGGCAGGCCAGGGACAGAGAGCAGAGGCTGGGGGACCGTGGTTACCTTGCGTCTGATGGAGCTGCGACCAGAAGTTTTTAAGCCAGTGTAAGCAGAGCAGTGGCAGTGAAAGACGCCAAGAACAGCGTGACCCCGAAGAGGATGAGGACGAGTTTACTTCTGCAAAGAAAAGACACTGACAAAGAGGGGTGGGGATCTTCAGTTTCCTTCACCACAAAATTCGTGAACACGAACGGTTTGAAACAGTGACATGCTCAGCTGCTAATTGAAAGGTTGGGCGTTTAAGTCCACCCAGAGGTGCCTTGGAAGAAACGCCTGGCGATCTACTTCTGAAAAATTAGCTGTTGAAAACCCTGGAGCACAGTTCTACTCTGACACACATGGGGTCATCATGAGTTCGATCAACTCCACAACAACTGGGGTGTTTTTTTGTTTTGTTTTGTTTTTAATGTGGGGGGGGCAGCTGTTGCAGAGTGGGGAGAGGGTTGGGCTTGGGCTGAAGTACCTCAGTTAGCATTTGTTGTTGTTGTGTGCCTTCCAGTTGATTCTGGCTTGTAACGACCCTATAGGACAGAGTAGAACGGCCTAATATTTTTTCCAAGGCTGTAATCTTTATGGGAGCAGGTTGCCAGGTCTTTTCGCCCATGGAGCCACTGGTAAGTTTGAGCCGCCAACCTTTGGGTTAGCAGCTGAGCGCTTAACCATTGTGTCACGAGGACTCCTTGAGTTAACATTTAGTCTTAATTATTTACACCTGTGACCCTGAGCAGGGCCTTTAACTTGAGTTTCCTTATCAGTCAGAAGGGATAGGAATGACGTCCTTGCCTGCTTCATGCTGAAGCAGACTGTGTAGCTCAAAAGGAGATCATGCTTGGCAATGTCCTTTGTCACCTACAAAGCACTGTTTGGACATAAGTAGTGGTTGATTTAGGAGAGAAGTGAACTGTCAGAGGCAGGGTGGGACACAGGTGGACATGAGCACCCACTCCAGGCATAAGGAAGGAGGACAAGGCAGGATCCAGGAGTTCCTTCCCTTTCTCATTCCCACAGCGGTGGTAGAAAGCCTGCTTACTCACTTTTAGTCTGGGGGTGCCGGGAAGCAGAGCCTGAGACAAATGTTTCGGTGGAGGTGGTTCACAGCAGACGCAGGAAACAGGGATGGAGCAGTGCAACACGGAGGGAGGTGCATCAGGGAATACTGGTTGCCTGCCAAGTTGATTCCAACTTATGGCAAACCAATGTGTGTCAGAATAGAACTGCGTTCCGTAGGGTTTTCAACAGCTGAGTTTTCAGAAGTAGATCCCCAGGCCTTTCTTCCCAGGTGCCACTGGGTGGGCTTAAACCTCCAAGTTTTGGGTTAGCAGCCGAGTACGTTAACCATTTGCACCACACAGGGACTCTTGAAGGAAACAAGTCCTGCCTATTACTACCTCCCTCCATTTCAAAGCTAAGTGTCATTGAATAGGCACAAGCGTGGAGAGTTCTGGCTTTCAGCCAAGGGACTGAAAACTCTTCCATGACAGCCTCTAGGGAAGATGCTGGCATTGAGGCCAGGGGCTCCTCAGTCCCAGGGGTGCTCCAGTAGGTTCCCAGCCAGATCTAGAGCAGAAGGCATCAAGAACTCTTTGTCCCAAGTGGGTGGTTTACCCAATGAAAACCACATCTGCCAAGTAAATATTTGTGCAATCCCCAGGGGACTTGAGCCCCATTCCTGGCACCTGCTTTCAGGAGTCAGACAAGTCTCCACTTGGTGAGTCTCTGCTACAACCAACCTACTAAAGCATCCTGACCTGGATACAGACACAGCAGGACATGGAGACCTGGATGTAAAGCAGGACCCCTCCTGGGACCCACTGAGCCCCAGAGCTGCTCACCAGGACCTTTTGCCATAGCATGGTTGCCTGATGCAAAGACATTCTCTTGGCCAACTCAGGCTATCGGTTGAACCACCTGGCTCTTTTGGGGAGCTGCTCCCCAGGACAAGGGTGGTGGTCAAACACTGACCACCACCCTCACTCTCTCAAGAGGTTTTGTCTTGGAATCCAGATTTTTTGGAGCCATGGAGGATGCATGATCCCCCGAAACTACTGCCCTAAGATAATCTTTAAACCTTAAACTAAAAATACCCCCTGAAGTCTTCTGAAAACCAAACAATAGCTTAGCTTAACTGGTAAAAAAATGTCTGCATTGGGCATTGTGCACTTTTAAGATCTGTCTATATGGGATCACGTTAACAACAACAACTCAAAAGATTAGAGAGGAACCTTAGGGGGCAGTGAGTTTACATTAACGGAGAAGGAACAACTCAGAAAAGGAGGCTAAGAATGGTTGCATGACTTGAAGAATGTAATCAATGCCACTGAATTGTACGTGTAGAAACTGTTGGTATATATTTTGCTGTGTATTTCTCAACAACGACAATCAGAAAAATAAAAAAAATTTTTTTTTAAAAGTGTCCCTCTCAAGGATTGGACTGGACTATAAGACACAAAATGATACTGGTAAGGAGGGAGTTTCTTGGCTCACGTAGACACATGATACTAAGTGGGCAGCTCCTATCTGGAGGAGAGATGACAAGGCAGAGGGGGACAGGAGCTGGCTGAATGGACACAGGGAATACAAGGAGGAGAGGAGGAGTGTGCTGTCTCACTAGGGGGAGAGCAGCTAGGAGTACATAGCAAGGTGTGTATAAGTTTTTATATGAGAGACTGACTTGATTTCTAAGTTGTCACTTAAAGCACAATAAAAAAAAATTAAAAATTTTAAGAAAGTGTCTGTGCCACTGAATTGTACATGTAAAAAATGTTAAAATGGCAAATGTTTTGTTACATATATATTTACCAAAAAAAAAAAAAAAAAGAGAGAGAGAATGTCTCTAAAAAAGGCCTATTCAAGAGCCATAGCCCAAAAGAAGAAAGGGGCAGCAGAGAGTATCTGCCTCTGGTCTAAGAAGACCCTGCGTGCCTTGAAGGCCCCTCTCATCCCTGAGTCCCAGCCAGGCTCCCCACAGATTCCTCTCTCCCTTCCTTTGCTGGTACCTGAACCAGCAGTCAGAAGACCGCACTCCACATCCCACCTCTAGGAGCCTGCAGGGACCTTCCCTTTCTGCTCTGCCAGGACCACAGGGCCTGTGGGCGCTGCCCAGCTGTCCCTCTGCACCTGCCAGCACGTGCCAGTTTCCAAGCTCCCCTCCAGCCACCCATCCCAGAGCTGAGGCCTCTTCACAGCTCTGCAGCCCAGCTGCTCCTCTACCCTGGGAGCCCTTAGTGTTTTACTGCACCCAAGGGAGGGAGGCAGCACCAACCCCAAGTGAGTCTGGGGCTCCAGCAGCTCTCAGCTCTTGCTCAGAGAGCCCCGTGCCAGGCAGCGGGAGGATCAGAGACCCAGGGGTGCTCAAGGTCCAGCCCACTCTCCCAAAGGTGCCTGCATTTACCCTCATCCTCCTCTCCTGATTCCCCGCTGGGGTGAGCGGAGGAGGAGTCACACAGATTCCAGCTACTCTCAGTGGTCTCATCCTGGGTTGAGTGATGGGAGGGGAGACAGGGGTACATATAACATAGCTATAAAGGGGGTAGGTCTTTCAACAAAAAGGTGCACAAAGGGTGTGCAAAGGCTTTTAAAAAAAAACTTGATTCCCAAAATAAATAGAGCTAGAATGATCAGATTTTATAATTTCTAGATGTCACTTTGAGTACTAAGCTGATTTGGCCCAAGGCATGGTATTTTCAGTTGCCTCATAAGCTTTCAAAAGCTAGACAATGGATAAGGAAGACTGAAAAACTAATGCTTTGAATTATGGCATTGGCAAAGAATATTGAATATACCATGGACTGCCAGAAGAACGAACAAATCTGTCTTGCAAGAAGTGCAGCCAGAATGTTCCCTAGAAGCTAGAATGGCGAGACTTCATGTCACATACTTTGGACATATTATCAGGAGGGATCAGTCTCTGGCAAAGAACATCATACTTGGTAAAGTAAAGAGAGGAAGACCCTCAATGAGGTGGACTGACACAGTGGCAAATAACAAAGATGGTGAGGATGGCACAGGACAGGGCAGGGTTTCTTTCTTTATACCATGGCAATTACATCTGATCTCAAGGAGATGATAACTGAGTTGACAGGTGGGTTACACAGTTACTGACAAACAAGCATGAGGCTAGTTCCCAAAGTCTGATGGATTGAATTATGTCCCCCCAAAATATGTGTCATAAATCCTAACCTCTATGCTTGTAGTTATAATCCCATTTGGGAATGGGTTGTCTTTGCTATGTTAATGAGGCAGGATTAGTGTAGGGTGTATCCTGTGTCAATCTCTTTTGAGAGATAAAAGAAATTAAACAAGCGAGCAGAGCAGAGATGGGAGAAGAGAGATGCTAAGCCACATGAAGGTCATCCAGGAGCAGAATCTCAGAAGAGACAAGGACCTTCCTGCAGAGCCAACAGAGAGAAAGCTTTCCCCTAGAGCCGGCACTCTGAATTTGGGCTTTAACCTCCTAAATTGTAAGAAAATAAAATTCTATTTGCTAAAGTCATTTGTTCGCAGTATTTCTGTTACAATAGCACTAGATAACTAAGACACATACTTATGATCTCATTTTTCCCTCCAACATTGATGTGAAGTGTTATCACCTGAGTCCCATAGGTAGTAATTTACCGGTTATGGTTGGAAGCCATGTCTTCTGACTCAGACTTTAGCATACCAGTAAACCACCTCTATGCTTAATGGAGGAGTCCCTGGGTGGTACAAGCAGTCAACGTACTCAGCTGCTAACAGAAATGTTGGAGGTTGAAGTCCACCCAGAGGCATCTTGGAAGACCTGGTGATCTACTTCTGAAAAATCAGCCATTGAAAACCCTGTGGAGCACAGCTGTATTCTGACACACATGGGGTCACCATGACTCAAAATTGAATCGATGGCAATTGGTTTCTATGGTTAAGTGGGGGTGGTGGGGGGGGGAAGGATAGTGGTGGTTCAATGGTAAAATTCTTGCCTTCCATGTGGGAGACACAGATTCGATTCCTGGCTAATGCACCTCGTGCTCAGCCATCTGTCTGTCAGCAGAGCCTTGTGTGTTGCTATGATGATGAACAGGCTAAGGAAGAAAGGCCTGGCCACCTACTTCCAAAAATCAGCCAACGAAAACCGTATGGATCACAGTGGTTTCATCTGTAACTGATCATGGCGATAATACAGGACCAGGCAGCATTTAGTTTCATGATTGCGGGGTCACCATGAGTTGGGGAGACTCAAGGCAGCTAACAACAGCAACAATATGCTGAATGGAGGGAAAACCAAGGAACAATTCTTTTTTTAATGGTCAGTTAAAAAAATCTTATACATTTGAATTTAGAAAGCTTTGTGTGTTTAAGATATGGGTATAAAAAAGCAGATAACGCCTTTTTTTTTTTTTTAAGTGTTCAATCTAGATTAAATTAAAAATAGGATACATTTCACTTGCCTAAGATGCTCAATGACTTGCATGGCTGTGGCCGAAGTGGGCAAAACCTCAGGTAATCCTGAGAGTGGAACACCTACCTTGCAAAGGACACAAACAGGTAACCACAAAAGCAAAGCCAGAGCTGGTGAACACATAGCTGCAACGTAGCTCTACCCCCAGTAATCAAAGACTTGTAATTAAAACCATAGTTCTGGTCTGTTTTTTTGTATGTGTGTTTTTTTTTACATATCAAAATAACAAAGTTTATTTCTGTTATTAATATTCTATATTGGCAATGGTGTAATTAGATGGCTAGAAGGATTGAATATTGGTACAACCTTAAAGGAAAGCAATTTGTCATTATGTTTCAAAAGCCTAAGAGACATCCATACCATTTGACCTAGTACTTCCTCTTACGGATAAGTATTTTTAAAAAAATATGAATTGATGGATGGTTACCATGAAAATATTTATCAGACCATTATTTTATAAAAGCATAAAATGGGAAATAATCTAAGTATTTTACAAGAGAGGAAAGTGAAAGTAAATTATAGATCGTTCATGGGATGCATGTTATACAGACATTAGGTTTATTACAAAATATATATAGGGAAATATTTATGTCATAATTTTTTTAATACTAAAGGATGTATATAGAATGTTTTCATGTATTTAAAAACGTGCAGAAAAGAGATCTGAAGAGCAAGGGCCAAAATATTAACAGTGATTTCACCTCTCCTTCAGAGATGAGACAGGACTACGGTGATTGCTTTCCCCTCCCTCCCCTCCCCCCAGTATCGTCCATTGTTTCTTAAACTGAACATGGATTTAAAAAAGAAGAAGTAGTCTTGTAAATATGGCATGGGCAATCCACAGACTGTATGTCCCTTCATGAATTATTAAAGCCTTAAAGCTTTGCTAAAACTAACAAAAATTAAAGTGATAAATATCCCATGTGGGAAAATAGGTACACTGATTTATAGCTGGGAGCACTGTAAATTACTTCATTCTTTCCAAAGCACAATCACACAGTGTTAACAAGCACCACAAAATTGTTCCTACCCTTTGTCCTAGTCATTCCACTTGGAAATACGCCCCCAAGGAAATAATGAAAAGAAAAGCAGTGTGTCCAAAGACATTCATCATGGGGCCATTTGTAATCATGAAAAATTGGAAACAATCTGGATGCCCAATCATAAAAATGGTATATCAATCCTGAAACTGTCAAGTATGCAGGGTATATCAATATGTGGAAATGTTTATCAGAACCATTAAATGGAAAAAGGTGAGCACTAGATAATATAAACACACTGATGATTACTCTGCAAAAATGCATATTGTGTACGACCAAGATGGAGAGAACATGCGGAAGAAGGTAAACAGTGGAGGACTCAGAGTGGACTTTTCTGGAAAGTTAGTTTCCTAATTTTTAAAGGGAGCTTGCGCAGAACTGGAACCCTTTCTAAGAGTTTTCTGGCATAGGCCACGTGGGAAGAAAAGCTCGCCCCCATTAGTCTCACTTTCTGTGGTTGATGATCATCACCGGTGTTAAGAGGTGGAGCTGGAAGTCCCTGGCAAGGTACCACGTCCAGCCATTGCACTGAAAAGAGAAAAGGAGGTTACTTTTTTCCTTCATGTACCATGCCTGCACCACTGCCTTCCCTTCTTTGACCAGGAGGAAGAATTCAGTAGACGGGTGGGGTGTATTTCAGCAGGAAGACAGGAAATTTGAGGACCTTACGACCAGATATTTTACACACCTTATCTTATCCATTCCTTATAACCAGCCTGGGTGATGGGTACTATTGCTGTCATTTTACAAAATGAAGGTTCAGACTCCAGTGTGAGAGGACGGCAGCTTAAAAAAACAGAAAATGTTGATAGCTAGATACATAAAGTAGAATAGTGGGTACCAGAGGCATGGGGTGGGGGAGGGGAGGGAGATGGAGAGAGATTGTTTAATGGGAACAGAGTTTCTCTTTGGGATGATGAGAATGTTCGGGAACTAGAGAGTGGTGACGGCTACACAACATTGCGAATGTACTTAATGCCACTGAATTGTACACTGAGAACAGTAAATTTATGTCATGTGTATTTTACCACCAAAAATTGTTTTAAAATGATTGCTAATCTCCTAGGATAGGTGTAGGAAGTAAATGATATCGAATTATACGAATGTAAGGGATTAGTACCATTGGGTGCAGTTGGGAATCCGAGGGGTCAAGGCTGTTCTCTTTTCCTGGCCTTGCCTGCCCTCCCACGACTCCAAGTAGACATTATGTGCATCTAGAACCAAGGCCTGGCTCCAGACCAGCTTCTGTGTGAACACCCCAAGTTCCCATACACAGCTGACAGAGCCATGTCATTCCAAGGGCTGTCCATGTTTGTGTTCAATGAGCCAGTTACCTGTAATTTTTCTTCAATGTGAGGGCAATGCTAGGGCAACTCACTCCATTGTGTCAGAGATGAAAGGCACCATGGAGTCTCCCCCACACTCCATCCAAGGGAGACCAGACTTATCAACAGTGGGCACAGCTTTGTTCACAGTTGAGAAGAAAGTCTCATGGTGGGGAGAATGCTCACTGCTCAATAGCCCGGAAGCTTCTGCTTTCAAGGCCCTAAGGTGGGCTTTGCAGTCCCTGGGTAGTGAAAATGGTTAAGCGCCTGGTTGGTAACCAAAAGGTTGGCAGTTCGAGTCTACCCAGAGGTACTTCAGAAGAAAGGTCTGGCAATCTACTTCTGAAAATCAGCCACTGCAAACTCTACAAATCACAGTTTGATTTAGACACACACGAGGGCGCCATGAGTCAGGGTCATCATCAGTCAGAGTTGACTCAAGGGCAACTGGTTCTGTTTTGTTTTTTAAGGTGGACTTTAACTCAAAGAGGTGGCTGCTGTTCTCACCGCTGGTGCCCACAAACAGCCCAGGCTGCACGGTGCCAATCTGCTTCTGGGAAACAGCCCAGACCACAAGGCCAGCCCCACCTGAAGGCAGTTAGACAGTGATATACGTCCTTTGAAAGCTGCTGGGCATTTGGAAATAGAAGGTGGCTGTCCAGTTGATCAAGTGGTTTTAGGCAATAATTAGGGACCCACCACACTTCTCTGCTTCCCTTTCCATAAGGCTTTCAATGCAGAAGCAGCAACATGATTTAATTACAGAATTTTCACTTTGGGAGTTCCTGGGTGGTTCAAACAGCTAATGTGCTCAGCTGCTAACTGAAAAGTTGGTATCAACCCAAAGGCACCTCGGAAGAAAGATCTACTTCTGAAAACTCAGCATTAAAAACCCTACAGAGACAGCATAGCAGGGGCGGGGGTCTGGGGACCATGTTTTCAGGGGACATCTAGGTCAGTTGGCATAACAAAGTTTGTTAAGAAAATATTCTGCATCCCACTTTGGTGAGTGGCGTCTGGGGTCTTAAAAGCTTGCAAGTGGCCATCTAAGATGCATCAATTGGTCCCAACCCACCTGGAGCAAAGGAGAATGAAGAACAGCAAACACACCAGGAAAAAGTTAGCCCAAGAATCAAAAGGTCCACAGAAACCAGAGACTCCATCAGCCTGAGACCAGAAGAACTAGATGGTGCCCGGCTACCACCAACGACCACCCTGACAGGGAACACAACAGAGAGTCCCTGACAGAGCAGGAGAAAAGTGTGGTACAGAACTCAAATTCACGTAAAAAGACCAAACTTAATGGTCTGACTGAGGCTAGAGGAACCCCAAAAGACATGGCCCCTGGAATCTCTGTTAACCCAGAACTAAAACCATTCCTGAAGCCAACTCTTCAGACAAAGATTAGACTGGACTATAAAACATAAAATAATACTTGTGAAGAGTGTGCTTCTTAATTCAAGTAGACACATGAGACTAAATGAGCGGTTCCTGTCTGGAGGAGGGCTAAGGCAGAAAGGGATAGATGCTGACTGAATGGACATGGGAAAGGCGGGGTGGAAAGGGAAAGTGTGCTGTCATGTTACAGGGATGGCCAACTAGGGTCACGTAACAATATGTGCATAATTTTTTGTATGAGAAATTAACTTGAGTTGTAAACTTTTGCCTAAAGCACAATTAAAAAAAAATCATGGACAAAAAATAAAAACCCTATGGAGCAGAGTTCTACTCTGATACACATGGGGTCACCATGAGTCAGAACTGACTTGACGGTAACTGGTTTTGTTTCACTTTCATTCCCCTTTCAAATTCACTATGAGGAAATTGGGGCTTTGGGGAAGCCATAACATATACAGAGCCTATTCCTCTGAGCCTACTCCATCAAGGTCTGGCTTGAAATGAAGTCGAATCCACTGTGTTGGAGTGGGATGCAATGCTCCATTCCATTATAGGCTCTCTGTACAAGGTGAAAAAAGTCTTTCCCCATGGGACGGTGAGGATAATAACAGAAACTGTGATGGAGCAGGGGTCAGCTCCTCTGGGACATACACCAAGATGGCGCCCCTCATTTGCCGTGCTCTGCACCCTCTGCTTTTCAGAGCAACTTCCCTGGTAAACACTGGCATGGTAACACCCACTCCATCACGAGAGGCTGGGTTTCTCACCCACAACCCACCATCCTACAGCATCAGAATTACTCCAGATGAACAACTGCCTTCTTCGCCATAAGATCAGAAGACCTGGATGGTGCCCAGCTACCATTACTGAACATTTTAATCAAAGGTTCTGTAGAAGAATTCTGATCAAAAGTGGGGACATGCAGAACAGAATTTCAAATTCTCATGGACTCCATTCTTTCTGGAACCAAAGGAACTGGATGAACCCCTGAAACTATTGCCCTGAGAGAATCTTTAAAACTTAAACCACAAATATCCCTGAAGCCTTCTTAAAGCCAACCAATAGTTTAGCCTAACTAGTAAAAAAAGTTTGCCTTGAGAATTGTACCCTTTTAAGAGCTACCTATATGGGATCAGAGTAACAACAGCAACTCAAAATATTAGATAGGAACCATAGGGGACAGTGAATTTATGTTAATGGGGAAGGAACAACTCAGAAAAGGAAGGTGAGAATGGTGGCACAACTTGAAGAATGTAAACAATGTCACTGAATTGTACACGTAGAAACGGTTGAATTGGTGTGTGTTTTACTGTACATATTTTCAACAACAACAAAATAATTATTCCAGCGAATATGCCAGAGAAAGGAATCAGAACTCAGGCCGGCCCTTGGGAAGGTGGCTAACCCACCAGAAGTGAGGCGTGGCACTTGCCCCACCCACCCTACAGCCAGCCAGTGGACATTCACCAGATTCTGGACAGAGACGAGGTTATTCAGCAACAGCAGGTTCGTCCGCCAGGCTCGCCGGCAGTTATCCAGGTGGACCTTGGGCACTTCCCAGACGGTGCCCCAGTGGACAAGGGGAAACAGTCTACCCAGTAAGCTCACGGAATACAAACGCAGAGGCTGCAGCCTGTGATTAGAGAGCCAAGAGAGACGACGACCTATGGTAATGCCGATCAGCCCTTCAGTGACACTAGGAGGAGAAGACTTCACCCCCACCCTGCAGACACTCATGCCTTCACAGCTTCAGAAATGTTTATTGAGCACCTATCATGTGCTGGCTCAGTGCTGCAGAAGGAAAAATAATGCCATTTATTGAGCAAGTCATATGTGTCAGGCACTATGCTGGCAGCTGTTTAGATCTATCTAAACAGTTAAACACTTGTGTCTCATCGAGTTGATTACAACTCATAGCGATCCTATATGACAGAGTAGAAGTGTCCCATAGGGTTTCCTAGGCTGTAATCTTTATGGGAGCAGATCACCAGGTCTTTTCTTCCCAGGAGCCACTAGTGGGTTCACACCACCAACCTTTCAGTTAGCAGCCATTGTGCAACCCGGGCTCCTTCACAGGTGTCTAGTGGCTGCTACCTGCCAGCGCAGGCAGAGGGTTTAGACATGAGGTTGTGGCAGGGAGGCGCCTAGCACCCTGGTGTGGATTCTGACCTGGGTAGGGGTCAGAGCCTCTTGTAAAAGAACGCATTTCAGCACTCATGGTCGTGCAATCGGGGCCGAGCCGGTGGCCCAGCAGCATCTCTGAGGCATCTCCGGGACGGGCCTGGGATGGAGCTTGACAGATGGAAAATGGCAGGACTGTGAGTATCCCCTCTGACAGGGGCCCCACCTGAGTCATCATGGACCCAGATCTGTGTGTCCCCCTGTCCTGCTGCAGTGACAACATCCTACGTAGAGAGTGTCCCGGTGGGCAGGGTGGAGTTGCTGAGCAAAGTCAGAGAGAAAGGGCAGGGCCGACTGTGCCAAGACACAGCTTTCCACACCGGCGAGCCTGCCCGTTTGCTCTGGCTGCAGCCGCGGGGCCCGCCCTAGTTCTGCTTCCTGCCAGACTTGCCGTCTGACCCTCGGCTGTGCAGCTGCTCCCACAGGCCTCTGGCTCGGCCGCCCTGGCCCCCGTTCCCACCATCTGTTACCCCGTCCCCGGGGAGAGTAAGTCGGCCCTGCTCCCCTCGGAACCAGGGCTCAGGTCCAATTAGGTCAGGGGGAGCGTGGACAGGGCAGCGGCCCCTACGGTGACCCACACCCCTCCCCGTGCTTGCTAAAACGCAGTGCTGACTCCGTAGGCCCTGCAGGGGGCAGGGCTGAGGTCGCTGGTGTGGACCAGGCCTTGAGCAGCAACGCTTCAGGGGGAAGGACCAGAAATGGGCGTTCTAGTTTCGTCTAAAGGGTTCACACTGAGAAAATCAGGGAACTCCTCTCTTTACTCTTCTGTAAAAGGCGGATAGATCATGCTTCCTAAGATTTTTTGAGAGTGAAATGAAATAAACATTAAAACAATTTGAAACACCTAAGTTAGAAATAGCTGCCCTCCCGTTGACTCCGACTCACAGCAACCCTGTGTACAACAGAAGGAAATGTTGCCGGGTCCTGTGTCAGCCTCATGATCACCTGCATTGTGTCAATCCACCTCACCAAGGGTCTCCTTCGCCCTCTCTGGCCCTCTACTTTACCAAACAGGATGCTTTCCTCCAGCAACTGATTCCTCCTGATGACATGTTCAAAGCAGTGATGCTCTGCTGTGTGATCCGCTGGGTTTTCAATGGCTCATTTTCAGAAGTAGATCATCAGGCCTTTCTTCCTAGTCTATCTTAGCCTGGAAGCTTTGGTGAAACTTGCCCACCGTAGGTGATCCTGCCGGTATTTGAAATACCCGTGGCATATTTTCCAGCATCACAGCAACACACAAGCCACCAGAGTATCACGAACTGACAGATATATGGTAGGAAACACCTAAAGCACCATATAACGTATATATACTTCATTTTTGTCCACACTTCCACAAGATTTAAATTCAAAGTGGGTTTTCAAAGATTACAAAGTGAGATAATAGCCTGTATCACAGAGGTACGAGAAACAGGCATTCTCATGTCATGTCAGTGGGAAAAATGTTTATCAAAATGTTAAATGCACAAAACCACCAAATAGTGGCATTGCTAGGGGGTACAGTGGTGGACAGTGTCAGAGGGAGTGACACCAATATGACTGTCTATAAAATTTCTGTGCAATGTTTCAGCAGAAGTTTATTCTTTTTTATTAAAATATCCCCATAGTTACAACAACAACAAAAAAATTTCGTAAGCCCAGCTTACATGTATCAGTATACCTATAAGGATGAAACTCTATGCTAATTTACTTTTTGAACCTTGTAATGTACTCCAGTCAGAGCTGTCATCATCACCCAATTACAGTGATGCTTCGAATCCCATGGTTTTGGCTGCCCGTGCTACAAGCACATACTTCTGTTTTTGTTGCTGCTGGTGTTTTACAGTTCCTGATTTTGTTAAATTTTCTAGTGTTTTAGCTACAATATCATGGTAATTAGCATGGCGAGGGGTGACACCATGAATTACTTCACTGGGTGACACCAACCCTACATTTTCACTTGTAATAATGTCTCCCACAAACATGCTCAAACACTTAAACAAAAATGTATATAGTCTGTAGGTCATCTTTCGGCCAAATAATAGATGGGCTTATAAAATAATGTCACCCATGAGTAATGTGCTACCTTTAACAATCAGCTATAGGAGACCAAATGGTCAACATTTACCCAAAAGCAAAGATGAGAAGGCAAGGAGGGGAAAGGAAGCTAGATCAATGGAAACAGAGCAAATAGAATGGAAATAATGAGAATGTTACACATTGTAAAAATTGTAACCAATGGCATGGAACAATTTGTATGAAAATTGTAAAAGGGGAAACTTAATTTGCTGTGTAAACTTTCACCTAAAACACAATAAAATATGTATTTTTAATATACATGGATTGTATCATTGTCTAAGTTAGCACACTACTTGGAAACTACGACATCCAGAAGACCTCAGGACAAGTTGCCAGTGCCATGCCCCTCACCCCAGTTTTGAATGAATGAGCAATCTGTCCTTCCCAGGATGAGGGCTAGATTTGATAGAGCTTGGAATAAACCAGAAGAGGTGTGGTACAAAGAAATCAATAAAGGTCTCTTCCTTAGCTCATTCTCATTAGTGTATTTGAAGGAAAAGCTAACAGGTGCAAATAACAGCAACAATAACAATGATAATGTATACTTTTTAAGGGCTGACTATGTGCCAATCACTTTTTCTAAGTACTTTTACATATGTTATTATCTCATTTAATGCTCACAAGAGTCCAGTGAAATAACTCCCATTATTCTCCCCATTTGAGAGATGAGAAAACTCAAACACAGAAAGGCTGAAAAACTAAAGTCCAGAATGTAAACCTGGCAGGCTGACTACAAAGATTGCTGCTACCCACTCTGTTTACTTAGCCCAGAAGATTGTTTGCTTCAGTATTTCCCTTCCTATCTTAGAACGTGTTGTGTACCAAAAGGGGCACCGACCAGCTTGGCAACTAAGCCTGACTTAGAAAATGCACAAGTGGAAGCGTTGGATTACATGAGTTGAAGTATCCTTTTTCTCTCAAAAATTCAACTGTCTGATTATATGACTGCTTCACTGCTATCACGGGTTCCACATCCTGTCCCAATATTGTAATCCCTTCTGCTTCAACCAAACCACACATTCCTGCTGCCCTCAGCTCAACCACCATTGGCCCCACCTTCAACAAGGCCCTCTCCTGGGCAAGTCTTTTTCTATTTTTACCATCACCAATGTATTTCCTGTTGCAAAAGAAGGCTGTGTGTGATGGGCAGGAGTTGGGAGGGATGGGGAAGTACTGGAGAATGCCTTTATACTCTTGTTTACAGGAGCCTAGTGCTAGCAATTTGAAGGAGCCATACAAATTCTCTTGTTGAATATAGAGCCTATGGAATTCTGAAAGAATGTTGATTAAAATATGCTGCCCATCAGCTGAGGAGTAAGGATATTTTTGTCAGTGGAAGATACCAGTTTCCATGGTATTTATCCTAGCAGAATTTGAACCACATTAAATCCACAAACATCAACTGTATTTCTGTAATAAATAAATAAATAAATAAACCCTTAAAAAAAAAAAGGGTTAAAGACTAAAATATAGTGAAGCCTGTGAAAGCCGGACTCTATGGGACTGCCTGTTTTTTCTGGGTCTTGAAAATTTTCCCCCTTTGACAGGGTGAAGTCTTATCACTTTTATATTGCTCCTTTTAGTGGAAAATATTTGAGTTTTCCTTCTCAAATATTTCCTTCCACCTGGCACAGGTTCCAGTTTTCACAAGTTTTACTGTATAATAAATTCTTACATAACAATAATGAACTGAAGACCATACAAATAAACCTACCTTACTAAAACTACCTTACTAAAAAAGGCGGCTGAAAAAGTATCTGAGTATAACTTTAGGGGTTATTCCTTTGTCTGAACTCTGATACATCTTTAAAAATGACCTTGCGCTTAACCAGCCACTGAGAGAAAGAGAAGAACAACACAGGAATCTAACCTAACCAAAAGTTCGGCAGTTCAAATCCACCAGCCACTCCTTGGAAACCCTATGAGGCAGTTCTACTCTCTCCTATAGGGTCACTATGAGTCGGAATGGACTCAACAGCAGTCTGTTTGATCTTTGGTTTTAATACAGTTCATTGGTGGATAATTTGGTTGTCTCAGTCAGGACAGAATTAGTTCCACTGCAATAACAAAGCACTACCAAAGTGTTAAAGCAACAATGGTTTTTTTCTTGGTTATGCTACATGCTCACGGCCAGTCACCTGGGGCTCAGTGTCTTCCTCACAATGGGACCCAGGCTAAAGGAGCAGCCACTACCTGAAACGTCACCAGTGACCATAGCCAGGGACAAGAGAGCTCTGAAAGGCCTCAAACTAGCCATAAAATGCTCTAGTCTGGAAGTGACAAATGCATTTCCACTCAGTACTCCTTGGCCAGATGTAGTGACATGACCCACCCAGCCTCAACGGGGCTATGAAGTGAAATGGAAGGCAGAGAGCCAGAAGTACCTGGGGGACAATACTATTGCCTACCATCCTGATCTTTTGAAATAATAACATGAAAGCCTTCCATTTATGTAACAGTGCTGCGTAATTTTCTAAGTACTTTCACTAATGGGGTTGTTTGTGCTTCTCCAGCCATACTACACAACTTTGCAATAAATATTTGCAGAGTGAATGATCAAATAGATGGATAAACAGCCCTATTAGGCAGGAGGGAAAACATTATTATTCCTGCTTACCTAGTAGGGAAATCAAGACTCAGAGGCTGTGAAGCGGGTGGCCCAAGATCACAGAGTTTTTAACCAATACATCCTGATGACAAATTCATCACCTAGAACGTTCAGCTAAAGAACAAGGTCATGCCTTTTAGTTATAACTTGGTGGTAAGTTTGTAAATGACTTCCCAGACTTCTGACATTTATACCTGCGAGCCTTGCTGGTATTCCCCTAAGGATCAAATGTATTTCCTGTTGCAAAAGAAGCTGAGTGTGTTGGGCGGGGCTTGGGCGGGATAGGGCTGTGTTGGAGAATGTCTTTATTCTCTACCTGCTAGATTTTCCTTGGAGATGTAGCCATTTGGATTCAGAATAGTGAGAATGGCAACACACACACACACATACACCCAAAAACAAATAAAAAAGAAGCTCAATAGCAGCGAAAACATCGTTTGATCTTATTACCTCATCGGGAAAAACCTATCAACCCCAAGACAGAAGGGGCCACTCTGAGAATAAAGGTACAGCGGGGTTTTAAGTGCTCTGGCTTTCCATTCAAGCACATTATCTGTAAAAAACATAAAAAGCCATGTCTTATTGTTTCATAGAAGAAATCCATGTGATATAGTTATTTACTTATTTGTTTTCAGAACAAGCACAAACACCCTCAACTTTCAGTTGTATTGGGAGGGTTTTGTGAATCGCTGTGATACACGTAAGAGGAGAACTCAGTTTCGAAATCAAAGATGGTGACGGAGGTCCCTAATTGTAATGAAGGCTTTGAGCCCCTTTGTGTCCACACAGTAGTCACGGCCCACTTGGGACTTTAACAGTATCACCTGTCCCTAGACTGGGGCAGCTCACCTGTGAGGCTTCATCAAACTACCCTGGGCTGATTGCTTCTCCCCTCAATATGTGTTTGGCCCCTGATGAAGGAAAATGGCCAGAGAGTATCACTCGTTTAACGGGAGTGCTTCAGGAGTATAGCAACAGGGAGAGTGTTGAGACCCATTCATCTAATACCAGTGCACAACATCAAATTATATTGGGCTGTTTTTCAGGGAGGAAAAAAAAAGTTAGTTTCTGGTTTCATTCACCATGGTGGAAGAGAACCTAGCTCTCTGGATCAGGAAAATACAATACCCAGGTCTTACTGTTCACCTGGTAACAATGTGTCTGTTTTATATCTAAATAAGTTGCTGTGGAGTTGATTCCAGCTCACGGTGAGTTAGACCCATATGTGTCAGAGTAGAACTGTGCTCCATCAGGTTTTCAGTGGCTGAGTTTTCAAAAGTAGATCTCCAGGCCTTTCTTTGGAGGGTCCTGTGGGTAGACTCAAACGGCTACCATTTCTGTTAGGAGCTGGGGGCATTAGCCATTTGCGCCACCCAGGGACTCCTGGTTTATACCTAGGATGAGTTAGAGCAGCCACTGGACACTGCCTGGCAAACTCACTTATGGGAAGTTCCAGCCTGTGTCTGTACAGCAGAAAGGAGATCTGCTCGTGGGGAGGGCAGTGAGCCTCCTGCCCTGGGGCCCAACACTGAGACCACCACTGAAAGATTCGCTGTTCCTTTGCAGCAAGGCTCATCAACCCTCCACACCCCAAGACAGCCACATGGTCATCTGGCTAGTGTGCCCTGAGATGATCCAGAGGAGACTAAGGACACGGATGCCATCTGTTGCCAAGCAGGTGCCCGCTGGGGTCCTTTTAGTCCAGATGGCAGGTACATTCTTCTGCCAAGAATAGCATTTCAGAGCATGGTCCATGGCACCCAAAAACCCTGAATGAGAGCAAGGGTGTTACTCTCCATCCCGTAAACCAGGCCTGTCTACACACCATCCTGTAAACAAGAGCCAAAACACACATACCGCTAGTCTTGGCAGTCACCCCGAGGCTCTCCCACTCTGATCCTGGACTGGCCAACTCTGGTCTCCAGGGTCCCATCTTGATCCATCTGTGGACCTTTGTACTTGGTCTCCCTCCCCTTTGAATCCTGACTTTCCCTAGCAGACCTGAGTCTGGTGTCCCACAATACCTTGCGTGGAATACTCTGGCCAAGCTCAGGTCCCAGGCTGGCCAACTCTTTTATAAATGGTTGGAGGAGAGGGAACTTAGACATCAGAAAGAGCCCACAGGATCTTAAAACCAGTATTTCCCTTGACATGGCCTACCTGGTGCTTTCTCAAGGAGCGCCCACGATGAACAACATCACTAATGCTGGTCAAGGTACAGATGTGAAAACAGGTGAAGGGGCAGGTGGCATTGCAGCCGAGGATGTAGGCCTTTTATTGGACTCGCCTGGCTTTAAATCTGGCTCCCATTTATCAGCTGTGTGGCCTCTGGCGTGTTAATTAACGTCTCTGTGCCTAACTTCCCACATCTGCAAAATGAGAATAAAAGTAGATCTTACAGGATCATTGCAAAAGACAAATGAAATGATGCTTATAAATTATTTCAAATAATGACCAACCCATAGTAAGCACTCATGAGATCACAGTTACAACTAACTACTACTTCGGGGACAGTGGTGGTTCAGTGGTAGAATTCTCCCCTCCCATACCGGAGACCCGGGTTCAATGCCCGGCTAACGCACCTCATGCAGGGCCACTGCCTCTCTGTCACTGGAGGCTTGCACGTTGCTATGATGCTGAACAGGTTTCAGTACAGTTTCCGAACCGACAGGAGAGGAAGAAAGGTCTGGTGATCTGCTTCTGAAAATCAACCAGTAAAACCCTACGGATCACAACAATTTGACCTGCAACCAACAGGATTGGCGGCATTTCATTTCATTGCCTGTGGGGTCGCCATGAGACAGGAGCTGACTCAACGGAAGCTAACAATAACACTGTTGCTCTTATAAGCCCTATTCTTTAAGAATGGTTAATTCCTTCTATTTAATTTGTTCTCTTTTTAAAAAATTTAATTGGATCTATCCTGAGAGCCAATTATCTGGTTAAAACTGTGGAACAGGAGCCTCCAAAGTTTAAGCCAGCTCTAAGGGGCTCATATTTTCTCCTGGACATAGCTCAGCACCTCAAACATGGTGGGCACTAATACGTCCTTGTAGAATTGAAACTGACTCGCAAACAGGATCTGGCTTACAACCAAGCTTTGCAAACCTAAATCAATTTATTAAACTGGAGAGCTGAGTTACCTAACGTTTTTAGGTTCCAGCCACAAATATTAGTTTTTCCATTCATATTGCTCAGTGTAATGTTGTCTCTGCCTGGAGGCTCAGTGTTCACCTTTCACTGAGAGGGATTTTTATTCCCAATGCCAGCAAGTGGCACGAAGATGGTGCAATCAGCAACTCCTATACCTGACCTCACCTGGCTCCTCCAAGACTTCATACGGGTCGTTTGCTGTTCTCAGAGATACAGGACTCAGACTCGGCCCCGTGTGGCCAAGGTACTCCACCTCCCTGAGCCTCCGTTTTCTCCGTTTTAAAATAGGCACAATTCTTGGCAGGTTTTGGGGAGAATTCTAAAATAATGTTTGTCCAATGTCTGTCCTGATGTCTAACTTGGCCAGCAAGTGCTCGATAAATGTTGCAATTACTGTTATTATTTTCCATCTAAATTCTACTTGTGGGTGAACTTAGCTGTCAGTGGTTTATAACATCTTCTGAACATAACAGATCTGTAGGGAAGATATTTAGGCTCTCCGAGTCTCACTTTGCTCGTTTGTAAGTAGAAAGTATAGTAAACCACCCACCCACAGGGCCACTGGGAAGATTGGATGAAACAATGCACATGGTCAGTGGTTCTCAAAGTGGGGTCCCGGGACCAGCAACTTCACTGTCACCCGGGAACTTGTTAGAAGTGCACATTCTTGGCCCTGCCCCAGAACCCTGAATAAGGGATCTCGGGGGGTGGACCCTGCAATCTGTGATTGATGTAAGTCAAAGTTTGGGAACCACTGTGTGTCTCCTTGCTTTAAAAACACCTCGTGGCCCCTCCAAATTTCTCAATTACTATTAAAAAAAAAAAAAATTTTTTTTTTTTTATTACCGTGAGCCCACTTTATGCAACAGGCCACAGTATAACAGCCCCAACTTCCAGGGGCTGAAATCCATAGGCATTCACAAAAGTGTCCTCATACATCGCTTATATTTTTCTCAGCTAAGTAGCAAAGGGCAGGCTTGTGTAACAGGAAACCACTATCATCAAATGTAGTGACTATGTGGAGGATAAAGAATGAGGAACCCAAAACACTCACTTTGGCTCTACACTTCTAGAAGACACAGTGGTCCTATTGATGATTTGACCCCCTGGTGAATATGAAAGTAGAGAGAAAAAGGTGTTGAATTGCAGTGTTGCTCCACCTTGATTTTTATTTCCAGGCATTCAGGAATGTAATATTTTACCTGTGGTAATATTAAATACAATAAAATTGCTACAGCAACGGAACATGGCTGATGAAAAAGTATACAGATACAGTAGTATACATTAAAAAAAAAGAAAGAAAACCCAGTTGCTATCAAGTCAATTCCAGCTCATGGCAACTCCCTGTGTGACAAAGTAGAACTGTGCTCCCTAGGGTTTTCAATGGCTGATTTTTCAGAAGTAGATCACTAGGCCTGTCTTCCGGGGCACCTCTGGGTGGTCTCAAACCTCCAACCTTTTAGTTAAGAGCCAAGTGTGTTAACCATTCACACCACCCACGAAGTCCATCCAGATCATAGGGGTATGGTGAGGTTCATTTCGGGTGGAGTTGGTAGTACTGTGCCAGTGTGAGTATTGTTCTAACGCTGGTAGCTATGCCACCAGGATTTCAAATACCAGCAGGGTCACTATGATGGACAAGTTTCAGTGGAACTGCCATTCTAAGACAGACTAGAAAGAAAGGCCTGGTGATCTACTTCCAAAAATTAGCCAGTGGAAACCCTATGGGTCACAAAGGTTTGATCTGCAACCAATCATGAGGATAAAGCAGGACTGGGCACTCTTTCATTCCATTGTGCATGGAGCCACCATGAATCGGAGCAGACTTGATGGAAGCTAACAACAACAACAATACACATTCTATTCTCCTTGCCTTATAAAAACCAAAAAAAAAAAAAAAAAAACTCATTGCCATTGAGTTGATTCTGACTCATAGTGACCCTATGCTACAGAGTAGAACTACCCCATAGGGTTTCCAAGGAGTGGCTGGTGGATTCAAACTGTCAGCTTCTCGTTAGCAGCCATAGCTCTTAACCACTGTGAAAACCAAAAACCAAACCTGTTGCCATCAAGTCGATTCCGACTCATAGTGACCCTATAGGACAGAGTAGAACTGCCGCGTAGGGCTTTCAAGGAGTGGCTGTTGGATTCGAACCGCTGACCTTTTGGTTAGCAGCCAAGCCCTTAAGCACTGCACCACCAGGGCTCCCCTAACCACTATAGACAGGTGGAAAGGAAAGTAACGTTCTCGGTTTTTAGCTAAAGCCCAGAATACTGTGGCTCATTGAGATCCTCCCTGTACACCACGTCAGGTTATCTATTTCTGGGTCAGGGGCACGCTGCCATGTTTTAATTAGTTTGTGTTCCATGCACCTTCCCCTAGCCTGGGTTTATATATAAATCATTTACCCCCATGAGGTCAGGCAGCTTCTTTTAGTCATCTGTGTAACTATGACACTGAAAATAAACATCACGATCATGAGTTCTTCCTTACAGAATCACCACAGTGAAGCCCAAGTGCTGTTCCACTCTTTTATCAGAACAAAAACACACTTTCTTGTACCCAAGAAAGCATTTTCGTGACCTAGCCTTAGCACACAGATGTAAGCAAAGATGGGTTGTACAGCGCAGAGAGCAGCCCCTGGCTGAAATTTAGATGCTGTTGGACACTCATGGGAATCCAGCACTGTAGGCTTGATTTTCCAGCTGTGTCCTCACCTAAGCCACCTCTCATGGGTGGCCTTAGTTTAACTACAGTGCTTACTTTTTCCTCTTCTTAAGGCTGATAACAGTGATAAATGGGCCAGGCAATCCTGGCATTGGATTCTTTGCCTCTTTTCCTTTCTCTCTGTCTCTTCCAAAGGCAGAGTCCCATAACTGGCCAAGAGTGCCCTGTGTGCTGGTGGTGCCCTGTGGTCTGATGTCCACCCCACGGCTGCCACACAGATAGTTCCAGCCAGAGGAAAGGCAAGGCCCAGCGAGGTAAGGAAACTTCAAGGAGAAGACACCCAGTGACCCAGCCTGACCTCCCACCAGGCACCAAAGCAAGGCACAGAGCAAGCAGAAACAAAAACCCACTTCTGTCGAGTCAATTCCAACTCATAGCGACCCTATAGGACAGATCAGAACTGCCCCATAGAGTTTCCAAGGAGCACCTGATGGATTTGAACTGCCGACCTCTTGGTTAGCAGTTGCAGCACTTAACCACTACATCACCAGAGTTTCCACAGAGCAAGCAACCAGCAACAAATGCAACCATCCAAAGCCGCCTACTAGAATCGAGGTAAATATTTAGCAGTGTTAAGGGTGGGGAATGGCTTTCTGAGAATAAAGACAATGAAAGAAATCACAAAGGAAAAGATGAATGGATTTCACTAAACGCCAAACCATAGTTGTAAAAAAAATAAATCACATACAAACAAGAAAAGCAACCAAAACACTGAGGAAAATATTTGCAGCTAACATGACTAAGTATTGATATCCTCCATATATAAAATGAACTTTTAAAATCAATAACAACACATCTCACACACACAGAGAAGTGGGTGAATATGAATACGTAACGGAAGTTGGTTCAAGGAAGACACCGGAAGTGTTGAGCCCTGGTTTTGAGAAAAAAATACAAATGGCAGATAAACTTAGAGAAAAAAAACCTCATGGTCAACTTTTTACAAATGGAAATTAGACCAATTTTTTACAAATGTAAATTATTTACTTATCAAACTGGTTCCTACTTTTATAAAGGTAGCTTTTGATGCTGTTCAGAGGGCGATGAAGCAGTCAAGCCCATTTCCTAGTGGGGGCAGTATAAGTGAATTTTCAGAAAAATAACTTATCAAAGGATTCAAGAGTGATGACCAACAATTCTATTTCTAATTACTTTATCCTAAGGAAAAATCCAAGATGCAAACAAAAAGTAACGGGCAAGATTGCTGCAGTATTTGTGGGAGAGGCAATTCCTCAACTAAAATAAATTAATTTTCAGTGGTCACAGATTTAGAAGTCCATGGTCATGAGGAACAGGAGCGGTTGGAGACATGATACATTGCCCAGTGGTCCTGAAGCCCAATCACCTTCGAGTGCAGCCACCTTCCCCTTGGATACTTTGGTATTTTCTTCTTCAAGGTAAATATGATCTCCATGCAAGCAGGCAATCCTTGGCCTGACATCACTCAGTGAATGAAAACTAAGTGGTTCCTGTCAAGGGTGATGGAAAAATATGGAAACACATAATGGCAGTAGTTGAATTACATGATGAACATAATGTCACTGGGTTGTACGTGTAAAAAATGTTGAAATGTCAAATGTTTTGTTATATATGTATTT
The DNA here is from genome assembly GCF_024166365.1 of Elephas maximus indicus. NCBI lineage: Eukaryota > Metazoa > Chordata > Mammalia > Proboscidea > Elephantidae > Elephas > Elephas maximus. The sequence goes on along the minus strand of NC_064829.1, from coordinate 67,582,429 downwards.
ACCACACACAAAAACCAGAATGGTTAAATGCAGTTGGTGAGTGGAAGGTGATAAAACTGTATCCACACCCCAAACAGGTACCTCTGATGCCCATACTTGCAGACACATGGCAGCAAACATGTCGAGGGGGAACATTCCAACAGCACTTCTGGCCACACTCCCCCCAGACGAGGAGGAAACATTTATCATGAAGAGGGACAGGGATGGTGCCAAAAAGGAGGCATTTCTCAGCCTTAAAATATCTACCAAGACGGGGGGGATAAAAAAAAGTATTAATAACACTTTGTTTTCCAATAATGCTTTATACTTTTCCAAGAGTTATCTATTATTTCAAAAGAAAACTTTGACATAAAACAGGGAATCTGGCTTTTAATGTATTTGTTTTACAGTTGGAGAAAACAGGGCACAAGGATGCTGAAATACACTGAACTAGCAACTCTTATGCAGGGCTGCTGGGTGGGTTCGAACTGCCAACCCTACGGGGCAGTTCTGCTCTGTCACATGGGGTTGCTATGAGTTGAAATCAACTCAAAGGCAACGAACAACAGAGACAACAAACTCTTAGTCCAGCTGGAAGTGAACCACGGGCCTCCGAATTCTCTACCTGCTCAGGCCCTCCCATCCTTTCCCAGCCCACAGCACTGGGAGTGGACATTCTAAAAAGGCACCATTGCCCACTCAAATCAAGTTGTCAACAGGTCCCCAAAGGAGAGAGAAATGCCATATGAGAAACTAACGGGTTCTGCAAACACGCAAAGGTGTCCAAAGCCTAAGCAAGCCCCACAACCTGGGGGAAGGAGCTCTTCGAAATCAAAGCTAAGAAAAATCACCTTAAAACACAGCTGATTCATCACCTGAAGAGATGGCTTGTAAAGGTAATTCTGGTAAGATTAGGGCTGTGGTCTCAAACTTTAGCATTCCTTAGAATTATCTCAAAACTTTATTAAACACGGACTGCACCCACCTCCCTCCCCTCCAAGTTTTTGATCAAATACCTCTACAGTAGGGCCTGAAAATTTACATTGCTAATAAGTTAGGGGAGGAGGGCAGTAGTGGTTCAGTGGTAGAATTCTCATCTCCCATGCAGGAGATCCGGGTTTGATTTCTGGTCAATATACCTCATGCATAGACACCACCTGTCTGTCAGTGAAGGCTTCTATGTTGCTATGATGCTAAACAGATTTCAAAGGCACTTCCAGACTAAGACAGACTATGAAGAAAGATCTGGGGATCTACTTCTGAAAATCAACCAATGAAAATCCTATGGATCACAACGGCTTTGTTCATGGGGTTGCCATGAGGGGGGCCGACTTGACAACAGCTACAACGGTGACAAGTTCCCAGATGCTCATGCTGCTAATTGAGGGTCATGCTTGGAGAACCACTGGACCAGGGGGCTTCTGAAACCTCACCAAAGGATGGAGATAGAGCATGGTTTAATAAAACAGCAACAACTTGTACTCCTGATGCCACTGAGTTGATTCCAGCTCATAGTGACTCTACAGGACAGAGTAGAACTGCCTCATAGGGTTTCCAAGGAGCAGCTGGTGGATTTGAACAGACAACCTTTTGGTTAGCAACCTGGGTTCTTAACCACTGCACCACCAGGGCTCCAAAACACATTTATAAATAACGATAAATGCTGCTGCTTATTATGTGCCTACTAGATATGAGACGTATTTTGTTCATTATTTCTAGTCCCCCAATAACCCAACAACAACAACAACAAAAAACCCTACAAGGAGCTAGTATTTATTTTACAGTTGAGGAAAATTAAAACCAAAAAACCCATTGAAATCGAGTTGATTCTGACTCATTGTGACCTTAGAGTACAGAGTAAAACTGGCCCATAGGATTTCCAGGGCTGAAATCTTTCAGGGAGCAGATCACCAGGTCTTTTCTCCTGCGGAGCTGCTGGTGGGTTCTATCCACCAGTCTTTCGGTTAGCAAACAAGCTCTTAACCACTGAGCCACCAGGGCTCCTTTGTTCTACTACAGTATTCCCCATGCCCCTTATCCAAAGTTTCTCTTTCCGAGTTTTCAGTTAGCCGTGGTCAACCATGGTCAGAAAGCTTCTGATTACAATGTTCTTCCAAAAGGTTTTGGCAAAAAAGTCATCAACTATCAAGGACCTCCAACCATCGACATCTGCATGGCTCGATGATCCTCCTTCTGACGTATCATCAGAAGGTCAATAGTAGCCTAAAGCTACGTCCCAATGCCTACATCATTCACCCCACTTCATCTCCTTAAGTGGGCATTTTATCATCTCACATATTCACAAGAAGAAGGGTGAGTACAGTACAATAAGATATTTTGAAAGAGAGAGAGACATTCACATAACTGTTATTGTTGTTTTTGTTGTTAGGTGTCATCAAGTCGATTCCAATTCATAGTGACCCTATATATAACAGAATGAAACACTGCCTGGTCTCGTGCCAGCCTCACAATAGTTGTTATGCTTCAGCCAGTTGCCGCCACTGTGTCAATCCATCTCGTTGAGGATCTTCCTCTTTCCAGGGACTGGTACCTCCTGATAACATGTCCAAAGTACTTGAGACAAAGTCTCACCATCCTTGTTTCTAAGAAGCATTCTGGCTGTACTTCTTTTAAGACAGATTTGTTTGTTTTTCTGGCAGTCCATGGTATATTCAATATCCTTTGCCAACACCATCATTCAAAGGCATCAATTCTTCTTCTTTCTTCCTTATTCATTGTCCAGCTTTCATGTGCATATGAGGTAATACAAAATACCACGGTCTGAGTCGGGTGCACCTTAGTTCTGAAAATGACACCTTTGCTTTTAAACACTTTAAAGAGATCTTTTGAAGTGGATTTGCCCAATGCAATATGTTGTTTGATTTCTTGGCTGCTGCTTCCATAGGCATTGATTGTGAATACAAGTAAAATGAAATCTTTGACAACTTCAATATTTTCTCCATTTATCATGGTGTTGCTTATGGGTCCAGATGTGAGGATTTTTGTTTTCTTTATGCTGGGGTTCAATCCATACTGAAGGCTGTGGCCTTTGGTCTTCATCAGTAAGTGCTTCAAGTCCTCTTCACTTTCAGGAAGCAAGGTTGTGTCATCTGCATATCATAGGTTGTTAATGAGGCTTCCTCTGATCCTGATGCCACATTCTTCTTCACGTGGTCCAGTTTCTCAGATTATTTGTTCAGCATACAGATTGAATAAACAAGGTGAAAGGATACAACCCTGACGCACACCTTTCCTGACTTTAAACCAGGCAGTATCCCCTTGTTCTATTCGAATGACTGCCTCTTGGTCTATGTACAGGTTCCTCATGAGCACAATTAAGTGTTCTGGAATTCCCATTTCTCACAGTATTATCCATAATTTGTTATGAGCCACACAGTTGAATGCCTTTGCATAGCTAATAAAACACAGATAAACATCTTTCTGGCATTCTTTACTTTCAGCCAAGATCCATCTGAAATCAATGATGATATCCTTCATTCCATATTCTGTTCTAAATCCGGCTTGAACTCTGGCAGTTCCCTATTGATGCTGTAACTGCTTTTGAATGATCTTCAGCAAAATTTTACTTGCGTGTGATATTAATGATATTGTTCGATAATTTCTGCATTCTGTTGGATCACCTTTCTTTGGAATGGGTACAAATATGGATCTCTTCCAGTCGGTTGGCCAGGCAGCTGTCCTCCAAATTTCTTGGCATAGACGAATGAGCACCTTGAGGGCTGCAACCATTTGTTCAAACATCTCAATTGATATTCCATCAATTCCTGGAGCCTTGTTTTTCACCCATGCCTTTCAGTGCAGCTTGGACTTCTTTCTTCAGAACAATCAGTTCTTGATCATATGCTACCTCCTTTATTACTGTATATTTATTTTATTAATGTATATATGTTATAATTGGCCTATTTTATCATTAGCTATTGTTCTTAATTTCTTATTATGCCTAATTTATAAATTAAACATTATCATAGGTATGTATGTATAGGAAAAAGCATAGTATATATAGGGTTCTGTACTACTCGCAGTTTCAGGCATCCACTGGGGGTCTTGGAACGTATCCCCCATGAATAAGGGGGTATTAATGTATGGAGATCTAAACCCAAACCAGACCATTGCCTTCGAGTCAATACTGTCTCATACAAAACCCTACAGGACAGAGCGGAACTGCTCCATAGGTTTCCAAGGCTGTAATCTTTACAGAAGTGGACTGCCACATTTCTCTCCCGAGGAGTGGCCAGTAGGTTCAAACTGCAGACCTTTCAGTTAGAAGATGAACACTTAACCACAACACCACCAGGGTTCTTTATGGAGATCAAACCAAAACCAAATAAACACGTTGCCCTCAATTCGATTCTGACTCATAGCGGCCCTATAGGACGCAGCAGAACTACCCGATAGGGTTTCCAAGGAGTGGTTGGTGGATTCGAACTGCTGACCTTTTGGTTAGCAGCCAAGCTCTTAACCACTGTGCCATTAGGGCTCTATTATGGAGATCTAGTAATTCTAACTATAATAGGCAAGCCAAGTTGAGTAGAACTGTGCTTCACTGGATTTTCAATGACTGGTTTTCCGGAAGTAGATCGCCAGGCTTTTCTTCCAAGGTGCCTCTGGGTAAACTTGAACCACCAAACTTTCAGTTAGCAGCTGTGCACGTTAACCATGTGTACCACCCAGGGACTCCAAGCTTGTTGTAAAGCAAAACAAAACCCATTGCCTTCGAGTCAGTTCTGACTCATAGCAACCCTATAGGACAGAGTAGAAAGAACTGCCCCCACAGGGTTTCCAAGGAGTAGCTGGTCGATTTGAACTGCCAACCCTTTGGTTAGCAGTCTGAGCTCTTAACCATTATGCCACCAGGGCTCCAAGCTTGTAGTAAAATTGATTCTAAGCAACTCAGAAGTGATTGCTTTCGGCCTCTGCAAACTGGGACGGTGTGATCATCATAAGATATTATAAAAATTCAGACAGGAATGACTTACAGTGAGTCCCTGAGAATGGAAAAATGTAGCACTTCGATGTTGCATCTGGATAAAAATTGCTAACTCCACATTAACAGACCTTTAAAACAACCCCTTCTTTTTCAACTCTTGCGCTGTCTTTGGGACTGGCTAAGACCATTTGTTCATAATTTCACTTTGGTCCGATTTGTCTAACATCTCCCCCAGTTTTCAGTGTTTTAGGGAACTCAGATAATCTAGCCAAACTAGGTACTGGATGAATGTTATAAATTGAATTGTGTCCCCCAAAAAGTTATGTTGAAGCCCTAACCCCTGTACCTCTGAATATAACTCTATTTGGAAATAGAGGTTTTCTTTTGTTACGTTAATGAGGACATACCAGAGCAGGGTGGATCCTAAACCTAATCCCTTCTGGATGGTGTCTTACAAAAAAGAACAGAAGAGACACAGACATATAAGCATGAGGGAAAACAGGCTCAATATGAAGATCCCTCTACAAGCCAAGGAATGCCAAGCAATGCCCTGGGGTACAGACAAGGAAAGCCCCTCCCCTAGAGACAAGGCCCTGTTTTGGACTTCTAGCCTCCAAAACTGTGAGACAATAAATTCTTATTTTTTGAAGCCAACCACCTGTGGTATTTTTTGTTTGGAAGCACTAGGAAATTAAGACAGTGAAATACCCTGATCTGAATTTTCAGGGAAATAGTCTATAATTGGGTTTCGCTGTCATCACATCTAAGTTTTATCTAGACTCTCAATACGGTAGTGTTGCATGTTTTTATTCTCAGTGACTCACACAAAGTCTATTGGGTGAAATTTTATAATATACTATGGCAACCAAAGGGGCCCTGCTGGCACAATAGTTAAGTGCTCTGCTGCTAACCAAAAGGTTGTTAGTTCAGACCTTCTCAGCAGCTCCACAAGAGAAAGACCTGGCCACCTTCTCCTATAAAGATTACAGCCTAGGAAACCCTATGGGGCAGTTCTACTCTATCACACGGGGTCACTATAAGTCAGAATCAACGACACCTAACAACAATAGTGGCAACCACACTGTACAATTTTTGCTCAACCTTCCGCCAAGCAATAAGCTCTGCCCTGCCCAGAATCCTTTTTCCTCGCTCTACACCACTGGGCTAATTTCTTCTTAGCCTGTGTACTGCAGTCTCCAAGCACTAACTTCTCTAGGTGAGCAAAGTTGGTGCAAAACAGCTTCTGCCTGATATTGCTGAGTTGGTTGCCTCCATATCTCCAGGGGAAATTCTGGCAACTCCACCAAAAAGCTTTAAAGAAGAGCTGAGAAATCCTTTCCACGGGGCACCTTTTTCCCTGGGCAGAACCGCTCCATTTCAATCTGCTGCTTCTGTGCAGAAGTTGCAGAAATTACTTGGCAATGAGGCCTAAATTCCACTAATACATCCACCCAGGCCAAGTCCTCTTCTTTTTTTCAGTTCCTCCAAGAGAATCATCATCTTGCTATTCTCCTAACGCTGCTTTCTCAAAATAATCTCATTTGGTTGACAATTCTTTCCAACATTAATTTTACTCCAACGTCATCACTAGCTAGTTAAGCTTAGTATTAGAGAAGTTAGACTAATTGATAAATCTCTTAATAAAGAACATTAGCTCATTAGACTTAGGGAGTTGTCACTTATTCACTTGAAATGCTAATTTAATAACTGTTCTGCAGCTTTATCCGTGTAAAGTAGAGGATATTTATAGCTTTTCCAACAGGGGTTGACATTTGAATTTGATTTATAACAATTTTTTTTAAACAACACATAAAATATTTGGCCAGCTGGATATCTAATATACCCAAAGCTGTAGGGATCATTGTAAATTCAGAGGACAATGTAAGATTATTGAGAACTAACTGCAATGTCAACACTTTAAAAAAGACTCTTAATAATGAGTCATGTTAGTTTTTATTGGGATGACCAAAATAAGAACAAGACACTAGCAGAAAAGTTTTAAGCTGTAAAGTGCTTGCTTTTAAATTTTTAAAAGACTTAGAGGTAACTGAACTAGTTCCCACTTGCCCTAAAATTCATTCATTCTGCACAGCTGTAGTCAGAAGTGACCATTGTCAAAAACCTAAATGCATAGAGAATCACCAAACATTAGTGTAACAAAATACATTCATGGTGAGTAGATACAATTCGAATCAGGCAGTGTCAAAACTGAAAGTCTTCAGAAAGGCACTCTGAAGAGGGGACAGTGAAAGCAGCTTATATAGCCCATCGTTAATTTCCAAGGAGATAGTGTCAAAACACAAGCAGGGTTTCAGGGTCTGTTGGTTACAGAGTCACTAAGGACACACCACACATCCTAAAACACAGCCTCCAGCCAGACCCTGGAGTTCCTTCTCAAAGCTGGCTGCAGATAGATAATTTTCCAAAAGAGCCCAATGCCTGAGGCAAAACCTTCTCCACTAAACTGCTTACTAGGCTATTGTTAGAATTGAAGGTGACTTCAGGGAAGCAACACTCGGTTTTTTGTTGGGTTCAGGGAAGCATCTCCTTAAAGGGTCAAGGTTCAAAAGGACACCTAAAGGCACATGGCCAGGGAGATCACCCCAATTCCAAAAACCCAGAAATCTGGATTCCAGGAGAATTAAAACAGTTTTGTCAATGTACAACCAGAGAGAGAGCCAGACAGAACTTCGGAGTCCTCCCCTTATTTTACAGAGGAAAAGACTGAAGCTTGAGGAGATTAAGTGATTTGCCCAGGATCATACAGCTGGGAGGCGAAAACCAGGACCAAATGCTGGGCTCTTAACACTAATCCACCACAGCACATTGCCTTCACACAGTTCTAGTTCAGAATCACCATCTGGACGTGGCAGCTGAGAGATTGCCACAAATGGGCCACAGCAGAGAACGCTCACAATGTGGAAACCTGATCCTGTCTATTCTCTCTCCTTCTTTCAAGCCTGATCATGCAGCTCTGGGTGAGCAAAGACATAAAGTTTTATTATATAAAGACGTAGCTACTACCTTTTATTGTCATTCTCCTTCCTACCTAAAAAAAAAAAAAAGTTGCCATCAAATTGATTTTGATAGTTCAAGCAACTATACAAGACCAAATGGGCAACACCTGGCCAATACCAAAGACGAGACGGCAGGAAGTGACAGGAAAACCGGATAAATGGACACACCGGGAACGCCGGGTGGAAAGGGTAAGGGGGAGCGAGCTGACACGATGCAAGGATTGCAACTAATATCGCAAAACAATTTGTGTATAAATTTTTGAATGAGAAACTAATTTGCTTTGTAAACTTGCACCTAAAGCACAATAAAATTAAGAAAAAAAAAAAGTATTCGGACCCATGGTTACCCCATGTGTGTCAGAGTAGAACTCTGCTCCATAGGGTTTTTGATGATGGATTTTTTGGAAATAGCCCACCAGGCCTTTCATCCAAGGCACCTCTGCATGGACTCAAACCTCTAACCTTTCAGTTAGCAGCTGAGCATGTTAATTGTTTGCATCACCCAGAGACACTCCTTCCCTACCTATTCCTTTTCTGTTCTACCATCTCCACTCTCAAGCCCCCCAAACTCCATTATGCTCTGCTTGTTGGATTTGTCAGGATGAAAAGTTGGTTCAGTCCCGAAGAAATTGCTTGGAGTTGGGATTCCTCAAACCTTATGTGCAGACAATAGTTTCACTGGGGATTCTTTGGGACCCACCCAGCTGAGACATCACAGTCACATCCTCTGCGGAACAGGAATCAGGGACACACACACCCACATGGTAGTCAGCTCCATCCTGTGAACCACAATCGCCCGCTCTTCCGTTTTAGTGCTTGTAGCACACGTACATGAAGGTTTCTAGTTAAGGCTGCTGCACATAAAAAAAAAAAAACACGACCTATGAATTAAGCAGATCGGGTGAGTTGAAGAAAAAAAGTTTTCCAGCTTCTTCAGAGATGGCTTTTCCATTACAAAGTGGTTCGAGTGAATTTCCAGGACACCATATGTACTCATATTTAAATTAAAATATGCTCCAATGTGAATGTGGCTGATTATTTAAAAAGCAGCCACTGGTTTTGGGTAACCCACCCCGGTGTACCTCTTGCCATTATTAGAGGTCAGTAAGAGTTGCCTATCCTACAATTTTCAGTGAAATCGCCAAGTTGCCGTTTCTTAAAAGCAAGACACAATGTATCAAATAAAGATTTTTAATAATAAATCAAGCCAGTAATTACCATGCCTTTCCCAATAAAGCAAAGATCAAATTAGAAATAAAATCTGGGGGTGGGAGATGCATCTTCTAAACACGTAACTTAATGATGCCGTATGCCTGACCTTTAGCTCTGATATCAAAACCATTAATCTGCTTTCAAAATAGAATATGAAGTTCATGCACACTGATGGAACCTCCAAGCAATTATCATTGCAACCCTCAGCAGGACGTTGAGCTGGGCTGATAATCTCCCCATCTCCCACGGTTAACAACTGTAAGATCATTTTATCGCATTAATATTAGAGAGATTGGATTCCTTATTGTTATTTTTATACAGTTGTTTAAACCAACTAGTGATGTAATTGTCTTTTTAGTATTTTGTGACATGCATAAAATCTTTTGAATTTAATAAGAGACTGTGCTGTTCCTAGTTTCTTCTAGCAATAAAAGGATTAACATGCTTTGAAAATATTGAGTTCTGTGATCTTGGCCAACTAATTTAATATTATATTCATAGAAGTCACGGGCCTTTAACTAGGACAGCCTCAAATTCATGTTTCCATGCTCTGTTTCTGGGAAAGGGACGATGGGTAGTGGGAAGTCCATCCTTCCTCCGGCATTCTAAAAACTGATGGTGAGTCAGGCGGAGTCAGTGCTTGGGAATGGTGTTCCAAGCTTCTTGGCTTAAGCCACACTGTACTAAGCAGTGGTTTGTTCCTTGACAGTGAAAATTCAGAATACGGAGTTTGTCTGAGAGGATGGTGACAGCCCTAAAACCCCAAGTAGAGGAGAGTCCCCACTGGATCCTGCCACAGGTAGAGCCTGAGAAGGACTAGCAGAAGAGAGCTACCCACAAACTCAAAGAGCCTGTGCAGTATCTTGCTAGTAAAGCCGCTGGCAGGAGCCTTGGGTTCCCCAAGAGGGTGGGCCCAGGAGGTCTTGCCCCATACAAGGTGGAAGGAGGAACATCTCAAGGCCTATGTGTTTTATGGAGAAGTGCCTCGTATAATGATCCACGTTCAGAAGGTGCTGAGCAAGTTTCCGTCAACAGTTTAAAATCTAGGTTTAACTTTTTGCAAAATATCTTAATAGATTCCTTTGATTAAGAAAAGCAAGCAGTAGAGTATATTGTGTTCCATATCATGACAATCACTTGTCCTTCAAGAGCATTCTCGGAGGTCCCCACACTCGCATTATGTGAAGCTTGCAGTACTGCCCTTGGAAGCCCCCCATGGGAGACTGTGTGGAGAGGCACTCACTGTAAGACCCCAGTCTGTCCACGTTTCCATTAAGAATATTGCTCCCTAGTTTGCCAGTGGTGTCATACACGGGGTGTCAAAGCAGAAGAAGTTTGTCAAATTAGCTTCCCTGTGTCACTCTCAAATGAATTTATAGGTACCTAGCTCCCATGTTCCTCACCAATTTAAAACTCTTCCAAAATATCATGAACAAAGCCCCAAAGGGGAGGGCGTATTTACAGATTTATAACTTAAAGAATTTTATTCAGAACACACCAAGAACCCTTAATAGCAATCATTTTTTAAAATCCAAAGAAACTGATTTTTAAAAACCAGCAAAAGGTATGAAGAGGGAACTCTTGAAGAAGAAAATCCAAGTGACCAATAAACATGAGAAAGCTGTTCAGCCTCACCAGTGAATAATGATTAGTTAGACACAAACGTTTTCTATCCAGTTAACTGATGAACATTCAAAAGCCTTATAAGATTAAGTGTGGGTAAGGATAGGAAGAAGCAGCCCTTGTGGCACAGCGGTTAAGCGCTCAGATGTCAACCAAAAGGTTGGCAGTTCAAAACCACCCAGCAGCTGTGTGGGAGAATAGAACTGGCGATCTGCTCCGGTAAAGATTACAGCCTAGGAAACTCTATGAGGCAGTTCTACTCTGTCACATGGGGTTGGTACGAGTCAGAATCGACTCAATGGCACCTAACGACAACAAGGACAGGAGGAAACAATTCCCTCAATTTGGACTCCTAGAATCCATTCTCCTTCCGATAAGAGCAACCAGATTTTCTTTTGGTGAATTGTCGTTTTCGCTGTTAGGTGACTTCGAATCTCTTCAGACTCATAGCAACCTCATGCACAGCAGAACGAAACGCTGCCCGGTCCTGCGCCATCCTCACAATCCTCGTTATGTTTGAGCCCATTGTTGCAGCCACATTGTCAGTCCATCTCGGTGAGGGAATTCCTGTTTTTTGCTGACCCTCTACTAACCATGATGTCCTTGTCCAGGGACTGATCTCTCCTGATAACCTGTTCAAAATATGTGAGATGAAGTCTCACTATCCTTGCCTCTAAAGAACATTCTGGCTGTACTTCTTTCAAAACAGATTTGCGTCTTTGCAAGAGAGCCTATGTGGCCCACGAAGGCGAAAATATTTATTATTTTGCCTTTAGCAAAAAAGTTTGCAGGCTTCTTACCTAGAGCTGTCGTTCTCAAGCCCTAGTTGGACATTTAAAAAAAACTGTTGCTGGAGAGTTGATTCTGACTCATAGGGACCCTATAGGACAGAGCAGAACTGCCCCAAACGGTTTCCAAGGAGCACCTGGTGGATTTAAACTGCCAGCCTTCTGGTTAGCAGCTGTAGTTCTTACCCACTATGCTACCAGGCTTTCCAGTTGGACACTAGGGGCACTTTAAAAAAATACTAACGCCCAGACTCTGCCCTCAGAGAATGTGACTCAGTTGGTCAGAGACATTAATTTGGGCATTAATAGCTTTTTAAATGTGTTCAGGTGATTCTAATGTGCAGCCAGGCTTGACTGCTCTGACATTTAGAATTAATTCCAGACCCCTGAGCCCTGGTGGCACAGTGGTTAAGCTACAACTGCTAATCAAAAGGTTGGCAGTTCAAATCCACCAGCCATTTCTTGGAAACCCCATGGGGCAGTTCTACTCTGTCCTGTAGGCAGGTCACTATGAGTCGGAATCTACTCGATGGCAAGGGGTTGGGTTCGGTTTTTTTTTTTTTTTTTTTTTGGTCTAACATGGTTTACCAAGCCCCTCCTGCTTGCCTTGCTGCTCCAAGCTCCCCTTCTCATTCCCACGCTCATGGGCTGCCTGAGGCATAACTAGGGTATAGCAAATAAAGCAGGTACTACACCGGCCCCCAGCCCATGGCGCCACCAGGCAATTTCTTTTAACCAGGTATTGCCAATGGCATATCAACAGAAATTGCTCCTATGGGAAACACGGAAATTGTGCCCCTGTCTAAACATCTGATACACCCCTTTTAGATAACTTTACCATAATATCAGAACAAAAGTACCAGTCAAGCTTGTTAATCTTTTAATTAACACATTACCTTGCTTGAGCAAGGACATTGGACCTATCGGGTTAATAGAAACTGCTCAGTGTGGTGATGCGCCCAGGGCTGGTACAATACCCCAGATATGGCGCTGGATACAAAATGCACCAGGCCTGCACTTGTCCTTCTTTCAGGCTGGAATGCCCCTCCTTCCTGTCTGCCTGCAAACATTGACTTATCCTTTAAGTCTAGGCTGAAGGGTCATCTCCCCAGGAAACATTACAGACTCTGGCTTAGTGCGTCACTGTAGAAGTCATGTACTTGTTTACTTGTCTGTCGCCCTCACGAGTGCAGGGACTATGTCATAATCAGTGTACAGTCAGAGGAGGAGCTCAATAAACATTTGCTGAATTAACTTTGAAAAACATGTGCAAATGCCCAAAATGGAGTTCCGCAAATGTATTTTGAGGTTCTCTCGGTGTCAAAATTTTTAAAAACCAGATACATTTATTGTAAACAGACTAAATGATTTTCAGATTCCCTTCTCCATCACTGACTGGGTATCCCAAACTTTGTGGCCCAAGTTTATTGTTGTTACCAACTCAATTCTGACTCATGGCTACCCCTTGTGTGCAGAGTAGAGCTGTGCTCCACAGGATTTTCAAGACTTTGACCTTTTGGAAGCATACCTGTCTCCTGAGGTGCCTCTGGGAGGGTTAGAATTACCAACTTTTCAGCTAGTAGTCCAGCACTTAACCATTTGTACCGCTCAGGAATTCTAGCCTCAGTTTAAGGGTCTGAAACTACAAGAGTTGAAAGAGACAGAATCGAGAGGTATCAATACTGAGCTTGCCTTTCTGTTGTTAGGCTTTTGTTGTTGTTTTCAGGTTGGCTCTGACTCATGGCGGCCCCATGAACAACAGAACGAAATGTTACCCAGTCCTGCGCCATCTTCACCATCATTGGTATACTTGATTCCAAGGTTGAGATCAATGTGCATATGAATGCCATCCAACCTGGGGGGCTCATCTTCAGCACTGTATCAGACAATATTCTGTTGTGATCCATAGGATTTTCATTGGCTGATTTTCAGAAGTAGATCACCAAGCCTTTCTTCCTAGTCTCAGTCTGGGAGGTCTGCTGAAACCTGTCCACCATGGGCGATGCGGCTGGTATTTGAAATACTGGTGGCCTAGCTTCCAGCATTATAGCAACATGCAAGCCACCACAGTACAACAAACTGATAGACAGGTGGTGTGAGCTTGTCTTTGCCCTTAGGCAGGGACAGAAGGTGAAATTGTGCACTACAGGTTAGTATGTAAGCACAAGTAAGCCCGTGAATACCTTTCTTACTATAAGGAGCTTGATAGGTATTTTTGTGCTGATATTATGGTAAAGTTATCTGAAACAGAGGTGTCAGATGTTTGGACAGGGGCACAATTTCAGTGCCTGCCATAGGCACAATTCCCATAGATACACCGCTGGCCATACCGGGTTAATAGAAATTGCTCAGTGGCACCATGCACCCAGGGCTGCTGCAGTACCTGGTTAGTCCACCTCTGCTCTTAGGTAAAACTCTGAAGGATACATGTAGAGCAATACCCACTTTTTTAACTGAGAAGTCTAAATTCAAGTTTTATTCACAACTGGTGGTTTGATTTATAAACTGATTGGATTTATGGTTTTCCAGCTGAGGTTATTTTGCATTTAGTTGCTTGATGATTTTAAACTCAAACGGACAATTTGCCCTTTTTCAGCCTTGTCCTTAATTAGTTTCTGTCAAGAACCAAAGAGAAACAGAGCCATGGGTGCCATTCAAATCCAAAGACATTGGCGTTGCCATGGGAGGGAGAAACAGAAGCCATGAATGATTAATAGCACCTGCTACTTCAAGTCACATAGCAGTTGTCCTAAGTTCTCATTTTCAAAGGATTAAAAACAACTCATTTCAATTCTGCTGGGCTAATTGGCAGACAAATTTTCTTTCTCACATGGTAGCAGTGATGTGTGGATATTAAAACGCTAAGTAGATTAGTTTCTAGGTTTGAATGGAGGAAAAAAAGGCCTCGGTCAAGGGTCTTAAATTTTAAGCGATGGATGCATTTACACCATGAAGGTGATGGCAACCAATCCTTCTGAAATGTTCGGCCAGAAACAAATCCTGAAAACAGTGGCCATCTTCAGCATTAAGCACCTACCCGATTGCTGTATTACATCGGAGATGTTTGAACACTAGAATTACAATAAAACCTGTGAAACCCAGAAACTGTGTAGGGAGGAAACCTGTCAGAGAAGGAAAACTGAAATATTTTCCACTAAAATGAGTAATAGAAAAGTTGTAAGTCTGCATCCTGTCAGAGGTGGAAAACTTGAGAGACCCAGAAAAAACAAGGCAGTCCCGTTGAATTCTGGCTCTCACAGGTTTCACTACATATAGTCCTTGCCCTCTAGTTGATGATCCAGGGCATATAGGTAAAATGCTAACCATCTGTTGCCAGAGATACCCAGGAGGGAAGAAAGAGATCTGAATGCGCTGTCCATCTGATATCCAACTCCCTGAGACAGGCCCTTTGGAAACACTTCCTCGCAGTGCCCCCTATCTGGTCAACTCTTTATTAGTCTTGGACTTGGAGAATGGATGGGCTAGGGGACTTGGTGTAGGAACCAGAGAGAAGGGGCTTGAAGGGTTAAGACAAAGATTTATACCAAAAGTAGTTGCTAGGGAAGGACCCCTGGTAGTGCAATGATTTAGCACTCGACTGCTAATTGAAAGGTTGGCAGTTTTGACCCACCCAGTAGCTCCTCCAGAGAAAGACCTGGATAAAGACCTGGCTATCCGCTCCTGTAAAGATTACAGCCAAGAAAACCCTATGGGAGTTCTACTCTGTCACATGAGGTCACTATGAGTTGAAATAGACTCAACAGCATACAACAACAATTCCATAACATTCTTGAACTCTTCCCCGGGGAGCTGTTGTGTTGCTGTTGGGAGCTGTCAGCTGAATCTTGACTCATAGTGACCCCATGTGACAGGGTAGAATTTCCCCATAGGGTTTTCTAGGCTGTAATCTTTATGGGAGCAGATCACCAGTCTTTCTCCCACAAAGCCGCTGGTGGGTTCAGACCGCCAATCTTTCCGTTAACAGCTGAGCACTGAACCATTACACCACTAGGGCTCCTTGTTATGAAATTAAGGCACAAAGAACGAAATAATAAACCCTATGTTCCCATCATCCAGCTTAAAAAATAAAACTTGACCAAGCAGTTGAAACCTGGCGTGTCCCCTCCCTGAGTTCATCCTCACCCTCACCCTGCTCCAAGGCACCTGCTGTACTGAATTTGGAGGCTATCACTCTCAGGCCCTTCTTTCCATTTGTGCTACCTACATTTGTCTCCCTAAGCAATACCAAAAAAAAAAAAAAAAAAAAATCCCAAACAATCATAGCGACCTTATAGGACAGAGTAGAACTGCCCCATAGAGTTTCCAAGGAGAACCTGGTAGATATCGAACTGTCGACCTTTTGGTTAGCAGCCGTAGCACTTAACCACTAAGCCACCAGGGTTTCCCCCTAAGCCTTAATTGGTATTTGTTTAAATTTTATATGCTGTATATATTCTTCGGCAAGTTGATGGTTTTTCCTTGATATTATTTCTGAGCAATTCCTCCATGTTAATAGGTACAGCTCCGCCTCATTCCTCTTTGCTGGTGATGGAAACTGAATTTTTTGTTCTTGCTTCTCTTGTTGTGGCTTATTTTAGGCAGTGATTGAAATACAGGTTCCAGAATCTGATGGCCTGGGTTGAAATCCTATCTCCACCACTTACGTTGGTCAAGATACTTTACATCTCTGTGGCTTAGTGGTCTCATTTATAAGACAGAGATGAAAATAACACCCTTCCCATGGGGTAGTTGCTACAGCCACCTGAAACAGCCCCCACACAGGGTTCCGAATGATGCTTTTCATTACATGACATTAAAAGCCCTCACTGAACACTGACCATTATTTATTTATTTTTCCATCCACAGGACTGTCAAGAAAACCATGCTGAGAACCAAAGTCAGAACCATGTACTGTGCTAAAAAATCCCAGGCAAAATGTAAAAGTAATGACTGGTGCCTTAGAATGAAAATCAGTTAAAACAGCTATAGCTAGTAATACTCATCTATTTGATTAACTTAAGAGGTGGTCATATATCCCATTTATGTAAATCATTCAATTTTTTCTTAAACCAATTCACCCTGGGGAAAATTTTTTAAACTAAAAAAAAAAAAAAAATTCAATTTTCAGGCTCATACAGATGGAACAGCCACCCATCTGTCTGTTTTTCATACTGTATTGGCTTGCATATTTCTTTAATGCTGGAAAGTAGGCTACCAGTATTTCAGATACTAGCAGGGTCACCCCATGGTGGACAGGTTTCCGTGGAGCCTCCAGACTAAGACAGTCCAGGAAGAAAGCCTTGGTGATCTACTTCTGAAAATTAGCCAGTGAAAACCCTGTGGATCACAATAGAATCTTGTCCAATATAGTGCTGGAAGATGAGACCCCTAGTTTGGAAAGCACTCAAATACACAGTAGCTACATCCATGGACTCGGGCATACCAACAATCGTGAAGATGGCACACGACTGGGCAATGTTTCATTCTGTTGTACACGGGGTCACCATGAGTTGGGGATAACTTGAAGGCAAACAATAGAACATCCTTGATGCATGACTAGAGTATCTTGTAAGGGAAATACAGTGTTAAAATGGCTGCAACTAAGATTAACAATATATGCCACCACCCCCATCACCATCTTCTGGGTTTTCCTGGCCAGCTTATTTGGCTGGGGTTCCTCTGAATCTTCCCTGTCAATATCACCAAGCATTATAGAAAAACATAATCAGTGTCAAAAGTAGGAATAGAAGAAAATGGCTATTGAATTAACTGGATGTGTATTTTGCCACAGTTTCATTAAATACCAGGACATTTAATCAAGTGTAGAAGAGCAGTTTCTTCAAATTGTGTGCTATTTTGAATGACTTAATACTAATGCAAAATTTTTGTTCATCTTTATGATGTATATTATGCTAAGTGTAAGTGTTTTTCAATGCAAAATAAATTAGTTTCGTGTTCAGAATATAAATGGAAATTGCTATGTTAATTTTTCTGGCTTTGCATGAGCGAGTTTGTGCCATTTGCCTTGTGATCCATTTCTAACAGCATCAAGAATCGTACATTCTCCAAAAGGAGAGGACACCTCACTGAAAATGCATCGATTTCCTGTCCCTTTCTGGCAGGAAGTTATGTGCCCCTTTAGTTGTGAGAATAAATTTGGGAAACTAACACAGAATGAACTCTGGCCTCCCAGAGTCCATCCAAATCACTTGCAAAGAGGTTTGGCTACAGTCTTAATTTTTCCAGCTCCAGCCAGCTCGTTGACCAACTCAGTCCTTGGAATTTATTACAAAGCACGTGATGGGCAAGACTTGTTCCCTGAACAGCGAAGCAATTCATTATTAAAAGCATACTAAATGTCTGAAGAAGGAAAAAAACCAAGCTATCTCATACAACCATGAAATGTTATCAGCTTCAGTAATAGTAAACAGCATCATACAATTTAGAAACAATTCTCATCTTATTATGAGGTTGGCCCTTATGAGGTTCCCTCTGGCTAGATCTTTTACCCCTTCCTCTCACCTTCTGCCATAAAAATTCCTCCTCCCTCCTGATTCTTGGCACAATTTGGAAAGTGAAGCTCATCTTCTCCTCCCTATTTGGCTCTATGTTTTTAATTCTCAAGAATTTTTCTAGAACACTCCCAGCACGAGTAACTGCACAAACCTCAAGCTAGTTTCAGCACTGGTTTACCTACCCAACAAGCCAGGAAGGCCAACTGACTTTGTAGAGCGTATTCTTTGGGCTCCTTTGAATTTAGATCAGAAAGGAACTCCTCAACATCTTGCATGCACTTGAGAGAAATGTTTCTTGCAGGAAAAACAAAGGTTAGTTGAAATCGAAAAGAGAGCAGCCAAAGAAGTAAACTTGGGGCCATCTTGTCCCTTAACCTGTCAGGATAAGTCTCCCTTTTTAGACAAAGAGCCTTATATTTATGAAGCACTCGCCTACAAAGTGTCAGGGAAAATGTGACATTGCTCACTTCTTAACATGCAGGGACAAGCTGCATTTCCTCAGTCACCGGCAAAGCGGCCAAGAGAGCAAACCATGGAAACCAATTTATATACGACTTGTTACTGTTGAATAAGAGAGTGCTCTGGATGTGGGGCTGCAGACCACCTGGCTCCCTTTGGTTATGCAGGTGAACATTGCCCGTGAACATGGACAAACCTAGATTTTCTTTAGTTTCATGGTCATGTGTATATTTCTGGGTTTAAAAAATATACCAGGGAGGTGATGTGGCAGCATTTATTTTTTGCCCAATACGATTATGAATCCAACCTTGAGGACATTTGGAAGACTAACAAGAAGGGCTCCTCTGTGGCTTGCTTGGATATTTTATGCATCTGTTAATGTGTTTGCCAGCTTTGAAGGTAATATAGGTATGTTGTTGCACTTGTTAGGCGCCTATAGAGTGAGCTCTGACTCCTAGCAACACTATGTATAACAGAACAAAATGTTGCCTAGCCCTGAGCCATCCTCACAATTGTTGCTATGTTTGAGCCCACTGTTATACCCTCCGTGTCAATCTAGTGGGGTCTCTCTGTTTTTTGCTGACCTTCTACTTTACCAAGCATGATGTCCTTCTCCAGGGATTGGTGCTTCCTGATAACAATTTCAAAGTAAGTGAGACCAAGTCTTACCATCCTTTCTTCCAAGAAACATTCTGCCTGTACTTCCTCTAAGACAGATTTGTTCATTCTTCTGGCAGTCCATGGTATATTCAATATTCTTCGCCCACAATCCAATATGTCAATTCTTCTTCCATCTTCCTTTTTCATTATCCAGCTTTCACGTGCATATAAGATGATTGAAAATACCATGGCTTGGTATAGCGGTATAAAGATCTTCCACTTTGGAGATGTTCAAATATAGTTAAACACATAATGAGGATGTTAAAGAAGAGATCAAGAGTCAGATGGCCTTTGTATTGAATTCCCTTTAAAGTCTTCTCTAACCTTGAGATCCTGAGTCTATCTTCAAAATTACTTTCTACCCTTAATGTGTTGGTTGTTATTACGCATCCAAT
This sequence comes from Elephas maximus indicus, assembly GCF_024166365.1. Classification (NCBI taxonomy): domain Eukaryota; kingdom Metazoa; phylum Chordata; class Mammalia; order Proboscidea; family Elephantidae; genus Elephas; species Elephas maximus. The sequence continues at coordinate 67,562,833 of NC_064829.1, read as the reverse complement.
TTGAAATTACATAGAGAAAGCAACAACTTGTAGTAAAAAGGGACCCTAATTTGAAATCAGAAACCAGGGTTTAACTCCTGACTCTGTCAGAAGCTGGCTCAATTTCCTCACACAAAATCACTAAACCAACCTACCTCACAAAGTAGTTTTGTCATATTAAGTCAAAACTCATGATCAAAAGCATTATATAGACTCTCAAGTCATAAAAAAATGTTAATTAGCATTAGTGCCCAGAACTCCAAATGCATCTCCTGTGCTTAACTCTATGTATTAAAAAAAAGGGAGAGCCAAGCCAGTTGCTGTTGAGCCAATTCCGACTCAAAGTGACCCTATAGGACAGCGAACTAACTGCCCCATAGGGTTTCCAAAGAGCAGTTGGTGGACTTGAACTGTCAGTCTTTTGGTTAGCAGCTGAGCTGTTAATCGCTGTACCATCAGGGCTCCAAAAAAATTAAAAAAAGGGAGGAATTGGAAAAACTAGAGGTTTAGATAATTTGAATATTTAAGAGCGATTAAACAGAAAAAAAAAAATTTTTTTTTTTTTTTAAACAGAAAAGCTTCTGAAACCAGAATTTACCTCTATCAGTTGTCAACATTATAGAGCCACTGGAAATAAGGACTATGTTATGATATTGCTTCTAGAAGTAAACGGTAAACACTCCATCCTTTGTCAACTGGGGAAAAAAATATAATACTCACCCACATTTTAATCCTAAGTAATAAAAACTACCTGTTGTTGTTAGGTGCCGTTGAGTCTGTTCCAACTCAGCAACCTTATGTACAACAGAACAAAACGCTGCCGGGTTCTCAGTATTTCAGCCCATTGTTGGAGCCACTGTGTCAATCCATCTCGTTGAGGATCTTCCTCTCTTTCACTGACCCTCTACTCTACCAAACATAATGTCTTCTCCAGGGACTGGTCCCTCATGATAATACCTTTAAAAAAAAAAAAACCTAACTAATAATTTTAAAATACCACCTGTACAGGATTGCTATGAGTTGGAATCGACTCGGTGGCAACGGGTTTGGTTTTGGTTTTTATTGGTTTCCTAAGGCTATCATAACAAATTACCACAAAGTGGGTGGCTTCACACAGCAGAAGTGTAGTCTTGCAAAGCTCTGGAGGCTAGAAGTCTGAATCAAAGTGTCAGCAGTGCCACACTCCCTCTGAAGGCTCAGGCAGAATCCTTCCTTATCTCTTGCTAGCTTCCAGGGGCTGCCAACAATCTTTGGTGTTCTGTGAGTTGTAGCAGCATCAGTCCAATTTCTTTTTCCATCTTCACGTGGACTTCTTCTATCTGTGTCTCCTCCTCTAAGGGGACACCTGTCTGAGCTCATCTCAAAATCCTATCTCCAAATAAGGTCACTTTCACAGGCACTGGGGGTTAGAACTTGAATATATCTTTTGGGGGGACACAATTCAACCCAGTATACCACCTAAATATCAAGGAAAAGAATCTTACTTTTGGATTATTAATGGCTCAAGACTTTCCTAATGTTTGTTCCAGCTCCCAAGAAAGAAAATTATGACTAATCAAGACCCAAGGAAACTCAGTTGTTCTACACATATTTTGGGGACCTGTTTAATTCAAGGCAGTGTGCTGGGTATAAAAATAGGGCATGGAAATAAACAATGCCTTCCTTTCCTCAAAGCAAGCTTTTCTCATCTCCCGAGGCAGCAGCAGTTAACTGATGCTATTATTAATGCCATTGGATGGAGTCCCATTAGAAGGAAACAAGAGTCTAAGCTTCGACCTTGAGACTATCACCCTGAGATACTCTTAAAACCTTAAATTTAAATTATCCCTTGAGGTCACCTTTTAGCTTAATAACAGATTGGCTCATAAAATAAAGAATATCACCTGTGAGTAATGAACTTCTTTAAAAAAATCATCTCTATGAGACCAAATGGTCAAAAACTACTCTAAAGCAAAGATGAGAAGGTAGGGGCCAGGTTAATTAGAGTACTGGAAATGGTACAGCCAGAACGGAATGAATGAGAACGTTGTGAAAAATGTAACCAGCGTCACTGAATAATTTGTGTAAAAATTGTTAAATGGGAACCTACTCTGCTGTGTAAAATTTCGTCTTAAATACAGTAAAATATTTGTTTTAAATGTAATATTTTTGAAATCCTGATGCATGCCACAACATAGATAAACCTCGAAAGCATCATGCTCAGTGAAATATGTCAGTCCCAAAAGGACAAATACAGTATGATCTCACTTACATGAAAGAAGTATATAGAAACCAAAGATTGTTAGTGCTTACCTGAGGTGGGAGGAAGGAGGAAAGGGGGATTTTTTGCTTAGGGAACATTGAGTTTACGTTAATGGTGGTGGATTGCTTTGGAAAAGGTTAGTGAGAACGGTTACATAACTTGAAAGATATAATTAATGTCACTGAAATGTATATGTAGAAATTGTTGAGATGATGTATGTTTTGTTATGTATATTTTTACTACAATAATAAAAATGTAACTTTAAAAAAAAAAAAAAGGCACCTAAGCTATGAAATGTCCTACCATGGCGTCAGTACACCCTGGGTTTAAAACCAGTCCCGTGGCTCCTTAAAAGCAGACTGGCATCCCCATGGGCAGATGTGTTTAAGAACAGCCACGTTCTTTCTTCTCCTCCCACATCTTGTTCCTTCCCTTTCCCTGACCAGACAACTGGAATTTACAAGGTAACTCTCGATCCACAATCACCACGTCCATCACTACCATACCACCACCACTGGCACCACAATGAATAAATTTAAATTGTCCCTGCTTCCTTGTATCACCTTTTCCCGAGTCAAAGCAGAAGAATCCCGTGCCTGAGGTTAGGCTGTGGGGGTCAGGGGAAGTGGCCTTTTGGTTTCCACAGTAGAAGGCAGGTCCATCTCTTGCTGAGATTCACACAATGGCTGCTTCCTTGACCCTGGAAAGGGTTCAGAGGCTGATCTGACAAAATAAACGCTCATTACCTCTGCTTACAGACAGGTGTTTTACCCTCTGCAAGACGAGGCCACTCCCTTTGGCAGATGCCGTTGTTCTCACTGTTCACTCTTGTCAACACAACATCCTTTCCAATCAGCTGACAGATGCCTTTCCAATCAGCTGACAGATGGTTTTTTTCATTCAAGAAATTATGTTTATGTCTCTCTTGAGCATTGCGTTCTTTTAAGAACTAACTATGTGGAATCAAATTGACAACAACTCCAAAGATTAGATAGGAAACTTAGGGAGCAGTAAGTATATGTTAATGAGGATGGCACAATTCAGAAAATGTGGGTGAGAATGGTTGCACAACTTGAAGAATGCAATCAATGCCACTGAATTGTACACGTAGAAATTGTTGAATTGGTGTATGTTCTGCTGTGCATATTAACAACAAAACAAAAAAAAAATTTTTTAATTTGTTCTCCAGAAATAACTGATCCAATTAAGTCTGACCAGAAAATTACTCTCGGGCTAAACCCACACTTTCTGGAGCTGAGTGGTAGGTGTGATATGGCAGACTCTGATTATAGAGGTCCCTTAGGTAAAAATACGGTTTTGCAAAGGATTGTATTTAGAAACAGCTCTGCCACAGTTGTGTAATTTACAATTATAACTAGAAGAAAAGCCTGAGGATAAGCAGCTTGCCGTAAAGTAGCAAAGCAAATTGAATAATCAGTTTCTTTAAATACTGTGAAACATTATAAATAGTACTGCTCTATGAGCAAGAACAATCTCATAAATTGAAATTGGAAACTGATAAAGAATATTGTTTAGAAAGTGTCATTCTGTCTCCTTGAGTACAATTAACCAATAAGGAAAGGGTATAATTCCCGGATAACCCTGGTTAGATAACTAGAAACAAAGGGTAAATGTAGCATCCCAAGTACCCTATTCCAGTAACAGTCTCTCTAGAGAGGATAATGCATTAAAAAAAAACATTGCCAGCAAGTCAATTCTGACTTACAGCGACCTGATAGGATAGACTAGAACTGCCCCATAGGGTTTCCAAAGAGTGACTGGTGGATTTGAACTGCTGGCCTTTTGGTTAGTAACTGTAGCTCTTAACCACTGAGCCACTAAAAAAAACTAGGGCTCCATAAAATGCATGGTGGCAATAAAACATTGAATGCACTTCTGAGTGCACACGCTAGATGTATGTGATTACTCTTTGTCCCACCCTGCACCCCAAAGCCATCACTCACCCTTCTCTGCCCTGCTCCCTCGCCGGAAGCCGACGTCTACAGACATGACTGGGGCTTCCTTGTCCTCTAGCTGTATCTGGCTTTGGCCAGTGGGAGTGTTGGCAGGAAATGAAGAGTGAGAGGAGGTGGCTTTTCAGCCATGTTCCTCCCACACCTTCCTTGATTCTCCACGGTTTGGCAGTGGCTGTGGCTCCTACTAAGTGTCCTGAGTCCCATGGCTCCAGCTCCTGTCTGTCAGGCCTGAGGGTGGTAACAGCTCCCCACTGTTGCTCGCTCCTGGGTGCCTCAACATCCCTTGTTCCAGCCCACAGCTCTGTACATATAGTCCCTTCCTTCATTTCTTTAAAGTGAAACCTTTCTTAGTGTGTTATCTGCATACTGCCGGGCCCTACTGATGCAGGGTCTCAAGCTGGCTGCTCCAGATCTAACTTCCCAATGAAGGCAGCAAATATAAATATCAGAAAAACAGAGCCTAACATTATGAAAGCTTATCATCCAATGTATTGAGTCTTTATGAAAATATTCACGAAAATCCATTGGGACCTAAACCCACTGCTGTGGAGCTGATTCTGACTCATAGTGACCCTATAGGACAGAGTAGAACTGCCCCATAGGATTTCCAAGGCTGTAAATCTTTATGGAAGCAGGCTGTCACATCTTTCTTCTGCAGAGCAGCTGGTGGGTTAGAACTGTCAACCTTGTGGTTAGCAGCCAAGTGCTTAACCACTGTGGCACCAGGGCTCCACTGGGACACTAAACCAAAAAAAAAAACCATTGCCGTCAAGTCAATTCCAACTCATAGCGACCCTAGGAAGAGAAAAATGGATGTGAAAAAGAGAATGCTTTATAGGGAAGACTGACATAGCCAATTCTCAAATGCAGTCATACCCCTCAACCATGTAGGCAGAGGTTGGCTATTCAGAATGAATGATTTTGGGATAATGATAGCTATAGAATTACAACTGGCTAGTCTAGAAGCTTCTAAGAACAGGAAGAAAAGCTCTTTGCAGAGAAGTAAGTTTACACTGTCATATCCCAAAGGTTTACAACATACTCTGTAGGGATGTTAGACTCAAAATTACAAAAAAATTAAAGAAAACAAGGTTCAAGGAGCTGTTTAAGAATGAATTATGTCAGAACAGGAGCCAACTTTTCATGGTAACTAAGTCTAGGTTCCTTACTTAGAAGACACATGCTAAGATTAAAATCTATAATCTGGGGTCCTTACAGCATTAGATTTCTAAGGTGTGTGTGTGTATATGTATGTGTGTAAGCTAAATGACATAAATAGCATTTCACATTTGGCACATCCCTCTCTATTTTGATTAAGTGAAGGGTTCCTTTAGGTTATATTTTATTTTATGAAGTTCTTCAAACATATTTTCCTTTTTCCTCTTTCCAGTAGGCATTAAAAAAACCAACCAAAGACAGCGATTTCAGATGATGAGTGTATTAACATGAAATAATATTTTATATTAATCTTGGTTGCCAAAGCTTCCAATAGGCGATGTCACTCTTCATCAAAGATCGTGGCACAGAAAACTCCCAGGCTCACTGGCACTGGTGAGAAGCACCCATGACCCTTCTCCTTCACCATAGTTCAGGATTGGAATGGTTTTTCTTTAGCATACTTACTGTATGTAGTAGGAGTTAGGAATTTGCAGCAAATGTGTTTGGGAGGAAGAAATGGTTTATGCCATGTAGCACAAGACTACTTTTTCCTTTTTCTCATTTTGAAAGTCTTTATCGCCTTGGTGGTATTCTTCTTTGTGCATTGCTGTTTCACAATTATTGATAAGTTAAAATCAACCAACTACATACATCCAAGCAAGAATATATATGTATGACTAAAAGTCAAGCTCATCATCTTCCCTTAGCCAGTTCTTAATTTTGACTTCCATTTAGGCAATCTAAATCTTTTTAAAGTCTACTCAAGAAATTATCTAAGTGTGAACTTCCAGATTACATTTATCTTCTTTTTCTGGACCCCACAATATGAAATCCTTGATACTACTTCTGAAATGTTACTGCAATTCTTCCCAAACCTATTCCCACCATCCTCAGTCAAGTCCTCACATCCAAGTCCTGGAAGACTGTGCTAGCATCATAGCTACACCAATATAAACTTTCTTCCTATGATGGTCATTGATGTTTTTCTAGTATTTCCACATTTCTTCTTCTGGGCATGTGGTAGGATTGTACTTCCTGGCCTCCTCGGGATCTGTGGGATCACATGACCGATTTTGGCCAAGGAGTTGGGAGCAAAGTGATGTGTGTCACTTCTGGGTCAGAGCATTGAATTGTTCTCTCCCTCTACCACAGTAACCTGCAACATTCGTGATAGTGGGTAATGGGGCAAGGAGATATGAAACAATGTCTCCAGTCAACCCACAATAGACAACAAAATGACACCAAGAAGAAAGCCTTAGTGCAATAAGCTATTAAGATTTAGAGTTGTTCCCATAGCATAACCTCCCCTTATCCTGATACAGTCCCCTGCCATCCCTTCTAAACACTGTCACCAAGTAGGTCACTCCCATCCAAATAACTCACCTCTAACTACCAAAGAGAACAAACCCCTTTGCCTGTCATTCACGGCTCTTTATAACTTGGCCCAAGCCAATTCTTGCAGCCTCAGCTCCCACATCTCTCTGAAACAGAGTAAAATGGGCCTCCTCGTAATTCACTGAGCATGCCCCAGTTTCCTGCCTTTGGTACAACTATATCCTCCTTCTGAAATGCCCACATCAAGCGTCTATAACCAAGAGGATAGAATTTCAAGTGCAGGTGTGGATTTATGCTCAGCACTCATTATGTTGAACCCAAGGATTCGTGCCTCTCATTAATGAGTAAGAATTTTCCACATTGTTCTCAGCTGCCATCTTTTGCTCCTAACTCATGGTGATAACATGCACAATGGGATCAGATCATTGTGATCCATAGAGTTTTCACTGGCTTTCCAAAGTAGATGACCAGTCCTTTCTTCCTAGTCTTAGTCTGGAAGCTGTGCTGAAACTTGTTCGGCATCACAGCAACACACAAGTCCTCCAATGACAGGTAAGTGGTTCCTTCCCAATGCTATTTCGTCTTTATGGAGCTCCTACGAAACCTAGGAAACCCTGGTGGCATAGTGGTTAAGAGTTATGGCGCTAACCAAAAGGTCAGCGGTTCAAATCCACCAGGTGCTCCTTGGAAGTTCTATGGGGCAGTTCTACTGTCCTATAGGGTTGCTATGAGTCAGAATTGACTCGATGGCAACGGGTTTGGTTTTTTTATTAAACCCGAGTTGGCTCTTCTCACTTTGTCCTTATTTCTAATCCCTCTTTCATATATCCCATCTCCTTATCTCAGTGCTGAACTCAAGAAATTTCCTTAAGATCTATGTTCCAGTTCACCTATTCTCTCCTCAGTTGAACCATCCAGAGGTTCCCCCCAGGGCTGCAGCATCATGTGATGATTTTCTACTCTGGATTTCAGTTTCTTCATTTTGGGCCCCTGGGCATTTTCTTTATTCTCTTGTGCACTCAGTTAGGCATTTACTAGATGTTTATTATATATTTCCAAGCACTTCTGGTTATTTAAAAGTAGACAGACTTTCAGGTTCTCTTGCAAAAGCCGTACTGCCAAAAACAAAAATTCTAGTATCATGTTTTGCACATACTTTTTATTTGTTGAGTAAATGAATATTTGTCAATATGTACATGAACACACACAGCGAGCACTAGACTTAGACTATCCGGATTTGGATCCTCACGGCCACTTACCGGCTACGAGGATATAGGCAGAGAACTGAATCTGAGCTCAGCTTCCTCAACCACGAAACGAGGGTATTAAGACCCGTGCAGCCCACCACACAGGTTTATTGCAAGGTTCAAATTCAGAAACATATGAAAGTGCTATGAATACAACTTAGAGCAATACAAATATAACAAGTAACAGCAATTGAATTTCAAGTTGAGGAATACTTAATCACGCCCTTGGGTCGCACCAATGTACTGATGGAGTCAACGAGAAAGTGACAAAAGAGCTGATTGCTAACGAGAACAAATACCCCATTCTTGTGAGTGGGAAGAATTCTGCAATATCCTGTAGCCTGTTCCTGCAATTAATCACTTCCTAAACTTCATGAAGATGTCACAGACCCACCATCAATAACTCTCTCACAGAAGCACAAGGGCCAAATGTCCCGCATTTATTTACATATGAAATGTGTTTAATACAGTTATGATGGATGTAGTGCACAACACCTGACAGCAGCAAGACCTTTTGAGGAACTGAACATTGACTACAGTATATCATGCAAGTATCTATATATACACAAAAGAATTCCTTTAAAAAAAAAAGTACAAAACATATTTAGGGATAAATACAAGATATAAAATGCAAAAAAAAAAAAAAAAAATCCCACAAAAAACGACAAAAAAATATAACTCTCCCAGAGAACTATAAATGGAAGGGACAGAAGAGTACCTGTGCCGCACCTCAATGAAGCTGAACTACCCACATTAACTTATTGAAATGACTGAACAAAAGCCAGGTGGCTCAGTGCTTAAGCTAATGGCCAATTGCAGCTGCTGCATTGATAAGTCGGTGGTTGAAGTTGTACATCCCAGCTCTGAGTACCAGGATGTTTGGCAGTAGCACCTGGAACAGGAAAAGCCAACTCTGTAGACAGCAAAGGGTTAAGTCAACTGTGATTTTTTTTCCTGTCAAGAGCTGGAGAAATAATTGATATTCTTAGTTGTGTCTCTGCAATAGTTAATAAATTACATGACAAAAACCTGACTATATAAAACTAATTGATCTAACTACATATTTGTAGCTTTTACAGTAGCCCAGCCCTTTCGTAACTATATCTCCTTGTGCTCTTTAAACCAGCCTTGCAAACTGACCCAGAAAACAACCAGCCCCCCTTTTTTTTCCCTTTATAAGGAATGTTCTTCTTTCCTCACCCCTCCAGATGGAATTGAGGAAATCCACATCCCATTCTAGACTCAGCTTACATCCACCACTGGGAAGAAAGGACCTGCAAGGCTGCATTGAACACTGTGTGGCGTGGCCTGAAAAACCCATGATGCACCTGTGTGGGGCTGCATTTCAGGTGTACACCTGTGTCTCAGGTGTACACCTGCATCTCAGGTATGCCTGCGCTTACACAGAGCAGGCACCCTGAGGGTAGTGCTAAGACACTTATAAGTTCCTAGTGTTTTTGAGACCCACAATCACCTACAATTTATGTAGTGAATTCTAAAAATTAAAAACACTAAAAAAGGCATTATCTTAGCCTGTAATTAGTTAACCCATTCAAATTCTTAAATTACAAAATGGTTTATTTGAATTCAGGAACTGCCCCTGTGACTAAGAACTCTGTGTTAAAAGAAAACAGTACAAAAAAAGAAAAATTCTAACCCCAAATGAAACAAAAAAAGACTCAAAACATTTTCCACTAAATACTGATACAAACATGTAACAAAGAGTATAAAAAGTTATTCATTTAAATATATACAAACTCTTTTAAACTCAAATACTGTTTTAATACTTATCAGGATATATACGACGAGGTGAAGAAGGAACATTGAAAGAGAATATATTGCAACAGCCTAGACAGTACTGTTAACTCTATTATACTGCAAACTTTTTGTAACAAAAATCTTTTGTATTCCAATGTGGACAGGGATTTTCCTAATGGACTGTCGGTGGCTATTTCTCAGCTGAACTCATTCTTTTGGATTTGATGAAGGCCATGCCGTGTGTCCGCATGTGAGTATTTAAGGCAGCTTCCGTTTCAAAAGTTTTGGCGCACACTTTGCACTTCCTGTCGGACGCTGTGCCATCTGCCGCGTCGTCCTCAGGGCTGGGCTTGTTCTCCTGCTGGCTATCTTCCCCAGCCCCGTTCTGCTTGGACGCTGGCTGGGGCTCCTTCAGCTTGTGCACGATGAAGAGGTGCCGGGACAGGGAGACGTGGGACGTGTAGCAGAGGCCACATTCCCGGCACTGGTAGGAGGAGCCATCGGACTTGTGCTGTGGGATGTGTTCGTGGAACTGTAGAAGATTCTCGGTGGTGAAGCCACACACAGCACATTTGTGCACCTTGAAGACATTTATCTTCAGCTTTTTCAGCGGTTGAGTGATGGCTCCTCGGGGTGGTCTGAACTCTAAGACTGGTTCTTCCAACTTCCGCTTTGGACTGGGGGCCTAGGAGAAAAACAAAACAATGGGCACAATTTACAATCGTTCTGCCGGACTGCGGGTGAATGACCAGTCCTCCCTGCCTTGAGAGCTGCTGGGAAAGCATACACGCCAAGCTTTGGGACCTTGGTTTTTCAATGGCTGTATGCTTGCCACCCCACTGGAGGCATCTACCCACCTCTCAGTTGCTCCACAAATGTCAACCAAGTTCCTGCTCTGGCCAAAGGGGCCCAACAGTGAACACTCAAGCCCCTTCATGGGGCTTATGTTCCCATGGAGCGAGACAAACAAAAACAAACAAACTAGCACACTTATGGTATGTCAGGCACAGGAAAGCAGAGCAGAGCATGGTAGAGGGGTTGGAAAGCAATGAGGCTGGGTAGGGTGGGTGGGTCACAGCACGTGGTCAGGGCAGCCTGAGTGACAGGTGACACTGGTACAGAGAGCTGACATAGTGAGGGCATGAGCACCTCTTTCCTCTTCCTTTCTTCCTAACAGAACCTTTCTCTGGTTCAGGTATCCAACCCTACCCCACGCAGCCCTGTGCTTCAAGTGAGCTGAACTGACCCCACCTTCAGCTTCTGGAGGGGCTGTGTTGGCCTAAGGACAATCCCATCATTCTTTGCCAAAAGCTGGCTCAAGAACAGGCATTAACTCAGGCCAAGAAGATGTGAAGACAAGTTTGCTGGGTGCCACTGAGAAAATTGTTCCTCCCTCTAAGAGAGCCATGGAAGCCACGTCCTCTCTAATGATGGGCGTGACCCAGGAAAGAGGACTTTGCGGTGGAAGCCACCCCAATGTTTCAAGGTCAGGTGGAGGAGGAAGAGCCAGAGAAGAAGGAATACCTGGACTGCACGCACTCATGGCTTTTGAGAGCAATGTTTTCCAAATGTAGCAGGCTACTATGCCAGATACTGCTGAGGGGTCAAGTTGGACAAAGGCATAAACCCCCATTCAAGCACTGGGGATGCAGGTGGGGGGTGTCAGTGGTCACCCTGACATGAAGTTCCACTGGCACGATATAGGCAAAGCCATGCCTTGGGGCTCCTTTAAAAATTTAAAACAGCACCTTTCCGCAAGTGTTCATTTTTCCACATTCAAACATCTCTGAAGTGGGATGCTTCTTACAACTGATGGCCTGTCATAGTTTAATTGGGAGTATTTTTTCTTAGTGGCACAGAAAATAAATGATACATCTCGTAATCGATGGCATCTTAAGATTCAACAAAATACTCTCTTTTACAATTATAGAAACAGTCAGGAGCCAGAAATAGAAACCACTATTCCAGAAAGAGCTGTCAAGCTGTGCAGGGCCTCACCACCCCACCACCCTCCTGCCCCCCAGCTGGTCTCCGGTGACCACAGACAGCAGGCTGGTCCAGGAACTGCTCCCACCAGGTCACAGAGGCCCTTCCCTGCCTACTCACATCCTTCATGCTGCTTCCCTGTCAGAAATGCCTTCCTCCTTCCTTTTCAGCTTGCTGAATTCTACCAAATTCAATCCCCTCACTTATCCAAAAATCCAAGCCAAAGTAACACTTCCTTCCTCCAGACCCCATCGCATATCTTTTCTGCCTGTGCACATGGCATCTCTCATACACCGCTGTGGAGTGACACTACCTTTGCGGGTACACTCTTTAACCCCCCTCCTGATCATTTGAGGGGAAGGACTGTATTTCAAGGCTTCACTAATTGGACTTGTGTTCTGTTAGCTTCCACTCAGTGATTAACTCCTCGAAAGCACAGTGTCGTACCCAGCTTTATTCCAGGAGGGTCTCTTAAATGTTTCCTGGCTACTGCTTGCTTTGACTCCCTGACAGCACTTAGCACACACAATGACTTGAAAGTAGGTTAATATATTTTTTTGTTGTCTGATTATTCACTGTCCACTGATATAAAAATAAAGCACAAATATATGGTTTCATGCTTTATCATTACAAAGAGAAGTTAAAAGAATTACTTAATAATTTTTACTAGGTTCCTATAACAACCAAAAGGAGTCCTGGTGGTGCAATGGTTAAACGCTCAGCTGCTAAACAAAAGGCTGCAGTGTTTGAACCCACTAGCTGCTCCGTGGGAGAAAGATGTGGCAGTCTGCTTCTGTAAAGACTTACAGCCTAGGAACCCTATGGGAAAGTTCTACTCTATCGTATAGGGTCACTGTGAGTCGGAACTGACTCAACGGCAATGGGTTTGGTCTGGTTTTTGGTATAATGACCAACATGTTGGCAATGAGAAAGAATCTATCTTATATATTCCCTCTGTAAGTCAACAAATAAATTTAAAATTTATACCTGTAAGTAGATCTTTAAAGCTTTTTCTAGAAGCATGCAGAAGAAACTTAAAGGTTGGCTATTAGGAGAAAGATGAGGGGCCAGAATGGGTATCGAAGGAGATTACTATTATTTTATACCCTTATTCATGGTCTGGCTTTTTAAAGCTATGCTATAACTGAGCATATCTAAATGGAAACAATGAATGGAAAAAGCAAGTCAACACAATTTTGCTGTAAGGAGAGTATCTGCAATGTTTGACCTTGGTGTCCTCCTTTATTTCTGTTTCCTCCTCGTTGGTGGCTTCTGTCATTTCTTTTAAGTCAGGATCCTTGATCCCATGCATCAGTTGGATGTGTTTCTCCAGCATCAACCGTTTAGTAAAGGTACGCCTGGAGTCTGGGCAGTGCCTGTGGAGCAAAAGACAAGAGAGATAATCTACTTGCTGACAAAATAACCTCATACTGAAGAATATACTTGCTACTCAAAGAGCATCTTCACCAGCCAAGAGTACACTCAGAGGGGTCAAAATGATCTGCATGAAGACCAATGGCCCTAAGCTAAATAGCAATTATGCTTTGAAGCTGAGGTTCCAATTTGTGAAAAAATTTTTACAGCTTTTGTAAAACACTGTCAGTTTCTGTGTTCTTATACCAAAAACAAACAAAAAAACCACATTGCCATCGAGTCGATTCCGACTCATAGCGACCCTATAGGACAGAGTAGAACTGCCCCATAGGGTTTCCAAGGAGCGCCTGGTGGATTCAAACTGCCAACCTTTTGGTTAGCAGCCAAACTCTTAACCACAACGCCACCGGGTTTCCAACATGTTTTTATAGAATCAGCCACATTTGCTTCAGAAGGAATATTTATTTTCTAGGGTTGGCCTAAAGTATTATTTTAAATTGTAATTCTAGATACATTTTATTTTAAAATGAAAAATATAAATTTCAAAAGGTTTCCTTCCTTACAATGGCTTAAAAAGTATTTCCTGAGAATTTATAACATGAAAGACCCTTTAATTTGAAGGAAGAAAGCCCCACCAGGACTCCTTATGCTGACGTTAATTATTCCTGTCCACTCTGCCATAAGCAAGAGAAGATAGAGTGTCTAGCCCAGTCAAATTTTTCCTCAAAGCACAAATCCAATATGCATGCTTATAATCATAGCACTCAAATATGTTTGTTATTCAGTAGATTAAAATGTAGAGAACTGTGAACAGATATCCCAAACAGCTCATTTTTTTAAAGTTTTCGTTTTATCTTATGCCAAAAAAAAAAGTAAGAATATTATAGATTATGAGTTTGGTTTTTCTTTGGACAATATGAATTACCATTTTCTTAATAAACTAGGCAAAAAAAGGCATGAAAGTTAATGACCATGGTGAGTATGTATGCTATAAGCCAGACAGGACAAATAGTCTACCCAAACCATGGCCTCATCTACCCTAAGATCAGAAGAGCTAGATGGTGCCTGGCTACTGCTACTGACCATTCTAATTAGATGGACCCTGATATAACAGGAGGAAATGTGGAACAGAACCTCAAATTCCTAAAAAAACAAAAACAAAATTAGATGTACTAGACTGGCTGACACTGGAGAACTCCCTGAGACTACTGCCCTAAGATACTCTTCAAACCTTGACTGAAACTAACCCCTGAGGTCACCTTGTAGCTAAATAACAAATTGGCTCAAAAAAGAATATCATCTGTAAGTACTGTGCTCCTTTAAAAAATCAACTATATGAGACCAAGTGGTCAACAATTAGTTTAAAACAAAGATGAAAACGTAAGGGGTCAGGGAAACCAGATAAACGGAAACTGAACAACCAGAACGGAAATAACGAGAATGTTCACACATTGTGAACGATGTAAACAATGGCACTGAACAAGTTGTGCAGAAATTGTTGACTGGGGAACCTAAACTGCTGTGTAAACCTTCACTGAAAACACAATAAAATATTATTTTAAAAAAAGGAATGCCAGGTGAAGGGAATGACAACACTCAACACAGGGGAGGTCAGCACAACTGGACTAAACCAAAAGCAAAGAAGTTTCCTGAATAAACTGAACGCTTCAAAGGTGAGTGAAGCAGGGGCAGGGGTTTGAGGACCATGGTTTCAGGGGACATATAAGTCAATTGGCAAAATAAAATCTATTAAGAAAACATTCTGCATCCCACTTTGAAGAGTGGAGGATGGCGTCTTAAACGCTAACAAGCGGCCATCTAAGATGCATGAGTCTCAACCTACCTGGATCAATGGAGAATGAAGAACACCAAGGTCATAAGGTAATTACAAGCCCAAGAGACAGAAAGGGCCACATAAACCAGAGACTACATCAGCCTGAGACCAGGAGAACTAGATGGTACCTGCCCACAACCGATGACTGCCCTGACAGGGAACAGAAGAGAGAACCCCTGAGGGAGCAGGAGATCAGTGGGATGCAGACCCCAAATTCTCATAAAAAGACCAGACTTAATGGTCTGAGACTGGAAGGACCCCAGTGGTCATGGTCCCCAAACCTTCTGTCAGTCCAGAACAGGAACCATTCCTGAAGCCAACTCGTCAGATGTGGATTGGACTAGACAATGGGTTGGAGAGAGATGCTGATGAGGAGTGAGCTACCTGCATCAGGTGGACACTTGAGACTATGTTGGCATCTCCTGCCTGAAGGGGAGATGGGAGGGTAGAGGGGGTTAGAAGCTGGCAAAATGGTCACAAAAAGAGAGACTGGAAGGAGGGAGCAGGCTGTCTCATTGGGGGGAGAGTAACTGGGAGTGTGAAGTAAGGTGTATGTAAGTTTTTATGTGAGAGACTGACTTGATTTGTAAACTTTCACTTAAAGCACAATAAAAATTATTTAAAAAAAAAAAAAAAGAATACCACCGCAGTGAAGAGGGATGAAAAATATCTCATGGTCTTACTCAGAACCGGATTTGCTGCCTTTAAAACGGCTCCTGGGGATTTTATAATGATTGTCCCACACACCCGGATGATGATTTCACATTAGAGATCCTCTACAGAGGAGTGGCTGGAGCCAGCACCATCACCAAAGAACAAATCCTCCCAGTGATGAGTTTTTGCTGCCAATAAATTAGCTGGACAACCCTGGCATCTTATGGCCTCATAGAGACTTCGTAGGGAAGTAAACTCATGAACGATGCATGGAAAAATGAAGGAGCATGCCTGCCAGACGTCCTTTCCCCTTCCTCTCCGCCCACGGTATCCATTCTAATTAGAAGGAGCCCAGGGCAGCCTAATTCTCTGATTCTTTTGATTCAGCCTTAACATAGACTTTATTTATGTAATGTTTTCATTTCACCAAAATCATTTCTAGCTCCAGTTTTGTTGAAGGAGAGTCTGCAAAGACAACCTACCCCAAGAAACTTTCCTTAACTAGACGAGACAGTAAACCTTCACTAACCTGACAGCCAACCTTTGTGGCTCTCCTGATCCATGACATACACTTAGCCCTGCTTTTATCATGTTCACAAGATGTAGGCTCTCTATATATCTTCAGTGTCTTTTCAGTTCTCTTTCTTTCATGAAAAGTGCCTTAAAGTAAGTAACATTATTATATCAACTCACTTTAGGGAGTAATAATAGTTCTCATGTTCTGGCTAAGTGATAATTAGGTGATAAAAATTTTTCACTAATAATAATATAACAAGTCCTGATCTTCATCTACAGAGGAGTGGCTCATGACCATCCACTGAGTGGGAGAGGTTTGAAGTGGCCCTCTTGATTCTCCAATTTGGTCTTTTAGCCAAAAGTATGTACCGGAAAAAAAAAAAAAAAGCTATCCTACAGTAAGTGATGGACTACAGCCAAGGGTCAAAAGGCCCAGTGGAAGCCTGAATCCAAGTCCCAACCCTTCCAGGGCCTCCTCCGAAACACTAAGTAAACTAGCCAACCAAGGAGAATGCTGGCAGGTCACTGTGTGTGTAAGGACCAGACAGCGTCTCACTCAACCACGTACCTGCAAATCAATCACTTCCCCTAACTCAGCGATGAAACACATACCTCTGGGTAACAGAAAAGAACCTAAGAATGTACACAGCATATGTAAAGGGGTGCTTCTTTTTATTTTCATTATTTTTAAGCATTTACAATCCAATCAGAAAACTACATGCCAAACGACAGAATGTAATTTAGAAATTTAGGCTCTCAACTATGGAGAAATGAGGAACTGAAGGTAAATGGTCAAATGTGAAAAAACCTTCCAGAAGTTCTAATGCCATCATTTCACTGCGTCTCCCACATTAGAAGTTATAACTTACGAGCAGGTATACACTTTCCTAATGCCTTTGTGCTTGATCCGATTGTGACGACACAGGCTGTGTGAGGAACTGAAAGACTTGTCACACTGGCGGCAGGGGTGCTTCTTCATTTGCTTTATTAGGAGAGAAGAGACAGAAAGTGCTTAAGAGGCTGCAAACAGAAAACACTTCAAAGATGAAAAACATGTTCCCAATGACCGAGTTACATAACCAATATCATTTAGCCATAGAATAATAAAACTAGAAGACTCTTAAAAATGCAATCAAAGTGGAGGGCAGGGTTGGGGGGTAAGCAGGAAATGGCTGATTTCAGGAAGACACTTCAACTTTACTGTAAGAGTAAGAAACTAGATTTTTCCCTCAAAAACGCTCATATTTTTGATTTGATACAAACACCCAGGTATTGGAAATAAGAGAAAACATTACACAAATCTTTTTGCGAAAGACATGTAATGTTATTTTTTTTAAAAAAAGCAGATGATATATGAAAACACACCACTTCATTAAATACCAAATAAAGCCATTACTTGATTTGTTGTACCCAGAAGGAATATGTTGCCTTCTCCAATGTGCTTACGTTTTAAATTAAATCTCTGGCTAATTTTAAACATTTTTTTAAAATCCCCCCTTAGGGGTTGGCAACCAATGTCACAAACAAAATATGTATTGTTAAATGAGAAGCTAATTTTAAGCCTTTATCTAAAGTACAATTTTAAAAAAAATTCCCCCCTTAATGATTAAGTAATTATTTACTATATAAGGGAAGGATTTTCTAGAAGGCCTTTTGTTTTAAAAAGAAAACAGAAGTTTGAAACCACTTTAAATAGGTTGTTGTGGATATATGTTGGGGGTGTGTGTGTGTACGCGCAAGAGAGAGAGAGACAGGGACAGAGAAAAAGTGAATGAGACAGAAAGCTATCAAGAGGTAAATAAAAATCCATGTAGGTATGCCTAACTTTTTTTTCTCATATTTAAAAGTTTTCCAATTAGGCTAAGGCAATTTATTTTAATTCAAAGCATCCCCATGTGGAAAACTCTGAAGTAAAATTAAAAAAAAAAAAAAAATTCAACTAAATTATTTGGGTATTACATGTACAGCAGTCTGGAACTAAACAATGCCAGATCACAATGAAATTAAAGAAAAGGCTGTCAGCCTTGTGAATAGAACAAAATCTGGTTCCACTGTTATTAAAAATAAGGCTGAAGTGGGAATAAATTCTTATGTGAGATAAAACAACTGTTTTGGGCAGTAGGAAGAGATAAGCAATATCAGAACAATTGTAAGCTAAGTGATAAAGAAACACACAAAAAACTTTTTTTTCACATTAATCACCTGATAGACATGTCCTTATTCAAACTGATAAGTAACCCCAGAGTCCCTGCCAGGGTCTATTGGTACATAAATGTAACAAAAATCTACAAAATTTCTATTTTTCCTACCAAAAATTCAAACACCTTATATAACACCCTTTTTTTAAAAACAGGGATTTGCAGCACATGCCCGTTTCTTCGTTTTCCAAGAGTCATAAAGGCCCCTGCCTCGCAGCAGCACACTGACAATGGGGCAGCAGCTTCCCTGTAAACCTTCAGAGGCAGAAAAAGTAACTTGGTCCCTAGAGGTACCCGTGAGCACGAAAGGGTTAAGATCAACTGGAAGAGTCAAAACACAAGAAATCTTTCTAAAAGCAACACAGTTATAACAAATAATCATAAAGGATATAGAGAACCAAAATATATCTTTCTAACTATACCCCAGGGGACAAGGCTTCAGAGAAAAGCAAACCGGATTTTCTATTAGGGTGAAGGGTTTAATGTTCTTTCTTGTTATTATGCAGTTATATTAATATCAAATCAAAATTCTAATAAGGAAATCCCCAGTAGATACTAAATTAATCAAGAGCAGCTTTAGTTGAATCAATAATTACTATTTTCAAAAGAATTGAAAATGTGTGAGACATCCTTCCTTTTCATCATTTTTATGAAAAAAATGTAGAAACAAATTGTGCAATCCTACAACAATGAAGCACAGTCTCATAACTCACTGGTGACAAGAAAATTAGAGGGTTCAACACTGGCTTCCAGATCAAACCTGCCACGTTCACCCACCAAAACAAATGACTTCTCTTCTTCTCGGCTAAATTTTAAATAATATTAAATTATTTAAAGGTACTTTACCTAATTTCTTCATAACATATCCTCAACATTATATTAGTTCATACAGCTACTTTATGAAACAGGAAACAGTTTTTAGAAATCAAACAAACATGAAGTAAGTGTTAAGAAAGTGAAAGTCAATCAAGACTTAAGGCCATTTACTTCCTGCTGGGTCCAAAATACAGTCAGATGATCCTGAAGGAACCATGGCCTTGAGTGAACTTTTGATAGTTAACTAAAATCAGAAGAGGAAGCTGTTTCCCCACTCGATTACGAGTTATTCTGTTTTAAAATAGAATTCTTTAAAGTAATAGTGAATAAGTTCTGAAAAATTTAAATGTAAAATTTGAGAGTAAAATATCAAAGACAATAAACATTTGGTGGACGTCCTAAACTTTCTCTAAACTTTTAACCTTTTTTTTTTTAATAACTTTTATTAAGCTTCAAGTGAACGTTTACAAATCCAATCAGTCTGTCACATATAAGTTTACATACATCTCACTCCCTACTCCCACTTGCTATCCCCCTCTTGAGAATTTTTAACCTTTTATCTTTACAACTTTTAGGAAAGAAAGCATCAATTCTTCTTTAAACGCCCTGGTTCTACACTCAATGTCCAAGCTTAGGGATCTAACTGCCTCTAAAGTCCATTCGAACGAGCCTTGGTGGTGCAGTGGCTAAGCACTAGGCTGCTAACTGAAAGGTTGGTGGTTCCAACCCACCAGCCGCTCTTCTCGACAAAGATGTGGCAGCCTGCTTCCATAAAGATTACAGTGTTGGAAACCCTATGGGGCAGTTCTACTTTGTCCTACAGGGGCGCTATGTCTCGGGATTGACTTGATGCCAGTGGGCTTAGTTTTGTTTTTGTTTTTTTCATAGACCATTCTTTTATTATGGCATTTGGTGAACTTGTCTTGGACTGCCACAGGCCTTCTTACAGTGAGACAGTTCCCATTCTGATAACTAATGCATTCCTGTCTCTTTCTGTTTCCGGTGGCTCAGCAGAAATTAGATGGAGAGAAAGTCACAACTTTACACACACGGTTTTGGCCAAGTCATCTACTTCTCCACCTTCTTCCTGTGACTCTTACGTCCATGAGCTATCTGCCCTGTACCAACATGCAAAGAACCTTCTTCAGAACCATCACACATCCAAGAATTCGTACAAATTAAGATTAAAGGCTGCAGAATTACTCCCCAAACCACACTGGACTATTCCCAAAGCAAATACCCTTTAGCTGTATCATTGTAACTTTTTTTTTTTTTTTTTAATGAAAAAGGAAGAACTAAACCAATCATATAATTTAAAACATGTTAACAGCATCAAGCCCACAAAACTTAACTCCTAAAAATAAAAAAAATCATCCTTCATACTTCTGGGAATTTATTCTACAGATATATTAGCACACTCACAAAACAAAATGCAGTCAGTTCTGCTATAATGCGACATAAGCATTTTAAAAAATCACTGCGTTATGCAAAATGGAGCAAGAAAAACCACAGGGCTTTATGTGGGAAAATGATGTTAGGGGCACAACACTCAAAACTTTGTCAGTGACCCGTTAAAAGATGGGAATCCAGTAAACACAGCAGCACAGTTCTACATGTGTTAAGTGGTTAAGAAATACATAAATAATGCATAAATAAATAAATAAGGCGCTGTACCTTGAAAAAGATCTGCAGTTTGCTTGACGTAAGGGTTGCAGCTTGTGAGTTATTGTGAAGTGGTAGAAGGAGGGTTATCTGAAATTGGAGGGCAAGTTTTAACACCAGTTGTCTATGGGCGTGACTGGTATCAAGGGCTGAAATGAGGTGGCCAGTAGAAGTCTGAGGTCAGAGTGTGTGTACTTTGTGTATTCCTATACAGCTCTATTCTGCAGTTTTCTTTGCTCACCTACTTACTGTTTCTCTGTGGCAAAATCACACATAAGCAAACATAAAATGCACGTTGTGTTAAAAACTGTTCCCTAATAAAATATATATTACACTGGAACAAACCTGCATGTTCAAAAATAAACATTATAGCAGAACTGACTGTACATACAAGCTTATTCACAGCAGCATGTGTGTAATGGAGACTCAAAAAAATCCAAGTCCATCAATGGAGAGCTGGTTAAATAAATGATACGCAATCACATCAGGAAATGCCACAGAGAGCTTTAAAAAAGATCACAGGAGACCTCAATGTACTAATATGAAAAGAACCATAAGTGGAGAAAGAACGGGTGCAGAAAATTATATTAGTAAGCTGTATCCTGTGTTAGAAAGGGGTAAAATGAGAATATATATGCATGCATGCTAATACTTGCGTAAAGAAACTTCAAGATTCTTAAGTAACTTAGTGATCCAAGGTGGCATGAAAGAGACGTTTCACCACAGTTCTTCATACGGTCTGGCTTTTTGAATCATGTGAATATAGCACATACCCAAAAAATATTTTTTTGCCTGTTGCCTCAACATTTTTTTAAAATCAGGTTTTAAGATGTGTAATTTACAAAATGTAAAATCTACCCTTTTTAGTGTATAGCTGTATGCGTTTTGACCAAGGCATACAGTCAAGTAACTGCCACCACAATAAAGATACAGTTCCATCACCCAAAAAATGCCACGTGCTCCTCTGCAGTCAACCCCCTTCCCCTCCCACACACACACCAGCTCTTGGCAACCACTAGTCTGTTTTCTATCCCTGTAGCTTTGTTTTTTCCGTTTGTCATATAAATGGAATCATATCATAGAGTATGTAGCTTTCTGAGCCTGGCTTCTTTCACTCAGCATAACAACACCTGCAATTCATCCAAGCTGTTGAGTGTACCAGTAGCCCCTTCCTCTTCATTGCCATGTAGTATTCTATTATAAGGATGTGCCCTTGTCTGTTATCTATTCACCAGCTGAAGGACATCTACAGGTTGTTTCAGTTTTTGAAAACTGTGGTTGTGGTTTTCATTTGCATTTCTCTTATGACTAACGATGTTAAGATATAATGTTTTCAATGAAAAGATAAAGCACCTAATTATATAGTGTATATATATATACATATACTTCTTCCTCCAAAGGAAAAAAACCTTGAACTCCACTAGTTTTGGGTTTTTTATTTTTATTTAAGAAGAAATGTTTGGAACATTTTCACTCCTCTGGAAGCTCCTTGAAAACAGGAACTACTATTCATCTGTGTCGCTGGCACCTGGCATTCAGAAAATAGTAAATATGTAATGGATGAATGGGTGAAAAAATAAAGGAATGAATAAACAAGTACGCAATTATCTACTGGGAAAAAATGAGTAGATTCTACAAAGAAGACATCATAAAGTAATAAATTTAGGCTAAAGTGCTGGATACAGAGCAATCTCTGTTTATTTTCTGGAGCTGGGTGAGACATAAGCCTGTTTAAAAACTGGTAAGAGCCTGGAAGAATCAGAGACACTGAGGACCAAGGCAAAAGATGGAATAAGGAGGGGGTGGGAGGGATTCAGACAGGAGGATGACCAACTCTTCCTGTATGGCCGGAGATAAGGCACCACACTAGACAGGTGCAATGCTTATTCAGGTCCATGGTGGGTGGGTGAGGAAGGCGCCAGGACATGGAATCCTGAATTCTAGCCTCCTAAACAAGGAGAGAATAAATTTCTGTTTATTAAAGCCATTCATTTGTGGTATTTCTGTTATAGGAGCACTAGATAACTACGACAGCTGCTAACAGAAAGGCTGGTGGTTGGAACTCACCAGCTGTACAATGGAAGAAAAGACCCAACGATCTGCCCCCATAAAGATTTCAGCCTAGGAAGCCCTACAGGACAGTTCTACTCTATAAAGAGGGTTGCTATGAGTTGGAATTAACTTCACAGCTAGAAGGAGAAGGCAAAGACTAGACGAGAAGCAGTTTTAGGGATAGGGAGGAATCAAGAGCTATGTTTTAGATATGTAAGTTTGAAAGGCCCATTGAGGATCTAAGTAGAGAGGTTAAATGGTCAAGTCTGGAACTCAAGGGCTAGGTCCAGGCCGGAGGTAAGTATGTCTGAGTCATTAGGATAGAGGAGGCATTTAAAGCCATAGCCCTGGATGAGAACTTCCTGAGAATAAATGGACACATCAACATTTACAGGCTGGAAAGGTGAAAAAGATTGAGAAGGAGTTATCAATGAGGTAGAATGAGAACTAAGAGAAAATGGTATCCCAGAGGCCGAGCAAAGGAAATGTTTCAAGAAACCAAAAACCAAACCCATTGCCGTCAAGTCGATTCCGATTCATAGCGACCCTATAGGACAGAGTAGAACTGCCCAATAGAGTTTCAAAGGAGCGCCTGGCGGCTTTTCAAGAAGGACCTGGCAAATAGCTGCTTTAGATAGGCCAAGTAACACGAGGACTGAGAAATGAACTCTGGGTTTGGCAACACAGAAGTCACTGGAGACCATGGCAAGAGTGGCATTGATAGGGTGGTGAGACGAAAACCTGTATGGGAGGAGAAAAGTGGGGACTGAAAGTATGGGGAACTATTTTGATGAGTTTTGCTGTAAAGGGAGTCAGAGAAAAAGAGGTTAGTAGGGGAAGAGGGGCTCAGGAAGGTTGTTTTGTTGAGATAGGAGGTGATATAGCAAGTTTTATGATTCTGAGAATGATCCAGGAAAAAGAGGAGACAAGTGCCAGTGTGAAAGCCTGAGGAGTCAGCAAGGGGGTGGGTCAAGCGCACACATGGAGCCGTTGTCCTCACAGAGGGACACACAGAGGGATTCTAACCTCCAACCTTTCAGTTAGCAGCCAAGCAGATTAATCATTTGCACCACCCAAGAGAAGAGCGTTGTGAAAGATTTATCCCTACAACCACCACTGTTTTATAAAAGAAATGGACAGAATAAAAAATTAAAATACACTAAAGATCTAAGTGGAATCTATTATTATTATTTCCACAAATCAAAATACAAAGAAAACTAGTGATTGTTTTTCAAGATAAATGCTGTTCTTATCAGTTGATCATAAGAAATCTGTTAACAGCTTTAAAAAGTAAACAAGCAAAAGTAAATGTCAAAAAAGCTAAAAGGCTAATGAAGTATTATTTTTCTCCTCAGTACACGTATTAATTTTTCTAGCTATTGAAACAATCTGTATTAATGAGGTACGGCTGGTAAGGTACACTCAACTATTAAATTTGAAGGTCTAACAAAAAGAAGGGCTGGTTCTCCCATCCAGGTACCTCCATTACCATAAGACCGGGTGAAATGGATGGTGCGCGGCTACCATTACTGAAAGTTTTGATTAAGGACCCAACAGATGGATCCTGATGAAAAAGAGGAAGAACGTAGAACAAAATTTCAAACTCATATGGTAACTGGACTTACTGGATCCATTGAACTAAGGCAACCCCCTAATCTAATGCCGGGAAATAATCTTTTAAACTTTGAACTGCAACTATTCCATGAAATCACTGTTAAACTAAACAACAGTTCAGCCTAATTAATAAAAAATGTTTGCCTTGAGCACAGCACTCTTACAAAGAATTATCTGTTTATGAGCTTAATCTGATGAGACAATCTAAAGCACAGATGAACATTTTACGGAGCCGAGAGCCTACATTAATGGTAATGAAACACTCTGGATAGAAACAGAATAGCGACACAATCTGAGCATAAAGCCAATGTCACTGAACTGTTCATGCAAATTGTGAGTGGATATATGTTTGGTTGTGTGTATTGCCACCAAAAAATAAATAAAATATCGAAAGCAGGAAACAAAAAACAAAGGGCTTGTTCACAAGTGATGCGTTCTTGTTCCCGGCAGGACGGTATGTGCCATGGTGTTCGAGGACACACTGTCTGACAGCTACTCAAAGCTCTAATGTTTTTCTTTCCTTCGTGTTGATTCCAGTTTTGCAACTACTTGGCTCTGAGTGGATATGAAGTTAGGATGCTGTGGGTTCCTCTTACTTCCTTTAACAACCCTTCCAACTCTTTTTGTATGTGACAAAAATATATATAATAAAACATTTGCAAATTTAACAATTTTTACACGTACAATAAAGTGACATTGATTATGTTTATCATTTTGTGCAACCATCACCAGGATCCTTTTCCAAATTATCCCAGCACCATAAGAGAAACTCAGTGTCCCCAAAGCAAAGACTTCCTCTTTCACCTCTGTCTTACCCCTGGTAACCACTAATAACTTTTGGTCTCTATACATTTGCCTGTTTCGTGTAAGTGGGATCACACGGTATTTGTCCTTTTGTGACTGACTTCTTTTTTATTTGCAGCACCATGCCTAGTACATACTAGGCATTAATGTGGACTTGCTGAATTTAATGAATTGGAGAGAATCTTCCTCCTTGCTCAAATCTCATCCTAGAGTCTGTCCGGCTCTTTTCCTGCCAAACAACAAAAACTTATTCTCACTCGTAACTCAAGGTGACTGCTGACAAATCCCCACAGCAACCCAGAGGCAGCGACGACACGAATCTTGCAGGGGCTCTGGGCAGGCTTTGCCACAAAGGGCTGAGCGCACTGGAAAAGGTTGTACGATCCTTCTGGGTCTGCAGTTTCTCTATGTATAAGCTGAGTGGGAACCCGGAACCGCTCAGTTACACCTTCTAGTGCTGTCTCCTCCATGATTCCTTAATTAAGCCAACCATGGCCCAGAATGGCCTTTTATTTCTTGTGGTATGTAAAAGGATTTCCTGGTTGTTTCGGATTTCGAGGTAATATCAGCTTACAGAGAGAATTGTGTGCTGAATCCTTAAGTCAAAATCTAAAAATCTGGTCTGCTAGTTAGATTCCGGAACACATTTTCCTAGAGAAATCAGAAATGACGGTTGCATTCTTAGACAAATACTTAAAAGCTTACATAATTTGGTAGAACCACATGTTGTTGTTCGGCTCCAACTCAAGGTGACCTTATGTATAATAGAATGAAATGTGGCTCGATTCTGCGCCATCTTCAAGATCATTGGTATGTTTGAGTCCATTGCTGTGGCAATTGTGTTAACCCCATCTCATTGAGGGTTTCCCTCGTTTTCACTGACCTTCTACTTTACCAACCATGACGTCCTTTTCTAGCACTTGGTATTTGTTGATGATGTGTCCTAAGTAAGGGAGCCGAGGTCTGCCCATACTGATAAAACAATGTCTAACCACTATTTTCAGCACTGTTTCAATGAAAAAAACTAATCCCAAAGCAAATCTGGGTTCTCCAAGCCATAAAAGAAACTTCCTTCCTCCTGCTCTGGTCCCAACCTGGTGGGTCTGCACCTACACTGTCCCTTGAGAGAGTCTAGGGCAGGAAGAGCCGGGGCCACAGGAAGGACACTAGGTCTCTAAGAGATGACCAAGGAGGGACGACAGGAGGAAGCAGTCTGAGTTTGGGGTAGGTAACTGGGTGAAAGGCCAACTATCTGCTGTTGTAAGCAAGTGTTCTGAGTAGAATTAAAGGCAGCAAAATCAAACATCCAGCAAAACCCAAAAGGAGGAAAACTAGGGGCTAGACCCCCTGCCACAGTGGAAGCAGGGAGGGTAGGAAAAGTGCTCGTCTGTGACAGCAGGGAAGGGTCCCTGGCTGGGGAAGATGTTTATAGTAAGAGATGTTCCCAAACCAGCACATCCTGGTACGTTCACACACAGCCAACTGAGACAGGGACCATGTCGCCTATTTTTTCTGTCTTGGCAATAGCACCAGCCCAGCACCAAGGGAGCTGCTACTTTCTGAGACTCCTAGAAATAAACAGGAAAAGTCATGGGGAGGAAGTAACCTCCTCAGTCTCCAAAATGCAAGCAGCCCTGCTAGGCAATGCACTTCAACTGTCTGGATGTCTGTAAACATCTTAGTCACTGTGGCGTATTTAAGCACCAAGTTCTAACCAGTTATTACTTGCATGCCTTGTAGCATACTGATTTCAGAGAAGAGGACCATATGTGCAAATGAAGAGTATTTCATGTGCAAAAATACAACTTGGGATCTGTACTGCAAGCACTTTCAGTAATCTTCTAATACCTGTTTAATGGCCCCGTGCTCATCCAGCCCCCTTTGGTTGGTAATTCTGGCTAAAGGCACACATCGGCCAGGCAGCAAGGCAGAAACAAAGGTGCAGCCTATGGTTACAGATGGAGGAAGAGTTAACTGGCCACAGTCCGCCTCAGCCACACTGAAGGGTTGAGCCTGCCCAACTAACCCAGCTACGCAGTGGAGACGCCTACGTGTTTTGACTGATTCATTCCACAATATTTACTAACCCTACCCTTGAGGAGGTTATGATCTGTTGAAGGAGACACAACAGTAAACAAGCGGATGCCAATCTAACAGACGTCATGACAGAGATAGCCCCAGATACATGGAAGAATAGACGGGGGCACAGTGGAGTCGGGGAAGATGTCTGCTGGCCATGACCAGCTGAATATGAACAGTAGCGAGCTAAACAGTGAGGCTGCGAAGGGTTTCCAGGCACAGGGAACTGAAGCAACACAGGTAAGGAAAAATGTGGTATGTGTGCAGAAATTACAAGCACTTCTATTTTACCAGAACAAACAGGAAAGGCAAAGCACAGAGGAGCGTGAAGAAGGCAGAGGTCAGGTTGGAGGACTTCAGGGTACTACATGAAAACACACGTGGCCTCACTTGACTGATGAACGTGCATTTATGAGAATTCACTCTGGCACCTGAGTGGGGCTCTACCAGGTAAAAGCTTTGCCGTCTGCCCGTTAAAAAAAAAACAAAAACAAACAAAAAACCAAACCTATTGCCACTGAGTCATTTCCAACTCATAACAACCCTACAGGACAGACTAGAACTGCCCCATAGGGTTTCCAAGGTTTTAATCTTTAAGGGAGCAGATTGCCTCACCTTTCTCCCGAGGAGTGGCTGGTGGGTTCAAACCACAGACCTTTTAGTTAGCAGCCAAGGGCTTAACCACTGTACCACCAGGGCTCCTCTGTTGTCTAGAGGTGGGTCCAGTCGGCTGGGCTCTAATCTCAGGATTGGTGTTCTGAAACCCTCCACTTAGACCACCTGAAGCTGACTGCCTCTAGTTCTACCCTCCACCCCTCCCCCTGCCAAAAAAAAAGAAACCAGTTGCCATGGAGTCTATCCAGACTCACAGCAACCCCATAGGACGGAGTAGAACTGCCCCACAGGGCTTCCAAGGCTGTAATCTTAGGGAAGCAAACTGCCACATCTTTCTTCCATGGAGAGGTGGGTGGGTTCGGGCCACTGACCTTTTGGTTAGCAGCCTAGTATTTAACCACTGCCCCACTGGGGGTCTATACCACCAACCCCTAAATGCCAATGGACTTTCTAGACAAGCTCACTGACCCAATTACTGGGACTTAATCCATTTGTCTTAGAAACCCTGGTGGCGTAGTGGTTAAGTGCTACGGCTGCTAACCAAAAGGTAGCAGTTCAAATCCACCAGCTGCTCCTTGGAAACCCTTTGGGGCAGTTTTATCCTGTAAGGATCACTACGAGTTGGAATCTACTCGACGGCAACAGGTAATCCGTTGGTCTTAATATTTTATGTTACTAATTTTATTGTATATTCTTGGATTTGGGGTTTTTATACTTACTACCCAGTGGAATGTGATTAATATACCCTCTCACACAGCGTAATCAGGAAGTGTGCACACCACAACAGTAAAGGGAGTTAACACAGTGAGCTGTCTCTTTCTCCAGATCATACGACTGGGCCCAGGAGAATACATATTTATACCCCTTTTACGTTGTTTGTTGCGACTTCCAGTGACTTTACAGAAAAATGCCTCCTAAAACGGCAACAACAGACATCTGATCAGATGCAAACACTTCACACCTCTGAGTGAATTTTCATCAAATTCTCTTCTGGCTATAAACAAAATTTCCAATAATTTTTAACAATCCTACTTGAGTTGCATTTTCATAATATCTTATTAATCCTTTGTGAAAGGTTTTTGTTGCCTTCATTTTTCTCTCTCCTGGGAAGAACAATCCATAAATCTCAGAAGTAGAAATCGGGCCACTCACTTGTTACTCCATTTTCTTTGAATTTAGAGTGTCAAAGCTCATAGTTCCGTCTCTGCATCTTTAACTTCGTTTAGGTTCAGTGTAACAAGGTAGAATGACCTTGTACCAGGAGGGCCTGGGGCAGATTCTTGTTCATGATTCAAAAATAAACAGGTTTGCTGAAATGGCTTAGCTGAAATAAACTATAAGCTAACATTAAGGCAAGTCATTTTTAAAGTCTACACTTTTTAAATGAAATTTAATGCCCAAGATAAAAACTTGCACTTTTTTCTAGCTATTTTAAAGGATATATTAACTCCTAAATTGAATTTATCCTTTAATCTATCTCCCTCCCAGGCAGCTTTTATAAACACTCCAAATTTCAGAACTGAATACCCTCAATAGCTTATGTCTCTGCTGTCAACTAACTTAATTCCGTTGCAGCAGAACTTCTCAGAGGCCTGGGGGAATTTTTAAATATACCTCATTCCTATCTATGTTCTCCACTTCCCCACACCCCAGCCCCCAGAACCAGCCTGTCAGAGCTGATGGCGGAAAGGGCTGACATGTATTTTGAAAATAAATCTGATTCTGATTACACTCTCTCCCCTGAGGACCTCGGCATTCTGATAACTCCTGGAGCCAGGCTGGGGCCTCTGGTGCTTTTCTCCAGGTTTTGGAAACTCTTATATTCTAGGATGAGGTTCTGTTCCCCATGTGCTATGCAGGCACTTCCCCCAGCAAGCTCACTTACTGCTACAATCCATTCAGCTCTGAATACATTCTAGCCACTCTAAGATATTCCATGACTCCGCAGTTTTCAGGATTAATTAATGACCACAACACTGCAAACTACAACTGCAACCAATTCCAGGAAGCCATTAGGTCCCAGCTGAGGAATATAAGACTTTTACACTCAGACATTCTTCCAAACTACACACACTCATGTTCATTTAACGATGGTATTGCCAACTTCAATCAAGATTGAACACCTAAATAAAAATGGCTAGTATCAAAAGATTGAAGCTGTCAAGGATTTCATGTTGCTTGGATCCACAATCAACGCCCATGGAAGCAGTAGTCAAGAAATCAAAAGACGCGTTGCATTGGGCAAATCTGTTGTGAAACACCTCTTTAAAGTGTTGAAAAGCAAAGATGTCACCTCGAAGACTAAGGTGTGCCTACCCAAGCCATGGTATTTTCAACTGCATCATATGCATGTGAAAGCTGGACAATGAATAAGGAAGACCGAAGAAAAACTGACACCTTTGAATTGTGTTGTTGGTGAAGAATATTGAATATACATACCATGGACTGCCGGAAGAATGAGCAAATCTGTCTTGGAAGAAGTACAACCAGAATGCTCCTTAGAAGCAAGGATGGCGAGACTTTGTCTTACATACTTTCGACATGTCAGGAGGGTTCAGTCCCTGGAGAAGGACATCATGCTTGGTAAAACACAGGGTCAGCGGAAAAAAGGAAGACCCTCAACAAGATGGACAGACACAGTGGCTGCAACAATGGGCTCAAGCATAACAATGATTGTGAGCATGGCGCAGGACCGGGCAGTGTTTCGTTCTGTGGTACACAGGGTCACTATGAGTCAGAACCGACTTGACGGCACCTAACAACAACAACATCAAAAGCAGAGTGAAAATTGTATGCAAAGTTTATATATGCTAACTGTTCCATATCTATATTGAAAGAATCAACGAGACTAAAATTAAGTCCAAACTATCTATCAGGTTGTCATACTGTGGTAGCTTCCATGCTGGGTGATGCTAGAAGCTATGCCACAGGTATTTCAAATACCTGCAGGGTCACCCATGACGGACGGGTTTCAGCGCAGCTTCCAGGCTAAGACAAACTAGGAAGAAAAACCTGGTGATCTACTTCTGAAAATTAATCCATAAAAACCTTATGGATCACAACAAAATACTATTCGAATAGTGCCGGAGAGGAGCCCCCTAGGTTAGACAGTATTCAAATGCAGTGGCTGCCAACAATGAACCCGCGCATACCAATGATTGTGAACACGGCGCAGGACCAGGCAACGTTTCATTCTGTTGCACATGGGGTTGGCATGAGTCAGAGCCAACTTGACAGCAACTAACAAGAAAATCAGGTAATTTCTGAAATGCCCTTTTATGCTCTGCAAACAGTAACTGTTCAGCGTAGTGCTCAAGCACTTAGAATCTGGGTTGGAGTCCTGGCTGTGCTGCTTACAAGCTGCAGAAACTGGTAAATCACTGAACCTTTCCTAAACTTCATTTCCTCATCTGTAAAATGGGGTTAGTGTGGACCTCGTGAGCCTGCTTCAAGGCATCAACGAGAAAGTACACCGTGTGCAGCACACGGCAGGCCCTCAGTTGGTGCTGGCTGCTGTTGCTTTCGTTAGCACCCCGCCCTACCTTTCCATTTAGCTGCAAGTTACCAAAGTAATCACTACCTGAGATATGCATTTTACTATGCTTTGAATGAAAAATTGTCTACATCGTGTTTACAAGGGAGGTCTATCTTTGTTTAAAAAAATAACTTCATTAAATCATATAGAGGACTTCTATAAAACAATATATAGTATACCATTTCCCCAAAAAATATCTATTTCAGTGACCGGAATTAATTAAAGTTACATCTTTTAAGACCAGCAATGATGTACATTTCTAGGGCAAACTGTTAACATCAACTCTAATGTACACACCTTTAGCTCTTTGGTTTGCATGTGGAGCAAGCATAGAAGCAAACAGAGCCATCCTTTTCTAACAACTGACCAGGGTAGAGTAGAATACTGATTTAAATATATTTCTCCTAAAACTCTGGGCAATTACAAGTAAGTTCAAGATTAAAAAGATAGAAGAAACTGATCTTTTTCTGTTTTTTAACTTGTTGCTATGGTAATTATGATTTTGGCAGAAAATCGTATCACCGTAGCTAAAGTACAAAAACTTATTACCGTCCTACATTTACATTAATTAAATAAAAAGATCTTTTTAGTATTTTCAAGTAATGCGTGCCTAATGACAACAGGATGAAATAGAACTGATGCTAAAAGAATGAAAATGAAACCATCTGGACAGTGTTTTCTCATCCTTAACCAATGGTCCCACACTGTAAAGGAGAAAGATAGAAAGAAAATAGAGAAGTAACACTGTCTTTATTTCATCATTTTATCTTAAAGAAGTTCCAGAAAGATTAGGGAGAAAACTATGCCCTACAATTACGTCTTATATTGTTGTTATAAGGTGCCATCGAGTTTATTTCAAAGTGACCCTATATGACAGAGTAGAACTATCCCATAGGGTTTTCTAGGCTGAAATCTCTACAGGAGCAGATTGCCAGGTCTTCCTCCCGCAGAGTGGCTGTTAGGTTCAAACCACCAACCTTTCAGTTGGCAGCCAAGCGCTTTACCGTTGTGCCACCAGAGCTCCTCATAAGCATGGCCTTTATACTTGGTGGGGGGCGGGGCTGCTTTAATTAAACAAAAAAAAGGATATAAAACTACAAAGACAAAAGAAGACTGTGCAAGTGAGAGGCTCTGGAAATCTCCACAGTAAATCTGCCTCTAGCATGACTACCCCAAGCTGGGAAAAATAAGACAAAACCACCATCATTTTAAAAAGTGCAAGACAACATGCCTCACATCCACAGCTCTGTTCATCTCCAAGGCCTTTTTATCCTCATTCTTTCAATTTCCTTTTCTGTCACTGTACTGTCTTTTACCTGTTATTCTGAGTAGACTGACAGTGTATTTTAGAATAGAAAAGACTAAATAATAGCAAGCATTCCAAATCCCCCACAGCCAGTATGGAAAAACAGGAGATAAGATCCGTGGACTTATCCTAAAGGGTTTACAAACTCACAGGGAAGAGAAAAATTAAGACTTCTTATTTATAACTAGTCATTGTACTATATATAAAAGAGCCTTAGGCCCAGCTGTTTCTCTACTTACTAATGTTCCAACTGCCAACTTCCAGAGAGTTGAGTCACTTGTATTCACCGCCCACAAGTGGACATTACTTGTTGTTGTTGGGGAGCCCTGGTGGCACAGTAGTCAAGAGCTCAGGCTGCTAATCAAAAGGCCAGCAGTTCGAAACCCTGTGAGGCAGTTCACCTCTGTTCTACAGGGTCTCTATGAGTTGGAATCAACTCGATGGCAAAGCGTTTGGTTTTTCGTTGTTGTGTGCCGTCGAGTTGATTCCGAATCAGAGACCCTATAGAACAAAGTGGAACTGCCTGATAGGGTTTACTAGGCTAAAATCTTTACAAGAGCAGATAGCCAGGTCTTTTCTTCTGTGGAGCTGCTAGTGGGGGTTCATGCTGCCAGCCTTTTGTTTGCGGCTGAGCACTTAACTGCTGTGCCGCCAGGGCTCCTTGTAAACAAAGGCATTTGGATCACCCTCCCTTGTACCGCAGAGGTGTCTCCGTGTCCTGGGAGTCCAGATCAGCAAGGGCCACAGTGACAAGGAAGGTTACCTGGACAAGTCTCTAGTAACTAGTGTTCTAAACCGTGACTGGACAAGTCTCTAGTAACTAGTGTTCTAAACCGTGACTGCACACTGGAAACGCCTGGCAGGAGCTTTAAAATACTGATGCCGCGTTTCTGGGGAGGAGACGCTGATTTCACTGGTCTGGGGAGCTGCCTGAGTCTAGGATTTTAGCTCTCCAGGTGGTACTAATGCGCAGCCACTGCGTTAGACTCACTTTTCCACTGGTAGCCTTACTGCTGCCTCGATGACTTTCCAAAGTTGTTTCGGTCTACAAATTAGATCAACAATGAAAAGGAAATGCTTTCTACAGACAGCACAGTTGGCAATTAAGGAGGCCTGGTAGCACAACAGTTAAACACTCAGCAACTAACCAGAAGGTCGGCGGCTCAAACCCACGAGTGGCTCCACTGGAGAAAGACCCGGCTATCTGCTTCTGTAAACACTGTAGCCTAGGAAACCCTATGGAGCAGTTCTACTCTGTCACATGGGCTTGCTCCAAGTCAGCAAACCATACTCATGTGTTAGCTCTAGGAATGACATTTAGACTGTGCCTGGTTTCAAATGCCCACCTCATAATAGCTATGGCTCTGCTCCTTATGTTAATACAAGTCACTGCAAAGAATGCCAGTGTCAGAGTCTGACAGCCTACCTCCACCCTGGAATCCTTTCTATCCCATCCCCTATAGGTGGACTTCTGGCCAATGCCCGAGGAACTCCAGTAAGGGGCAGGCAGGCATTTCACCCACACACGCTCTAGCTCACCTGTAATTACGGTGAATGGGTCCGTACATGAAGGATAGAGACATCTGAAGATGGCTGTCAACTCTCCCTTTGACACCAACTTCTCTATTCCTACCGGCAGTCTCCACACTCTTACCATTCTGGCTGCCCTCAGGGCTCCGAGCATCAGTTTGCCAACATTCAACTTAAAATGGTGAAATGAGGGCCTGCACACACTGCTGCAGATTGGCACAGCCAGTGTGAACTGTACTGGGTAGTAGATGTCATTTGTCATTCCCTCCCCTTCAGGGCACACAGAAAAATGTGCTTCTCAGCCCCCTTCCATGGGTCTGGCCATGTGATTCGCTCTGGCCAATGAAATGCCTGTCACTTCCAGGGTAAGGGCTTATGAAGCCCAGGGGTGATCCTCCAGTCTGTTTTTTCCCTACTGCAGAGACACCTGTGTACGATGGTGAGGTCAACAGAAAGAAGATGCCTCAACCACCGAGTTGCCAGTCGAAGGGCCACTGCCCTGGAGAACTGCTCAAACCTATAGCAAAGTCTGGATGTACAAGAAACCAATTTTTATTGCATAAAGCAATGGGCTTTGGAAGATTTTTACTACCACATTGCCTTAACCAGTCACTCTCAAAGTGTGGTCCCAAGACCAGCAACATCACCATCAGTGCCACCTGTGAACTTATAAACATGCAAACTATTAGGTTCCACCCTGGACTTACTGAATCCAAAACTCTGGGGGTAAAGACCAGCAATCAGTATTTTAATAAGCTCTCTAGTTCTGATGCAGGCTCAAGTTCTAAGAACTAACTCGATACAAAGGATATCTCGGCAGCTGCAGAAAAGGGTGGGCCAAAATGTTTTTCACATCAGTTAGCTAAGCCATACCTGCTCCACATATCTGTGTACTTGATTTTTTTTTAACCTAAATGAAAGGTTTTGCTTTCATATGTTAAGATTTACCGTGTAAAATCCCTTATAACTTCTTTACCTACTATCAAGCCATTGATAAAAATGTTGGGTAAAATCTGATCCAAAATGGGAGCTTTCTCCTGGAGACCTCTCCAACGCAGCCATGAGCCCAAGTCAGCTCTCTTTGGAATTCAGATGTCCTGCCAGCTATAGGCTCAATATTCATCCAGGCCCTATCCTATCCAAAAGTATGTCAAGACAACCTATCAAGAATTTTGCTGAATCCCACTTTGAAGTGTGGCGTCTCGGGTCTTAAAAGCTAACAAGCAGCCATCTAAGATGCATCAATTGGTCTCAACCCACCTGGATCAAAGAAGAACACCAAGGTCACAAGGTAATTATGAGCCCAAGAGACAGAAAGGGCCACATGAACCAGAGACTACATCACCCTGAGACCAGAAGAATTAGATGATGCCCGGCTACAATCGATGACTGCCCTGACAGGGAGCACAACAGAGAACCCCTGAGGGAGAAGAAGAACAGTGGGATGCAGACCCCAAATTCTCATAAAAAGACCAGACTTAATGGTCTGACTAAGACTAGAAGAATCCCGGCGGTCATGGTCCCCAAGCCTTCTGTTGGCCCAGGACAGGAACCATTTTGGAAGCCAACTCAGCAGACATGGATTGGACTAGACAATGGGATGGAGAAAGATGCTGATGAGGAGTGAGCTACTTGCATCAGGTAGACACTTGAGACTATGTTGACATCTCCTGTCTCGAGGGGAGATGGGAGCGTAGAAGGGGTTAGAAACTGCCAAAATGGTCACGAAAGGAGAGACTGGAAGGAGGGAGCGGGCTGACTCATTAGAGGGAGAGTAAATGGGAGTATGTAGTAAGGTGTATATAAGTTTGTATGTGAGAGGCTGGCTTGATTTGTAAACTTTCACTTAAAGCACAATAAAAATTATTTAAAAAAAATTATATGGAATTCAAATGTCAGTGTCCATAAATAATGTTTTATTGGCATACATCGAAAGAAAAAAAAATTTTTTTGCTGACCCTGAGACTATGGCCCCAGATACCCAGCTAACTCAGAACTGAAGCCACTCCCAATGTCTACTTTACGGCCCAAAATTAGACAGGCCTATAATACAAACAATAATACAAGTGAGGAACGTGCCCCTTAGTTCAATCAAGTATACAAGACCAAATGGGCTACACTTGCCCAAAAACAAAGATGAAAAGACAGGAAAGGACAGGAAAACTGGATGAATGGACATGGGAACCCTGAGTAGACAGGTAAAGTGGGAGACTGCTCACACATTGCAGGGATTGCAATCAATGTCACAAATCAATTTATGTATACATTTTTGAATGAAATCTAATTTGCACTGTAAACTTTCACCTAAAACACAATAAAATTAAACTTTTTTTTTGCTAAAACCCAGTTAACTTTTTGTATGGGGTATTATTCTACGTAAC
Source organism: Elephas maximus indicus (assembly GCF_024166365.1). Taxonomy (NCBI): domain Eukaryota; kingdom Metazoa; phylum Chordata; class Mammalia; order Proboscidea; family Elephantidae; genus Elephas; species Elephas maximus. The sequence continues at coordinate 67,526,182 of NC_064829.1, read as the reverse complement.
ACCTAAGAGCTCCACAAACAAACAAAAATAAGATTTACCTAAAATCACCTGCCTTTAGTCTTTACCAGGGCTCAGACCCAGTTATTTAACAATCTGTTCTCTGAATCGGTTAGACTCTACCTAAAGCTCACCTTTCTGAAATCCTCCAAATCCACCAACCTCTCCTTTTGGAAAAGCAGGATATGTGGCCACATCCCATTCTCCATGATTTTAAAAAGACACATTTATTAACACCTGCAAGCTCCTTTAGCCCCTTGTAAAGATGGCAAAGTGAATTTATTTACACTGGCTAGCCCCTTGCTTAGGGCCTCGCTGTCTTTCTTGGGCATCAATTCCCCCTAAATGACATTGGTTCCATTTTCCTTGGAGAAGCAAAACAGGATGGAGTAGTTTTGCCTTCTGGCCAACTGTAAACATTACATGATCTTCTATTGTAAATAATGGTCTGTGCCTTTCCCTGTCCTCCATACTCTAAAAACATCTCAGTAAATATTCCTTCCAATAATTGGATATATTTTATAGGCTTTGGCTCATTCTAATTTTAACTGAGAGAAGCTGATAAAAAATTAATAAATTGCCAAATACATCATTATCTTACAATGAATAACTGAGAAGCCACTTTCAGTCTGTTACTTTCTTCCACCCACACTCTATTTTCCTAATTATACTTTCCCATCCAAAGTGATAATCAAAATGCATATACAGAGTCTCTTAAAAATATATGTTATCACTCTCAGTAAAAGGAACCAGGCTTCTTAGAAAAATGGGTGATTGCAGGGCTGGGGCCATGAAAACAGAAGATGAACACAGAACATACTGTGGCACCAGACAGTAAGAAGTGTTCAAAACTGATGAGTCATGTGAGTTGAAATGATACAGGAGCCAACTTAAAGAATTCCCAGTGCGGCCATCTAGGATACTCCACTGGTCTCACCCTTTTGGGAGCAAGGAAGAATGAAGAAAACTAAAAACACAAGAGAAAGATTAGTCCAAAGGACTAATGGACCACATCTACCACAGCCTCCACCAGACTGAGCCCAGTACAACTAGACGGTGCCCGGCTACCACTGACTGCTCTGACAGGGATCACAATAGAGGGTCCCAGACAGAGCTGGAGAAAAATGTAGAACAAAATTCTAACTCAAAAAGAAAGACCAGACTTGCTGGTTTCAGAGACTGGAGAAACCCTGAGTGTAGCCCCCAGACACCCTTTCAGCTCAGTAATAGGGTCACTCTTGGGGTTCACCCTTCAGCCAAGGATTGAACAGGCTCATGGAACGAGACAAGACTTGGGGGCACACCAGCCCTGGGGCAGGGGCTAGAAGGCAGGAGGGAATGGGAAAGCTGGTAATAGTAAATCCAGAGTTTGGGAAGGGAGAGTGTTGACATGTCACAGGGTTGCTGATCAAAGTCATACAATAATGTGTGTACTGTTTGATGACAGACTGGTTTGTTCTGTAAACCTTCATCTAAAGTTCAATTAAAAAAATAAAATTAAAAAAAAAAAAAACAAAGAACTCCCATTGACCAAGTCTAGGACCATTTGCAGCAAAAAAAATAAATAAGTAATGAAACTAATGGATTTTAACCCATTGCATAAAATAAACACCCATGAGTCCATATAGATCTAAATAAAAAATTAAGCTCATCCTTACAATAAAGTTCCAAATAATAAATGCAGGAGAAATGATGGAAGTACAAAATCACCATTAGGCAAACACTACAGTAACAATGGATAGATGTTCAAATTAGCAGGTGAAAGCATAAGAAACTGGATATCTGCATAGTTTCAAGGTATCTCCCCACAAGATACTTATCAATTTTAAAGGGAAAATAGCAATTTACAGTGGAGAAACCTTACCCAAGTGTTCAAAGCAGACACCACCTTACCCAAATGTTCAAAGATGACATCACCAGGAATGAGACATGTCACATTGTGTGCCTCCTGACATGACTGCCCTGAGAAGGGTAAAACATCATGTCTATGAGCCCCCATCAAAAAGGAATAAACTGAATCTAGTCATGAGGAAACATAAGACAAATCCAAATGCAGGACATTTTACCAAATAACTAACCAATAATCTTCAAATGTGTCAAGGTCATGAAAGATAAAGACTGAGTGAGTAGTGTCTAGAGTTTTAAAAGCTTTTGAGTGGTCACCTAGGGTAACAACTATTGGTCTCTACTCATCCAGAACAAAAGAGAAAGAAGGAAACCAAAGACTAAAAGAAAGTAGTCTACAGGACTGATAGTCTACACCAACCGCGGCCTGATGTACCCTGAGACCAGCAGAACTAGATGGTGCCCAGCTACCACTAATGACCATTCTGATCAGGGCCACAACAGATGGATTCTGATAGAATGGGAGAAAAATGTGGAACAGAATTCAAGTTGTTAAAAAGTCCAGACTTATAGGACCAGTTGAGACTAGAGAACTCCCCAAGACTATCGCCCTGAGATACTCTTTAAATCTTAAACCAAAATTATTCCTTGAGGTCACCTTTTAGCTAAATAACAAGTTAGCTCATAAAATAAAGAATATCATCAGTAAGTAATGAGCTTCTTTAAAAAATCATATATAGGAGACCAAATGGTCAAAAATTACTCTAAAGCAGAGATGAGAAGGTAAGGGGGCAGGAAACCTAGAGTAATGGAAACAGTACAGCCAGAACAGAATGAATGAGAATGATGACACATCATGAAAAATGTAACCAGTATCACTGATTAATTTGTGTAGAAACTGTTAAATGGGAACCTAAATTACTGTGTAACCTTCACCTTGCTGCTGTCAGGGGCCGTCGAGTTGAGTTTGACTCATAGCAACCCCACATACGATAGAACGAAACACTGCCTCGTCCTGTGCCATCCTCACAATCACTGTTATGCTTGAGCCCACTGTTACAGGCACTGTGTCAATCCATCTCCTTGAATGTCTTCCTCTTTTTCGCTGACCTTCTACTTTACCAAGCATGATGTCCTTCTCTAGGGACTGGGCCCTCCTGATAACATGCCCAAAGTACATGAGATGAAGTCTCACCATCCTCGATTCCAAGGAGCATTCTGGCTGTACTTCTTCCAAGACAGATTTGTTCCTTCTTCTGGTGGTCCATGGTATATTCAATATTCTTTGCCAACACCATAATTTAAAGGCATCAACTCTTCTTCAGTCTTCCTTATTCATTGTCCAGCTTTTGCATGCATATGATGCAACTGAAAATACCATAGCTTGGGTCAGGCACACCTTAGTCCTCAAAGTGACATCTCTGCTTTTCAACACTTTAAAGAGGTCTTTTACAGCAGATTTGTCCAAAGCAATATGTTGTTTGATTTCTTGACTGCTGCTTCCATGGCTATTGATTCTGAATCCAAGTAAAATGAAAGCCTTGACAACTTCAATATTTTCTCCATTTATTGTGATGTTGCTTATTGGTCCAGTTATGAGGATTTTTGTCATATGTTGAGGTGCAATTCCTACAGAAGACTGTAGTCTTTGATCTTCATCAGTAAGTGCTTCCAAGTACTCTTCACTTTCAGCATGCAAGGTTGCGTCATCTGCATATTGTAGATTCTTAATGAGTATTCCTCCAATCCTGACACCGTATTCTTCTTCATATAGTCCAGCTTCTTGCATTATTTGCTCAGCATACAGATTGAGTAAGTACAGTGAAAGGATACAACCCTGACGCACACCTTTCTGGACTTTAAACCACAGTAACCCCTTGTTCTGTACGAATGACAACTGCCTCTTGGTCTATGTAACTGTGCCCTTTATGAGCATGATTAAGTGTTCTGGAATTCCCACTCTTCACAATGTTATCCATAATTTCTTATGATCCACAGAGTCAAATGCCTTTGCAGTCAATAAAACACAGGTAAACATCTTTCTGGTATGCTCTGCTTTCAGCCAAAATCCATCTGATATCAGCAATGATATCCCTCCTTCCACATTCTCTTCTGAATACAGCTCGAAATTCTGGCAGTTCCCTACCTATGTACTGCTGCAACCCTTTTTGAATTATCTTCAGCAAAATTTTACTTGCGTGTGATATCAATGATACTGTTTAATAATTTCTACATTCTTCTGGATCACCTTTCTTTGGAATGGGCACAAATAGGTATCCTCCTCTAGTTGGTTGGCCAGTCAGCTATCCTCCAAATTTCTCAGCATAGACGAGTGAGCACCTCCAGTTCACTGAAACATCTCAACTGTATGCCATCAATTCCTACAGCCTTGTTTTTTGCCAATGCCTTCAGTGCAGCTTGGACTTCTTCCTTCAGTACCACTGGTTCTTGGTCATATGCTACCTCCTGAAATGGCTGAACACTGATCAATTCTTTTTGGTACAGTGACTCTGTGTATTCCTTCCATCTTGTTTTGATGCTTCCTGCGTTGTTCAATATTCTCCCCACCGAATTCTTCAATGTTGCAACTTAAGGGTTGAATTTTTTCTTCAGTTCTTTCTAAATGCTAGGCATATTCTTCCCTTTTGGTTTTCTAACTCCAGGTCTTTGCACATTTTGAAATATTCTGTTCAGCTCTTTTACTTCATCATTTTTTCCTTTGACTTTAGCTACTCTGCGTTCAAAAGCAATTTTCAGAGTCTCTTCTGACATCCATCTTGGTCTCTTCTTTCTTTCCTGTCTTTATAAAAACCTCTTGCTTTCTTCATGTATGATGTTCTTGATGTCATTCCACAACTCATCCGGTCTTTGGTCATTAGTGTTCAATGCATAAAAGCTATTCCTGAAATGGTTTCTAACTTCAGGTTCCCCAAAATTTGTATCAACTTGGCTAGGCCACGATTCCCAGTATTGTGCGGCTGTCTACCATTTTGTGATCTGATGTGATTATCCTATGTGTTGTAAATCCTAACCTCTATGATGTTAATGAGGCAGAATTAGAGGGAGTTATGTTAATGAAGCAGGGCTCACTCTATAGGATTAGGTTATATCTTGAGTCAATCTCTTTTCAGATATAAAAGAGAGCATCCAGCATAGAAGAGAGGAACCTTATTACCACCAAGCAAGAAGATCCAGGAGCGGAGGGTGTCCTTTGGACCTGGGGTCCCTACGCTGAGAAGTTCCTAAACCAGGGACTGACTCATGACAAGGACATTCCTCCAGAACAAACAGACAGAGAAAGCCTTCCTCTGGAGTTGGTGGACTGATTGTGGACCTCTAGCCTCCTAGACTGTGACAGAGTAAATTTCTGTTTGTGAAAGCCATCCACTTGTGCTATTTCTGTTACAGCAGCACTAGATAACTAAGATACCCCTGAAACTGCATATAAAGTTCTGTGTACTTGCACAGTTTCTGGGAAATGACTCATGGGTTGGATGAAATCATTAGGTTAATGATACTGGTAAGCCCATTCTCCATACTTTTAGAGTTGAGAATATGAAGACCAGGAAGGTGAAAAGGTTTCAGCCATGGGAGATACAATAATGAAACAGATACAGAACTTGCCCTCAAAGACCTTAAAATTTAAAAAGACAGCTCAACTTAGGCATACCAAAACAATAGTACCAACTTTAGAAAGTGATCAATTTTTTATTGGTTTCTCTCTCTGGAATTTCTGTATCACTTTTTTTTTAATGCTGCTGTTCTAACTTTTTTTTCGAATGGCTAAAATAATGGTTCAACAAGTTATGCTGTACCTTTTAAAATGATTGTATCAGTAATAAATATGAAATAACAGTCAAAAATTTTTAAAGACTACTTACTACAAGAATTACAACAAATTATTGATAAAACGTGCTAAAAAAATGGACGCTGGGTTAGTTCAGTATATATATACATATATACACACACACACATATATGTATATACACACACACATACATATATCAGAGAAATAGAAAAGCTAGTTACTGAATACCCTGAAAAAAAGTTTTTTTTTTCTGGAACTACATTTTTGGATCTGAAGACAAGGCTATTAAATATCTTTGTTAAACAAGTAGAATTCTGTACAAAATATTTCTTTCAGTAAAGATTTTTTGGATGGGAATGAAGGAAAAGAAGAAGGCTTAAAGACAATTATTAAAACCAAAAGACCAAAAAAAAAGCAACCCAAAAGGAGCAAGTAGCAGTGAATTATCTTGACATAAATTTTTAACTCATGCCATTTGGATTTACCCATATCTTAAAATCTTCTCTCCAAACCCTACCAAATTACTAGTAGCAATCACACTAAAATAATGACTATGCTGTGGTTGGCAGGATGTGTTTAAATTATTCCTTAAATTACTCTACTTATACATATTTATTTTTAACATTATGATTTATAGCATTGTACCTTCACATGTCACTGGTTCAGAACATTTACGTACTTCTCATAACACACAGGGATGTTTCATTTGGTAATCTAGTTAAACCAGATCTTTCCAATAATTGCTAGCATAAGGAAAGTAAAAAATTACGCTCTCCTAATTTTTTTTTTAAGACATTTAGCCAAATAAATTTTTAAACCCCTTATATGTGTGTATCGTTTCCTATTTACACCTCATCTTAAACCCCAAAAGATTTGAGGCTGCTTATCACCTCACAGGTAGTTCTCTCTAGGTACATACAACGCAAAAGACCATGAGGCCACTCAGGCATATGTCACTCCTATTTTAAAGAAGAGGAAGTTAAAGCTAAGGGGGGCTTATATATCTTCCAAATCTGCATTCATTCTTGATGCATTAATTCGAGAAAGATTTATCCACTTACTATAGAGTTGCTATGAGTCGGAATCAACTCGATGGCAACAGGTTCGGTTTTTTTGGTTTTGGTATAAGCTAGGTATAGAATTTCGTAGAGACTTCTTGAATAAGAACTGAAAGGGAGGAAGAATGCACAAAGCATACTGGAAGAAACAGGTAAGAGGCACCCTAGTACAGCACTCCACCGCCCGTCACCAGTTTGTCATACTGTGGTGGCTTATGGGTTGCTATGATGTTGAAAGCTACGCCACCAGTTGCCCATCATGGACAGGTTTCAGCAAAACTTCCAGACTAAGACACACTAGGAAGAAAGGCCTGGTGATCTGTTTCTGAAAATTAGCCTATGAAAACCTTACAGATCACAAGAGAATACTTTTCAATATAGTGCTGCAAGAGAAGCCCCAAGGTTAGAAGGCACTCAAAATACACAACTGCTACAACAAGACTCAAACATATCGACAATTGTAATGACAGTGTACAACAGGGCTATGTTTCATCCTGTTGTGTACAGAGGGGTGTCATCGCCATGAGGCAGGGCAGACTTGACAACAACTAATGACAATACAGCGGTAAGTGTTATGAACTGAATTGTGTCCCCCCAAAATACGTGTCAACTTGTTTATGCCATAATTCCCAGTACTGTGTAGTTGTCCTCCATTTTGTGATTGATATAATTTTCCTATGTGGTGTAAATCCTAATCTCTGCCTGTGGTTAATGAGGCAAGATTAGATTATGTTAAAGAGGATTAGGATGAGATATAACACCCTTAGTCAGGTCACATCCCTGATTCAACATAAAGGGAGTTTCCCTGGTGTGTAGCCTGCATCATCTTTTATCTTACAAGAGATAAAAGATAAGGGAATCGAGCAGAAAGTAGGGACCTCAGGCCACGAAGAAAGCAGCCTGGGAGCAGAGCGTGTCCTTTGGACCTGGGGTTCCTGCACAGAGAAGCTCCTAGTCCAGGGGAAGACTCATGACAAGGACCTTCCTCCAGAGCCAACAGAGAGAAAGCCTTCCCCTGGAGCTGACAGCTTGAATTTGGACTTGTAGCCTACTAGACTATGAGAAAATAAATTTCTGTCTGTTAAGCCATTCATTTGTGGTATTTCTGTTATAGCAGCACTAGATAACTAAGACAATAAGGGAAGTAAATATTGCCACAGAAACATACAGAAGAGGACCTGTTTCAGACTCAGGGGACCAAGAGAGGCTTTTCTAATGAGGTGATGTCGAAAATGAGTCCTAAGGGACTAAGACAACTTGCCTACCAGGAAAGTGTAGAAGGCACACACTAATGGAATAGTATGTAAAAAGCCCCATAAGCAAATGAACATAGAGTGTTTAAGACACTTGAGTAGTTTGGTTTGTCTAGAGTCCCCATATTGGGGAGATATTGTTAGAGTATGTGGGAGATCACAGTAGATCCACCAGTAAGCCACGCTATAAAGGTTGAACTATTCTGAGGACAATGGGAACATTACACCTTGCAAGAGAGTGACACAATCAGATGTACACTTTAGAAAAATCTCTGGCCACAGCAGGAACAACAGTCCAGGCAAGAAGTGATAGTCGCCTAAGTCAAAGTTGTTTTTGTTGTTGTATGCTGTTGAGTCGATTCTGACTCACAGTGACCCTATAGGACAGAGTATAACTGCCCTATAGGGTTTCCTAGGCTGTAAGCTTTATGGAAGCAGATAGTTGGGTCTTTTTCTCCCAAGAAGCGGCTGGTGGGTTCTAACCACTGATCTGTCCACTAGCAGCTGAGCGCTTAGCCATTGTGCCATCAAGGATCCACTGAATCAAGGTAGTGGCTATGAAAACAGAGATAAATGGATGGACTAAGGGGTATTAGATGGACGGATATGGGAGAAGACTGGGTAGAACCAAGGCATTATCAAGTCAGTTTGACACCAAGCTTTGGGATACAAAATCATGAAGGGGGGAAGTAGTTGATGGCCTATTAGGGAAGCCTAAATTCAGTGCTGGTCAGACTCAGAGTTAAGGCTTCTGGGAGCTATCCAAGAAGCTGAAACATTTAATAAGTGGCTGGATTATAGGGACTGGAATTCAATCAGTAAACCACAGCTGGAAACAGATGTAGAAGTTATCTGCACATCATATTTATAAGAGAAGCCATGCGAATCACTGATATTTCCCAGAGTATCAAATGTTTGTTTCTAAGACAGAAACCTACTGGGTGCCCTGGCAACCATAAGGAAACCCAGGAGACAGCATGGTGTTCAACACTGAGAGCAAAGAGTGGTGTTCAACGCTGAGGTTAGAGAGTGTGGTGCTCAATGCTGAGAGTACAGAGTGTGGTATTCAACGCTGAGGGTAGAGAGCGTGGTGTTAACGTTGAGAGCAGAGAGTGTGGTGCTCAACAATGAGAGTAGAGGGCATGGTGTTCAATGCTGAGGGTAGATAGCGTGGTGTTCAACGCTGAGTAGAGAGCGTGGTGTTCAATGCTGAGGGTAGAGAGCATGGTGTTCAATGCTGAGAGCAGAGTGTGGTGTTCAACTCTGAGAACAGAGCGTGGTGTTCAACACTGAGAGCAGAGCGTGGTATTCAACACTGAGAGTAGAGAGTGTGGTGTTCAACCCTAAGCAGAGAGCATGGTGTTCAATGCGGAGAACAGAGAGTGTGGTGTTCAATGTTGAGAGCAAAGAGCATAGTGTTCAACACTGAAAGCACAGAGCGTGGTGTTTACTGCTGAGAGCAGAGAGTGCGGTGTTCAACACTGAGTACAGAGAGTGGTGTTCAATGCTGAGGGTAGAGAGCATGGTGTTCAATGCTGAGAGCTGAGAGCATGGTGCTCAACGCTGAGTACAGAGCGTGGCATTAAATGCTGAGGGTAGAGAGCATGGTGTTCAATGCTAAGGGTAGACAGTGTGGTATTCAACGCTCAGAGTAGAGAGCATGGTACTCAACGCTGAGAGTAGAGAGCGTGGTACTCAACACTGAGAGTAGAGAGTGTGGTGTTCAATGCTAGAGTAGAGAGCATGGTCTTCAACGCTGAGAGCAGAGAGCGTGGTGTTTAACCTTGAGAGCAGAGAGCTTGGTGTTCAACGCTAAGAGTAGAGAGAGTGGTGTTCAATGCTGAGAGTAGAGAGCGTGGTGTTCAACGGTGAGAGTAGAGAGCGTGGTGTTCAACGCTAACGGTAGAGAGCGTGGTGTTCAATGATGAGTAGAAAATGCTTTTGGAAAGACCTGCCAATAGTGTGAATACTGCAGTGAGGACAATCAAGCCAAGGACTGAGAAATGAGGTGGAGCCCAAACCCAAAGGCAGTAGGTTGAAGAGAAAATGGGCTGTGAAGAACTGAAGACGGCAAGATGCTTACTGAAGGCAGAAGACAGAAAAGACAAAGTGTAAGAGACTTGGAGTTTGGGTTTACATGGGTAAGACTTGAGTCTTCTGTTTGAAGGGAAGGTGAAAACAATGAGATGGGAATTGCAATTAAGTTTGTAGGTGAGCAGGTTAGAAGTGGAGGGAGTTCTAGTATGAATAAACAGTGGAGCTCAAGTTTTGATTTTCTCACTCAAGTCCAACATTCTTTTCATTTCACTAGCTTATAAAGACATTTTTATTCCTTCCCTCCCCCATCTCTCCATACTTCTTTCAAGAGTCAACAGAATTGGAACTGTAATCTAATCCAAAGGCAAGATCTCAACTTCTTAAAAGTTAATCCTAAAATCCTACTAAATCAAACATTTCCTCTATGATGAACGGCTCCGTCGAAAGTGTAAGTATACAGACTGCACGCATGCACACACACACACGTCCAGTTCAGAGTCGTCTCTGTGCTACAATGTTAGAGCAAATCGTTTTCACAAGTATTTCATCCCTCGAGTCTTTCTTGAAGCAGTCTCATCTTGAATCTAGATGTAGTGACTATCAATGAAGACAGTAAATAATAATAATAGTTAAAAAAAGGAAAAGAATGAAAGAAAAAATTTCTCAAACATTAAAGATAGTTAAAAAATAATTCGAATGTACGAGAAGTGAAAGGACTGGATTACTGGATAATTAGTGAAGTCTGCTCCTGTTTTAATATTTATGAAATCCAGTGTGTGTGCCAAGTGAAACAGACTTTTCCTAGAATCACCACACCAAGTTCTAAAAGAACTAGTAGTACTGTATTTGTACAGTAAGTTTATAAAGTATTACTGCTTAAGAACTATTCAATATTAACAATGAACATTATGAGATACTACGGCCTATCAAGGAAGCCTTTATGAGAGATGATTTAATAAACAATGGCCTACTAAAGCCATTGTATTCTAAAAGTAACTAATAGGGACACCAGGTTAAGTGTAGTTAGACCAAACACAATAAAAATATCCCTTTGCAATTTGTGATCACTGTGATTAGCTCAAAGGTAAGTTTACATCCACTTGGATGGCAGCAAGGTAAAACATGGTAGCCTCATAAATAGCTCATACAGTATAAAGAAGATTACAGATTAATGTTTAAAATACTTAAAAGAACAAACTTTTCAAGGATCTAGCATATGCTAATTACAAACCAATTCCTATGTTCTCTTTACACAGGGCCTCTAAGTATAACTATTTAGTTTTATTGGCTTAAATTAAAGCAATGAAAGTGTTTCTTTAAAAATGCAATGTACCTGAACTAATTCATCTTAGTATCACTAAAAGTGGTATCATGATATGATACAAAAGAATACAACACCACCTATGATGTATTTTTATCTGAAAAATTAACCTGAATCAAAATTCTAGGGATTATGAGATTAAGAGGAGCAAGCTAACAATGTCAAAGGAAGCTATTACCCAAATCCAGAAATGAGAGGACAATCTACAGAAGAAATGACCCAATTTACCCACCAAATCAACAGCACAATAAAAAAATAAAAGGAAGAGAGAACTATCATAAAATAAAAGAGATTTAAATTATACAACAACCAAATGTAATATGTGGACTCTATTTAGGTCCTGACTGGAACAAACCTACTTTGAGACAATCAGAAATTTTGAATACAGCCTGAGTATTAGATAATACGAAAAATCATTGTGCTAATTACTGGATCTGATAATGTATGCTGGAAAAAAAAAAAAAAATTCCTTAACAGATGGAGACGTATTTAACACTTATGGGTGGAAAACTGCGTGTCTGGGGTTTGCTTTAAAAATACTATAGCCAAACCAGCCTTTGAGAGGAGAAAAAAGATGAAACAAGTTTGGCATAACACTGATAACTACTGAAGTTATTACATCTTTTTTATGTGTTTGAGAATTTCCACAAAAGAAAATTTTAAGAAGGAGAAAGAAGATACATATTGTAGCTCAGATTTTTCAGTGATTTCAGACTGAGCTTTTTTGACTACTTCCTTTGGGTTATGGAACTTCTCTTAGGGTGGTTTGAGGATGAGGATGAGGTCCCTCTCCCCAAAGAAGTGCGTAAGTCATAGGAATATTTCAAAATACCTACTTTCTTTCCCTCCTCCTTTCTCCCTTACTTGCCACAGAGCTAAGAGGTAAATTCAAACGTCTTCAGCTTTGGTCTTCCACCATTCTTAGTCTCCTCAGCTAGAAACGTGAATATGGTGGATAACTTACTGCTAGCCTTGGGGTGCACAAGTGAAGGCAATTATTAGCAAAATCAGAACAAGACTGGAAAGATCTGGAAAAGCTATACCTCAATCCTCTCATTCTATAGATGAAGCAGCTGAGACTCAGAGACACTGAGTGATTTTTGAGGTCACACAACTAAGTGCTGACACAGCCAAGCCAAGAACCCACGTTTTGTAAGTCAGCCAGCCCCACACTCTTCCTTACACTAGCTCAGGGTGGCTGTCATCATCCTCTTACCTTCCCGTGCTCCTTCCTCACGTGGGATATGTAAACATCTCTCTGTGTGAACAGTCGGTCGCACTCCCAACACGTCCACCCAGGACTGGTCACTTTCTTGGGTTCCACTAATTTTTTCACCGGAGATGGAGATTTCTTTTCCAATTTCTCTTTCCCATTCATGGATTTGGTGTCGTCCTTGTTTTGATTTGCCGAGTTCTGAGTTGCAGGTTTAATGCTCAAAGGCAAGTTTATACCCAAGTTTGGGGGCCCTTCAATACTTTTCAATGTTCCATGCATAGACTATATTACAAAAAGAAAGGACAAACTATCACAAATCACACCACCAAAAGAAAGCACATGTAGGTTATCTTAATACCTTATAGACACTTCAGTAGAATTTTATATTTATCTAGAACTCTTTAATATATACAGAAGAAAACCTAGTCAAATACCCACTTAAAAAGAGAGAATGGAGCACTAAGTTATACATTTCTAGTGTCAAAAACACTTTCAAAAGCTTACTTATTTGTGTCATCTTAAAGTTAAAGAAAGAACTCTGTATTGAATCTAAATTAATCCTGGCACTTTATCCTCCCACAAGGAATAAAAGTGAGTCCTCTCTTCAACAGACCATTTTTGAGGAAGAACAGTTCTGCTTTCATGTCTACCCAAAAATGTCTGAATAAACTGTTGGGTATTTGAGATCCTTACCTAACCTCTTTAAGGACCACCTAAGACCAATGCATTAATAGCAAATCTTCTTTCTCCCTCCCTGTTATGCCTTTCACATTTTGGGATAATTGTAACTGGGTTTTTATTTTTCTGTGTTTTTTTTTTTTTTTTTAATTTTAATCCTCCTACTCTACCCTGGTGGAAACCCTGGTGGCAACCCTGGTGGCATCGTGGTTAAGCGCTATGGGTGCTAACCAAGAGGTCAGTAGTTCAAATCTACCAGCTGCTCCTTGGAAACTCTATGAGGCAGTTCTGCTCTATCCTATAGGGTCGCTATGAGTCGGAATCGACTCAACAGCAGTAGGTTTTTTTTTATTTTTTGGGTACCCTACCCTAATCTTTCCCTTCTTACGAATATCACCCAGAGTTGCGAACTACACACAGCAGATACTCAAAACACCTCTGCAAATTGCTTAGCCACAAAATGGCCACAGCAGCCATCTCCAACCTGAAATCACAAGATCTAAATTCTAGTGGGGGCACAATTAGTGCAATTTAATTCTAAAGACCAGCTTGCTTTGTTTTTGGTTTGTTTGTGTTTGAAAAGCACTAAGTCCAAAACAAAAGAACCAAATAAATTTGTGCCTCAATGTACAAATTATCTGAATAGGGTCTTCACTTCGTATCAGTGTAGTTAGCCTCGGTTAACTCCTGAACCTACATGAAAAAAGACAACATGAAAAAGCTTTTCTAACCTGTTTTAGCACACCTAGGCCTGACACCATGTAGATCTCAGCTCCACATTCCTTCTTGAGTTTTTAACTAAGAAGCTCTTTTAGGGTACTGTCTATTACATTATTTCAAATTAAGGTCATCTCTAAACAGTATGGAATTAGCCAACTTCCTTAAATACTGTCTTGCTCCAGGAGGATAAAGGGGGCACTATAATTTTCTTACTATCAGGGTTTGCAAGGACGACCCAAAGAGACAACCATTAAACTGGTCCACACGCAAAGGGCCTGAGCTGAATATTTAACCATGTTCCTTTGCCAAGTGAAAATATGGGTCAAAATGTGATTTCCTGTTAGCCAAAAAACTGAGTATTTGCTTCTTTTTCACTATGCAGGGCAGAAGGCTTTTGTGTCAGAATGCCCTTTCTCAAAACAGGAGCCAAGTTTTCACATTTTTAACCGCTTAAAACCCAAAGACATACAAAACCCCAAATCATCTACTTAAAATATCTTGTTTCTAGGCAAATTCATTCTTACTAACTTTGAAAGTTGAAAAGAGAGTAAAATATTCTTACCCTAAAGTGCTAGAGAAATTACAGAAAAGCAGCAAGAGTCTGCCGTGGCAAAGGAAAGCGTATGTACACCATAATGAACATTCCTGATTTATTCATTTACACATTGTAAAGAAAAATAAGATTACTTGTTAAGACCAAATGTCTTTTCTATAAAGAAAGAAAACTTTATTCTTTTAGAACTGACTTTTAACTTGAAATTTTACTTTAAATGTAAACACCTCATGGAGGACAGGGGTCCTCTCCAAGGAATAAATCTGCATTTTGGTAGAATAAAGAAATGATATGAATTTGAGTAAATTCGCAAATAAAGATCTATCTTTAAATGAATGGGTACGTGGAGATTCATTACTCCTGTTCTACTTCCTTTTAATTCCTCTTTTAATGAAAAACTGCATAAGCACAGGTATTGGGCAATAGAAATACATCAACAAGAGCTAGATACATATACTAAAAACAAAAACTTTATTCTTATCCACCCCCAAATGTATAAATGCAGGATATTTTAAAATGTATAGAAAACATACTTGAAATGAGAATACAAGTGAATATTCCCACTGTTTTCGAATCATGGAGTCTTGTAAAGGTTTGGATGAGTAAAAATAACTCTCTCCTCCTTGTAGCCACAGGATTTTACCACTCCTCTTCAGTCTCTATTTCTTGGAACTTTGTATTCCTCCACATTCACTATTAACACAAGGAAGACCCTAACCACAAAGTCGATGACCCCACTTCCAGATGTAAAGATGAGTTCCAGAAAGCAAGTGCCTTAAAAACTTCTTAAGAAGCAACTTTTTTTTTGCCATATACAATATGCTAACCAAACCAAACCAAACCCAGTGCTGTGGAGTCGATTCTGACTCAGAGTGACCCTATAGGACAGAGAAGAACTGCCCCGTAGTTTCCAAGGAGCGCCTGGCAGATTTGAACTGCCATCCCTTTGGTTAGCAGCTGTAGCACTCAACCACTACACCACCAGGGTTTCCATACAATATGCTATTACGGTCTAATTCCAATACCCCTGGTATTTATTAGCAGTTTTTTGTTTTTCAATAATCACTGTAAGACAGGGAACAAAGGCCCTGAGATCAGAGGGTGCCTGTTTGAAAAACAGCGAAGAGACTGGTGTGGTTAGAGGAGAGGCAAGTAAAAGAGAAACAGACTACACTATAAGGGAGGTAATAATGGGGTTGAGTGCGGAACCTAGAGACTTAAGTAAGACAAGGAACAGAGGGGCCCCCAAATCTGCAAACAAAGTAACAATAGGCCAGGGCACAGAAACAAAGCCGTTCCCCAGAACAATGGGTCAGAGCGTCTGAAAATAGCCCGCAAACTTCTTTAAAGTTGCCTTTCAGAAGCAGCTGGAGAAACCAGGCCCAGGGACATTTGTAGAACATCCACCTGTGACTGCTGTGTGACATTCCACCAGGGGCAGTGAGGGGCCACAGCCCCAGCCAGGGAATCGAACCCGGAGGGAGAGTAGGAGACTGTGAGACTGTGCAGGCCTGACACCCCATAATAAGTCCTGCTACGAATCCCAGAGGCCTCCAGGACAGAAGCCATCTTGGAAAGCTGCTGCATGCACACCTTATTTAACATATCCCGCCTGTACCTATGAATAAACATGAGTTTTTCCCGCCCAAGAACTTTTAAAAACTAGGGCCTGTCTTTTGTTCTGTGAGATGAGGGTAAACGTTGCTCTAGGCCCTCCTCATCTCTGCTTGCAAGCCTCTTCAATAAAGCTTTGCTCTTGTGGAAAACTATGTGCCTTACCTGTTCATTCTTGACAAGTGAGAGGCAAGAACCTTATTCCGGTAATATTTTATCAAACAAGAGTGTGTTATGTTAGTTTTGGAAACCCTGGTGGCGTAGTGATTAAGCGGTACAGCTGCTAGCACCAAGGGGTCAGCAGTTCGAATCCACCAGGCCCTCCTTGGAAACTCTACAAGGCAGTTCTATTCTGTCCTATAGGGTCGCTATGAGTTGGAATCGACTCGACGGCACTGGGTTTGGTTTTTTTGGTTTTATGTTAGTTTTGTAATTTTAGCTAAGACCTTTAAAATATCTTAAGAGTGGAAAGAGAGGCTGTCTCATTAGGGGGAGAGTAGGCTGTCTCATTAGGGGGGAGAGTAACTGGGAGTGTGTAGCAAGGTCTATATGGGTTTTTGTGTGAGAGACTGACTTGATTTGTAAACTTTCACCTAAAGCACAATAAAAATTATAAAAATAAATAAATAAATCACTAAAATATCTTAAGAGGATTTTACTGAACATAAGTGAGAATGGTGGAAATGTTATCTCCCATGCATTTTGTTGACCTGGTAATGCCACAACTATCACTAACCTCGCCTTACCTCTCAGGAATAGAATTTCTGGGCTTTTTAGCTCATCTGAAATAGGAAATCCCTCTGTATGAGCTCAGATATGTTCAAAAAAGGAAAGTCCAAGGATTAAAAATCCATACATTTAACATGAGACCAGAATAATTCAGAGACTTTATCTGCTCTTTAAACTGACTGTTTTTGTGTAATGTATTAAAAGAGAGAAAAACTAAGAGAAAGAGATTAAGTTCATGTTACTATTAGGTCTGTTGTTTCTCTTTTTAAAAAGTAGGTCGTTTTAATCTCTGAGAGCCAATGGATATTATCTCTTAATCACACAAGGCATAAAATTGCTTGACCCATTACCGTCGCCAGGGAAGAGGCTAGGACTAAGCACTAGCCTCCGTAAGCTTAAAAGGCTGACTATAAATAGACTTAGGTGCTCCTTTTTGGGGGATGGGAGCCCTGGTGGCACAGTGGTTAAGAGCTCACCTGCTAACCAAAAAGTCAGCAGTTCAAATTCACCAGCTACTCCTTGGAAACCCTATGGGGCAGTTCTAATCTGTCCTATTGTCAGAACTGACTCGACGGCAACAGATTTTTTGGGGAGGCGTGAACAGTAGATGGTCCAAACTAGACATTTATCATTTAAAAAAACATTAACTAAACAGGTGCTAGGCACCATGCTATATCCTGGACATGTTACAGTTAATTTACACTCAGGCTTTATAGAGAGAAAAAAAAAAAACTAAGACGATCTGGGGACATCAATGATAATGAAAACCTAACTGCTTAAGTAATTTCAAGGGCAAAAAACCTTCATTGTTCTAAATACACCAATATTTGCATAATTAACATAACTAGTCAGGGCCCCTGTCTATTTCTAAATCCTATATAACACTGAATTCTCACGTAGTTCAAATATAGGAAAAAAAAAAAAAGACCCCTAATACTTCCTTATTCTTTTAGAATCAGGCATGCTTCAGTTCCTCTTCAGCCTCTTTTATATTCTGCAGATAAGACTCCTGGATAAAAGAAACCCTCGTGGCAGGGAGCACCAATGACAGCACGTGAGGTGCGCGCTGACAAGGACTGGCAGCCATCCCTTCCCTCAACAGTGCAGCGTGCAGGAGTCACCTCCAGCTCAGCCTTGACTTGTGACCAGTGAGTGTATCTGCAATTAGTTTAAAGGAGAGGATAGACGTGCACACACCTTGATATGGTCCATCATAAGTTGCTTCTGTGCATACAAGAGAGAACAGTCTGGACACTTGAAAACAGACACCTTCTGGTTTTCAATGTGTTGGTCAAAGTGGCGATACAGCAAGGTTTGCAGGGTAAACACAGTGTCACACATGGAACATTTATATATTACTCTAAAACAGAAGAAGTTCAGTAAAACAACGTCAGTCAGCCCAATCTCTCAAGTTAGAGGAACTGCTACTTTAGATCTTAAGAATTCAGGTGGCAGGAGCACAACGAAAACACACAAGAACAATAAAATGAGCAAAATGGTTTTGCTTTGAAACAACACCTTAAAAAAAAAGCTACCATAAATCAAATATAGATCAGTCTGAGCATTTGGGGTAAAGAGGCATTCAGCTACCTAGATGCTTAGAGTCTAAACTAATGACCATTTTATCAGTCTGAGTTACAACTGACACATGCTTTTACGAAGTCTTTTTCTTTTTTTTTAAGGTACTTTTTAAGATCAGATAAGGCTTTACAGAACTTCACAACATAGCTCACTGATGATATTCTACTTTGAAATAGAATTTGATTAGTGTCTGAAGTAGGCCTGCTCGACTCTAATGCCTGAACTAATAAGACTAGTTTTCTGCTAGTCAGTACCAATTTTGTACTTGCAATGTCTGTACCCATTCTTAATACAGAAAGCCCTACACCAGTAAACAATTATACTCTGAAAGAAATGGAAAAAAATATCCACACCATTATTAACACTTTAAGTTTATTGTGCTTTACATGGTTTAAAATTCTCACTGTCCAATATAAACTATTACCTCATATAATATGTTACTATCAAGTTTACTACCTTAAATTAACTCAGCAGATCTAGACCTTCTGAACATTAACTCCTTCTATCCATCAACACCCCCCACTGAAGCTTGGGCAAGAGCTGTCTGGAGGCATTCAAGCACTGGCACGCCCCTGCCACCAACCTTCGCCTCAAGTGGATTTGATCTTCACTTGTGATAACATCACAGTAGGTCACCCTTTCTTCAATAAACTGTTATAGGTGGTCCTGTTCCTTGTAGGAGGCTCTCTGGGAACCTAACTCCCCCTTGAAGAACTGTGAGAATAGGCATAAAGAATTCTAGGGAGCAGCCCAGGAAAATGTCAGAGAAAAATGGACTAAATGTGAAGGTCAGAGATGGAAAGAGAAAGGGAGAGGTTCCATTTAGTATTTGTACAGCAAAGCTAGACAGAGGAATGCCTTGAAAACCACTTGTCTTTCCTCTCTGGATCTTTGTAAGACAGTTCTTTCCACATAGCCTTCAGACCTCACTTTATATTTCCCTATGTCAAAAAATTAGATTTAATTTTTTTTCTTTTTTCATATAAAATGTATAAATTTGCTATTGTTTTTCTATTCAAATATAAAATATATTTATTTGAAAGTATCTTTTAAAAATTCACCACAGCTGGTCTACAATTCATTATGAAACAAATTACTAGTTTTTGAGGACAGGGGTCATGTCCCTAGATTTCTTTTATATTCATCCTACACTTAATACAAATCCATTAAATTGCAGTTTTCATTAAAAAATGTTAATATTCCCTGAAGGGAACAAAACAGCTAACACAACTTAATTAAAATTGAAATCATCACAACTCTAAAATTCTGTGGTGAAATGGGAGCATAAGCGATCTTCTAGCAATCTAACTACTAAAAATCAGTGCTTCCTCTCCACACCAAACAAAACCCACTGCCTATAGGGCGGAGCAGAACTATCCCATAGAGTTTCCAGGGAGTGCCTGGTGGATTCAAACTGCTGACCTTTTGGTTAGCAGCCGTACAGCACTTAACCACTACGCCACCAGACACATCCAAAATCCGTGAGGGACCAAACTGCTGGGCTGAGGGCTGTGGAGACCATGACCTCGAGGAACATCTAGCTCAACTGGCATAACACAATTTATAAGGAAAATGTTCTACATTCTTTGTATTTTCCCTCTTTTTTATTTTTTGTGCTTTAGGCGCAAGTTTACAAATCAAGTCAGTCTCTCATACAAAAAGCCATACACTCCCTGCCATGCACTCCCAGCTGCTCTTCCCTTAATGAGACAGCACATTCTTCCTCTCCACCCTGTATTCCCCGTGTCCATTCAACCTGCTCCCGGGCCCCTCTGCCTTCTCATCTCACCTCCAGACAGGAGTCACCCGCAATCTCACGTGTCTACTTGAGTCACAAAGTTCACTCCTCACCAGCATCATTGTCTATATTATTGTCCAGGCCAACCCGTCTGTAGAATTGGTTTCGGCAACGGTTCCAATCTTGGGCTATCAAAGGGTCTGGGGACCATGACCGCCAGGGTCCTTCCACTCTCAGTCAGACCATTAAGTCTGATCTTTTTACAAGCATTTAGGATCTGCATCCCACTGTTCTCCTCCTTCATCAGGGATTCTCTCGCGTTCCCTGTCAGGGCAGTGATCGGTAGTAGCTGGGCACCATCTACTTCTTCCGGTCTCAAGCTGACGGAGTCTCTAGTTTATGTGGGCCTTTTTGTCTCTTCGGCTCATATTTACCTTATGTTTTTGATGTTCTTCACTCTACTTTGCTCCAGGTGGGTTGAAACCAATTGATGCATCTTAGATGGCTGCTTGCTAGCATTTAAGACCCCAGACACCTCTCACCAAAGTGGGATGTAGAACATTTTCTTAATATATTTTGTTATATCAATTGACCTAGATGTCCCCTAAAACCATGTTCCCCAGACTCCCGTCCCTACTACTCTGGCCTTTGAAGTGTTTGGGTGTATTCAGGAAACTTCTTTGCTTTTGGTTTAGTCCAGTTGTACTATCCCTGTGTTATGTGTTATCCTTCCCTGCACCTAAAAAAATTTTTGTCTATTATCTAGTTAAGGAATATCCCACTCCCTCCCTCCCTCCCCACCCTAGTAACCATCAAAGAATATTTTTTTCTGTGTTTAAACTTTATCTAGAGTTCTCATAATAGTGGTCTCATACAATATTTGTCCTTTTACAATTGACTAATTTCACTCAGCATCATGTCTTCCAGGTTCCTCCATGTTATGAAATGTTTCACAGATTCATCATTCTTAATCGTTGCGTAGTATTCCACTGTGTGAATATACCATAATTTTAATAATTTTTATTATGCTTTAAGTGTAAGTTTACAAATTAAGTCAGTCTCTCACACAAAAACCCATATACCCCTTGCTACACACTCCCAATTATTCTCACGAGACAGCCCACTCTCTCCCTCCACTCTCTCTTTTCGTGTCCATTTCGCCAGCTTCTAACCCCCTCCTGATCCAAGAAGCTCACTCCTCACCAGCATCCCTCTCCAACCCGTTGTCCAGTCCAATCCATGTCTGAAGAGTTGGCTTCAGGAATGGTTCCTGTCCTGGGCCAACAGAAGGTCTGGGGGCCATGACCACCGGGGTCCTTCTAGTCTTAGTCAGACCATTAAGTCTGGTCTTTTTATGAGAATTTGAGGTCTGCATCCCACTGCTCTCCTGCTCCCTCAGGGGTTCTCTGTTGTGTTCCCTGTCAGGGCAGTCATCGGTTGTAGCCGGGCACCATCTAGTTCTTCTGGTCTCAGGGTGATGTAGTCTCTGGTTCATGTGGCCCTTTCTGTCTCTTGGGCTCGTAATTACCTTGTGACCTTGGTGTTCTTCATTCTCCTTTGATTCAGGTGGGTTGAGACCAATTGATGCATCTTAGATGGCTGCTTGCTAGCATTTAAGACCCCAGACGCCACTCTTCAAAGTGGGATGCAGAATGTTTTCTTAATAGATTTTATTATGCCAATTGGCTTAGATGTACCCTGAAACCATGGTCCCCAGACCCCTGCCCCTGCTACGCTAGCCTTCGAAGCATTCAGTTTATTCAGGAAACTTTTTTGCTTTTGGTTTAGTCCAATTGTGCTGACCTCCCCTGTATTGTGTGCTGTCTTTCCCTTCACCTACAGTAGTTCTTACCTACTAATTAGTGAATGCCCCTCTCCCACCCTGCCTCCCTCCCCCCTCTCGTAACCACAAAAGAATATTTTCTTCTCAGTTTAAACTATTTCTCAAGTTCGTATAACAGTGGTCTTATACGATATTTGCCCTCTTGCAACTAATTTCACTCAGCATAATGCCTTCCAGGTTCCTCCACGTTATGAAATGTTTCACAGATTCCTCACTGTTCTTTATCGATGCACAGTATTCCATTGTGTGAATATACCATAATTTATTTATCCATTTTCCATTGACGGGTGCCTTGGCTGCTTCCATCTTTTTGCTACTGTAAACAGTGCTGCAATGAACATGGGTGTGCCTATATCTGTTCCTGCGAACGCTCTTATTTCTTTTTAATAATTTTTGTTGTGCTTTAAATGAAAGTTTACAAATCAAGTCAGTCTGTCACATCTAAGCTTATATATACCTTACTCCATACTCCCACTTACTCTCCCCCTAATGAGTCAGCCCGCTCCCTCCTTTCAGTCTCTCCTTTCGTGACAATTTTCCCAGTTTCTAACCCTCTCTACCCGCCTATCTCCCCTCCAGACAGGAGATGCCAACACAGTCTCAAGTGTCCACCTGATACAAGTAGCTCACTCTTCGCCAGCAACTCTCTCGAACCCATTGTCCAGTCCCTTTTTATTTCTTTAGGGTATATTCCAAACAGTGGAATTGCTGGGTCATATGGCAGTTCTATTTCTAGCTTTTTAAGGAAGGGCCAAACTGATTTCCAAAGTAGTTGTACCATTTTACATTCCCACCAGCAGTGTATAAGTGCTCCAGTCTCTCCACAACCTCTCCAACATTTATTATTTTGTGTTTTTTGGATTAATGCCAGCCTTGTTGGGATGAGATGAAATCTCATTATAGTTTTGATTTGCATTTCTTTAACAGCTAATGATCATGAGCATTTCCTCATGTATCTGTTAGCAGCCCAAATGTCTTCTTTGGTAAAGTGCCTGTTCATATCCTTTGCCCATTTTTAATTTGGTTGTCTTTTTGTTGTTCAGTTTTTGCTGTTTATCACGTAGATTTTAGAGATCAGACGCTGATCGGAAATGTCATAGCTAAAAACTTTTTCCCCATCTATAGGCAATTTTTTTACTCTTTTGGTAAAGTCTTTGGATGAGCATAGGTTTTTGACTTTAGGAGCTCCCAGTTATCTCATTTCTCTTCTGGTGTTTATACATTGTTAGTAATGTTTTATATACTGTTTATGCCATGTATTAGGGCTCCTAGCATTGTCCCTATTTTGCTTCCATGATCTTTATCATTTTAGATTTTGTATTTAGTTCTTTGATCCATTCTGAATTGGTTTTTGTGCGCAGTGTGAGGTATGCGTTTTTTTTTTTCATTTTTTTGCAGGTGGATATCCAGTTATGCCAACGCCATCTGTTAAAGAGACTGTCTTTTTCCCATTTAACAGACTTTGGCCTTTGTCAGATATCAGCTGCTCATATGTGGATGGATTTATGTCTGGATTCTCAATTCTGTTCCATTGGTCTATGTACATGTTCTTGTACCAGTACCAGGCTGTTTTGACTACTGTGGCAGTATAACAGGTTCTAAAATCTGGTCATGTGAGCCCTCCCACTTTGTTCATTTTTTTCAGTAATGCTTTACTTATCTGGGGCCTCTTTCCCTTCCATATGAAGTTGGTGATTTTTTACTCCCTCTCATTACAAAATGTCACTGGTATTTGGATCGGGATTGTATTGTATCTATAGATTGCTTTGGGTAGAATAGACATTTTTACAATGTTGAGTCCTTCTATCCATGAGCAAGGTCTCTTTTGTTTCTTGTAGTAGTGTCTTATAGTTTTCTTTGTATAGGTCTTTAACATCTCTGGTTAGATTTATTCCTAAGTATTTTATCTTCTTAGGGGCTATTGTAAATGATATTGATTTGGTGATTTCCTCTTTGACATTCTCTTTGTTAGTGTAGAGGAATCCAATTAATTTATGTATCTACATTCTACTTTGGTGAGTAGCGTCTGGGGTCTTAAAAGCTTGTGAGCGGCCATCTTACTACACTGGTTTCGCCCCGTCGGGAGCAAGGAAAAATGAAGACAACCAAAGACACAAGAGAAAGATTAGTCCAAAGGACTAATAGACTTTAAGTACCCCAGCCTCCCTCAGATTGAGTCCAGCACAACTAGATGGTGCCTGGCTACCACCATTGACTGCTCTGACAGGGATCACAATAGAAGGCCCTGGACAGAGCTGGAGAAAAATGTAGAACAAAATTCTAACTCACACACAAAAAGACCAGACTTATAGGTCTAACAGAGACTGGAGAAACCCCAAGAGTATGGCCCCAGGATACCCTTTTAGCTCAGTAATGAAGTCATTCCTGAGGTTCACCCTTCAGCCAAGGACTAGACAGACTTAAAAAACAAAATTAGACTGAAGGGGGACAATAGCCCAGGGGTAAGGACTAGAAGGCAGGAGGAGACAGGAAAGCTGGTAATCGGGAACCCAAGGTCGAGAAGGGAGAGTGCTGACGGGTCGTGGGGTTGGTAACCAACGTCACAAAACAATATGTGTACTAATTGTTTAATGATAAGCTAGTCTGTTCTGTAAACCTTCATCTAAAGTACAATAATTAAAAAAAAAAATCAGTGCTTCGTGATACAGAATGAAGGGATTCAGGGAACAAAAAACTACAAAACTAAAACCTACTTAGTCGTAGAAATCTGTGAACAAAAAGAGGAACAAGGGTTAAAAGTAATTACTTATTCTCTGTGTTGATGCTCACTTCTTTTGGCTCAGAAGCTGCTTGCAAATTTCTGTATAGGAACCAGTACTGTACGTTTCCTCTTATTTAAAAAAAAAAATTTACTGGTTGATGACATTTCTAGAAGGAAAGATATCACAGAAAAGCTTTTGGAAAGGGACATGGAGTCAGAAGAGTAGACTGGAACCCTGCTCCGGGGAACAACACCGCAGGCCAAGTAAGTTCCAAACATCATAGTTCTTAAAATTTAGTGAGTGACAAAGTAGGCTTGATATGGAATTGAAACCCCAACACCTTTAACAACTTTGACATCTGAGACCAGGCTGAGAATTAGAGCAGAATTAACTACTGTCGAGATAAGAAAACACTTTTCATACTTAAGAATTTTACTCTCTCTTATTCCACTTGGAAACCCTGGTGGCATAGTGGTTAAGTGCTACGGCTGCTAACGAAAGGGTCGGCAGATCGAATCCGCCAGGCGCTCCTTGGAAACTCTATGGGGCAGTTCTACTCTGTCCTAGAGGGTCGCTGTGAGTCGGTATTGACTCAACGGCACTGAGTTTGGTTTTTTTATTTTGGTTATTCCACTTGTATTGATTCATCAGAGTGGATGGAAAGCCCTTTGAGACATGACAGACCAGTCTGTACAAAGACCGGGTTCCACATCGGAACAGCATGCTGAAGGAACAGTGAGAAATCCAGGATGGCTGAATTCCTGAGAAGCAGGAAGGGGCAGGGCAAAGGGTGCTGTAGACAGTTGGGAAGAGCTTTGAAAATCAAACCTAAAAGCTTAAATTTGCAAGACCAAGCAAATGGCAGGGTAACTGTATTACAACATTTTCTTTTTTTTTTTTAAGGAAGCAGGTAGAGAGAGGAGGAGAAACAAAGAGAAAAGAACAGAAAGCTAAAACCAAACGCCCATACCCATCAAGGTCAAACTTATAGCAACCAAAGCACAGTTATATTTGAAAAGGATTAAAAATAAAAAGGGTCCTATGATTTCAGGGGACATCTAAGTCAATTGGCATAATAAAATCTATTAAGAAAACATTCTGCATCCCACTTTGAAGAGTGGCGTCTGGGGTCTTAAATGCTAGCAAGCAGCCATCTAAGATGCATCAATTGGTCTCAACCCACCTGAATCAAAGGAGAATGAAGAACACCAAGGTCACAAGGTAATTACGAGCCCAAGAGACAGAAAGGGCCACATGAACCAGAGACTACATCACCCTGAGACCAGAAGAACTAGATGGTGCCCGGCTACAACTGATGACTGCCCTGACAGGGAACACAACAGAGAACCCCTGAGGGAGCAGGAGAGCAGTGGGATGCAGACCTCAAATTCTCATAAAAAGACCAGACTTAATGGTCTGACTGAGACTAGAAGGACCCCGGTGGTCATGGCCCCCGGACCTTCTGTTGGCCCAGGACAGTAACCATTCCTGAAGCCAACTCTTCAGATATGGATTGGACTGGACAACGGGTTGGAGAGGAATGCTGGTGAGGAGTGAGCTTCTTGGATCAGGTGGACACTTGAGACTATGTTGGCATCTCCTGCCTGGAGGGGAGATGAGAGAGTAGAGGGGGTTAGAAGCTGGTGAAATGGACACAAAAAGAGAGAGTGGAGGGACAGAGCGGGCTGTCTCATTAGGGGGAGAGTAATTGTGAGTATGTAGCAAGGTGTATGTTAAGTTTTTATGTGAGAGACTGACTTGATTTGTAAACTTTCACTTAAAGCACAATAAAAATTATAAAAAATAAATAAAATAAAAAGGGTCCTATCCTCTGAAACTACTACAGAAACCTCTCACATTAAAGGAGGGAAACCAGTACCGTTTACCGAATAGCAAGCGTGTTAGAAGCAGTTCCCTGAGCATCACAGAGTCCCCAAACCTCCACCGGGTGTGTGTCCACGCTACCCTGCCACTATTACAGCTGTGCACATTTTATTTCTTAGGGACTTGTTTAAAAGTTCTCTGTCTCTTATACAATTCTTAACGACCTTGGAGTTCTCATTTCTCAGCTTATACACATTGAGAAGTGGCAAGTAAGAGGAAAATAAAAAGCAGCAAAAGAAGTTGGTGCTAATTAGATGCCAAGAAAAAAACTACAAATAGACATAAGAGTATTACCAAAACATACAGTAGGGAGCATTCAAAATGATCTCAAATTATCCAGAAAAGATCAAAGGGTATGTAAAGTCTCCTGTTAGACAGCAGGGAACTATGCCTGGAAAACAAGACACAAAGTGCTTAAGACAGCACCTGGTACACAGCAAACACTCTATATATGTTTATTGAATAAATAAAAACCAAAACCTGGTGGCGTAGTGGTAAGTGCTACAACTGCTAACCAAAAGGTGAGCAGTTCGAATCCACCAGGCGCTCCTTGGAAACTCCATGGGGCAGTTCTACTCTGTCCTATAGGGTTGCTATGAGTTGGAATCGACTCAACAGCAATGGGTTTATCATGCTTTTCAAATTGAGGGGCTAGGACTAGACTTTTTGGGCATATTTTTAGACATCCCTAAGTTTTCTAAAGACATTACAGGGGGAGATTACTTTGATATTAACCTTTAAAAACTAATACAACCACTCTGACACAACAGACAGCCCCAGACAGAGTGAGAAAAAAAAGAAGCAGAACAAAAAAATCAAATTCATAAAAAAAGACCAGACTTACTGGCCTGAAGGAGCCTGGAGAAACCCCTGAGACTAAGGCCCTAAGGCACTCCTCTGACTTAGAACTGCAGCCTTTCCCAGAAACCACCTTCCGGCCAAGCAATAGACAGGCTTATAAAAAAACAGCAACACTCAAAAGGAACGTGCTCCTTAGAACAAACAATTACATGAAACCAAAAGGCAACATCTGCCCAAAAGTAAAGACGAGAAGGCAGGAAGGGGGCGGAAAGCCAGATGACAGGAAACGGGAACCCAGGGTGGAAATGGGAAGAAAGCTGACACACCGTGGGAACTGCAACCAATGTCATGGGACACTTTGTGTATAATGCATGAGAAACTTATTTGCTCTGTATACTTTCACCTAAAACACAATATTCAAAAAATAATTAACTATTAAAAAATTAACACAAATAGTTCACACAACTGAGTCATTTGTATAACCACCTGCTAACCCAATACTGCTAGGAGATTTCTGTGCCCCAGTTTCGGTTGGAGTAGGGCTACTTATTTGTTTGGGGGCTAGCTAAATAGAACAGAGATGAGTTTAATGCAAAAATGAAGCTTTCATGGCAATTGTAGGTCAAACAATTTTCCAGCATGCTGCGGGAAGTTTTACAGTAGCTTGAACTAAGGGAAGGTGGTAAGGGAAGAGACCTCTCCAGGCACACTGAAGTACAGGCTTGGTAAAGCCAACAGCCCTAAAGCAGCAGAGCCCGTGGCTACAGCAGGGCTGTGAGCCAGGGCTCCCTCCAGCCACGCAATGGTCATCACACTGAAATCAATGTGGGGAACTTAAATTTCACTGGTTTGGGAGTTTTATATGCATTTCATCTATAAATCTGTTTTGGCTTTACAGTTTAAACACAGTAGTTTATACCTTGCAAAAGAACCATTGTAATTTTTTTTAAATGTTAAGAAAACACTGGAATAATTTTTTCCTATACATTACTCAAGTTTGAGGAATGCTGTTTTAACTTATTGTAATTATTTGCTGCCTGCTCTTCTAGGTAACAACTACTGATCAAGATTTCACACACTTTCAGACAATACGGTTTTATTTGAATAAGGAACCAAATTCAAAAACTATATTCACTGGTGGGAAAAGGCTGCACTAATGCCCCGAAGTGTTACTACCATAAACACTGAAGACTATTTACAAACAATTCACTAATGCCCGTCTTCGGAGTCAAGACACCAAGTTGTATGTGGCTCCCCTAATGAGTAACCTGTTTCATTTTGAGGGTCTACAAAGGTCAGAGTAAAGGTGCTATTAGAATAAAATTCCATTTTTACATAGTTCATTAGTAACCAGAGTCACTTCTATAGTGTTCAACTGCATCTCCCCAAAACTAACCGGTACAGTATGAGCCAGACACATTTACTATGGCCTACCTGTATCTCCTCTCCCTAATACTTCCTTGATTGTGGAGTTATGGGCAGCAGTGCACCAAAAGACTCAGAGAGTAAATCTAGCCCCACATAATTATGAAATTCTACACTGCTGCAAATAATAACAGGAACAAAATCCTGAGCATCTAATCCAGTGCATGTACACAGTGAGAGGGTGAAGAAATGTGGGGCCCCTCCATACTCAGAGAGAGGGACTGGGTTCCATATTTTAAATAAGTCATCCCATTTAACCCTCACACACACTCTGTGATGCAGGCATTCCCTCACTTCACGGGGGAGCGAACAGAAGTGAAGACAGGGTAAGTAACTTGGCAAGCTCACACACTAGTGGGTGGGAAGGCTCCCGGCTGGCTCCATGTCCATGCTCCCTCCCCTTTGCTAAGCTGCTCTAACTAGGGTAGGCAGGCAGGCAGGCAGTCCACACTGCCTGCTGAAATACTACTTCATTATCAATGACTCAACAAAGCAAAAATCAAAAGACAAAATTAAGACCAGGATGAAAAAATAAATAAAATTTACTTTTAGGAATCAAGGACTTATACTGGCTATGGAAGTTAAATTCGGTAACCAGTAGCTTAAGTTGACCTCATCTTATATATATTACAGTGAAAAGCATATCCTGTTAAGCCACTCTAGAAAAAATTAAAACTGTTTTTCATAATTCTCTAGAATTTACTTACTGAAATTATCTTAAGAAAAAGAACAAAACAGATATTCACTTATTTAATAAAAATTAATAACAAATGCATAAATAAGTGACATTTATGGACAAAGACTTCATCTGGAAAGAACGAAAAGGTTTATATAGCTACGAGCTGCACTTCACAGTGCATCGACGACTAACAAGTTACCTAATTTTTCACATATCCAACAGACCTACTATCTCCACTACATTACCAGTAAGATGACTTACTTTGGCTCTCCTATCTTGATGCCGGGATGCTGTGTGTAGGCGTGGGAATGTGTACTTGGGGCAGACTTAAACGCCATTGGACAAATAGGACACTTGTAGAAGACTTCACAGTGAGAACCCTGAATGTGAGACTTCAGGGCAGCCACATCCGAGTACACAACATTGCAATGTACACATCTGTCAGAAAAATAAACACAAACCTGGTCAAACGTGCAACTTCATTGGGTAAGAACAGGGTAAAATGAACGTACTTTAATAGCCCTTTTAGGTTACTAATGAAGAAGAAAAATAAAATTCAAATGGTCTAAATTTTAATTTTGGTGCATCTTTAAAGTTTCTAGGGATGAACTGTCCAGACTCCAGACTACGATGAGACTGATGGATTGTGGAAGACACAGAAAGCCCAGTGACTCCAGGCTTTGGAGAAGATGTCCACAGGCTGACCTGACAGCAGGGCCCTGGCCTTCCTACACACCCCCAATACCCAAGTGGCGTTTCCAAACAGAAGAAATCTTCACTATCTAAAGATGCCTGCCATCAAAAGAGGACGGAGAGGAACAGGGCTAACGGGACTCTGCCACTGTTTCCCAGCACACACTGATGTAGCCCCAATGGATCTGTAGTTTATGGTGGCCCCTAAGGTAGGGAAGGCCAATCATCCAGGGTTTTTATTTTCTGGAAAATAAATTTAAGTACGCTTATACTTGTTCAAGAAGCTACATGGATTATAAACTTCTGAAAAACCAGCATCTTTTTAAAAAGTATCTTTCTTACTTCTTGAATTTCTAAAAATTTGACGATTGGCTCATTTCTTATTTCTCTCCTACTTCATCTCTCCCACTCAGGGACTCTCAGCAACAATTTATAACGCATCTCTTTGATGACGTATTCTTCTTTGTTCACGCCGGTAAACTATTTGGAGTGGTCCTACTTACTGTAGATGCCCAAGAGCCTACAGAGATACACCTCTAACACGACTGCGTATGTGTGTTCCTGGATGTGTGTATGAGCCGACTGAAGGAAGACTGCAGGTTAGGGAGAAGAAGGACAAAGGGGAAGTTATTGGGGCAGGAGGCTCTTCCCCAAAGAGCTATGTTAGAAGAGGACACACGCGCGACTTTTCAACGTGCACAAACTAAAAGTAAAGGGACAAAATAAAAGTAGAGGACCTTCTCTGTTTTGATTACAGAAGGGGAGGCATTAAGACATACACAAATGCATGTATTCTTTCAGGGGTTAAAATGCTGAAAGTGTGACAACGGTGTGCTTAGAAACGGTACAAAAGAGAAGGCTCTAAAAGTCAATCAAAGCCAAGCCTCACTACATACATAATTTTGCCTAGAATGATCACCCCATTTACCCTCAGGTTTGTGTGGACCAGCAGGCCACTACTGCATTAATACATTCAATAGGATTCAAACGGATCAGCTCTACTACAAAGGAGCTGGGTTCCCAGAGGATCTGTTAATTCCACGTATCATTGTATGTCCCTAAAAATCATGTGCACAGACCACTCAAAACACTGTGTAGTTATAAGTCAATCAACTTTACTTACACATAAGTGAATGATATACTGACCGAAAACCAACTCTTCGCGTGTAGTGCAGACAGTTCTTGGTGACATGGGTCTGGAAGTGCACCGACCTGCAGATGGCCCCACACTCAGGGCAGGTGTAGGGAGATTTGTGCTGATGAATTCTCTGGTGTGATGCAAAACTGCACTGGTTAGGAAGCAGCATCTGGCAGATAGTGCATGTCTTCTAAATAAACCAAAGGGGGAAAGGGTTGGTCCTACTGTTTTCAAATATCCAAAGAATCTTGGTGCACCCTCAAAATAATTATACATCCTTCATTTCAAACACTATAATTGACTCTAAGCCTAAGGTGAAAGCAAACTTTAAAGTTCAATAAAAAATTCTCTACTGTGCAAAAATAAAAATAACATGTACGACGTACTCAGGCTCACCCGAAAGTGTGAGTTAAGGAGAATGTCAGCTTTAGGAAGAGTTCCAATTCTGTGACTTGTGCATTTTGTTTAGTGCAAAGAGGTATTAGAAGTGATATTTTTGCAAATTTATGTTAGCAAATCAACTTCAACGTATACAAACAAGTTTCTGAACATGTTTTTTTTGACAACAGTCAACGGTATCTTCCCATAACTCATAAAATACTTTCTTCAAAATAATAAAATTTAGAGGCTAAGCTGATTTCTTTGTCATTTCAGTTATGTGACATCTTAACTGTGAAAATGCAAAAGATAATGTGTTGTGCAGACTTTCACGAAAAACACAGTAAATGCTTAAAAAAGAAGAAGAAAAGAATGCCAAAGAATAGCCACAGCAACTCATTGCTCTTTTTTGCACAAGAATTGGCCTTTAAATGGAAGACCTGGCCATGTTATGACATAATTAAAAACCAATGAACTCAATTTTAGATACAGAAGTTTAAACGTTAAATTGAAACTTTATAGAGCTTAAAATCTGATCACATAGAAAATAAAGTTACAATTGAAATCCTCTTTGGAAAAAGCTCTATACCATTAACTACCCAGGAAAAATTAAAATACACAATTTTTATCCCCTTATATGTAAGCATTAAACAAGGTGTATTAAACAAACAAAAAACCTGATGGTTAAATATCAGTTGAGGACTTATGTCCACCCCAGAAATAAGCCTAACGTAGCATATGAGATAAAATGTGTTGGACTACTATTTACACTTTTGGGTAAAAACAAGTATTTATTATCTTCTAAAATGACTTGTATTAAAGTCAGTTAAAGAAAGCCTCAAAGTACAGACCTTTGCTAAGATTTAAAACGCCCTTTTATAATGCCAATGGAGTTATGAAATATTTCTTTAAAAACTTCTTAGTATTTAGCTTTCAAATCAAGCCCACAAATTAAGGTCTAATAACTTTTGCACACCTGAGGGAACTATCTTTTTTTTGTTTTCTCCTGAAAATATTAAAATACATATTTTAGCCCATAAAATGTTTATTATAATCACAAAACAAGAATATTACAGGCAGCTTTGAAGATGATACTGTCATTAAAAACAGCATTTCTTTTCTGATAACACATATTTCAAAGGTAAAAACAAGCCACACAAGGACAACCAATCAGCAGATTCATTAATTGTTAAGAATCCGCTGACATCTATATTATCATATCTACATGATCACTGTTTTCTTTGAACTGAAGTCTTCCATCTACCTTCACCAGTCATTAATCTCACGCAGAGAATTATGTCTGAATTTCCACAGGCATCTTAGAATTTCTTGCTTACTTGGGAATAAAATCAGTATTTTCATAGACTGTCAGAAATATATATATATATATACATACACACACATATAT
Source organism: Elephas maximus indicus (assembly GCF_024166365.1). Taxonomy (NCBI): domain Eukaryota; kingdom Metazoa; phylum Chordata; class Mammalia; order Proboscidea; family Elephantidae; genus Elephas; species Elephas maximus. The sequence continues at coordinate 67,493,062 of NC_064829.1, read as the reverse complement.
TTGACATACATATATTTACACATACCAAAAAAAACCAAACGCGTTGCCATCGAATCAATTCCAACTCATGGCAACCCTACAGGACAGAGTAGAACTGCCCCATAGGGTATCCAAGGAATGCTGGTAGATTCAAACTGCTGACCTTCTGGTTAGCAGCTGAATGGTAAACCATTGCACCACCAGGGCTCCTAAACATATGTAATTAATATTATAATATATTCTACCACGTGCCAAGCAGTGAGCAAAGTACCTTAAATACATTATCTCATTTAAGTCTCAAAAATCTATGAAGATAATATCTCCATTTTACAGATTAGGACATGAGACTTACAGAAGTAAAGAAACTCTCCCAAGGCTTACAGCTATTAAGTGGAAGAACCAAGATTTGAACTGGGCTCTGAACAGTTCCAAGGCCCGTGATGGAGGGGTATGTGAGAGACAGGGGCAGGGTTATAAGGAATAAACAAAGAAAAACACAGAGAGAAAAATCGTTAGCAAATACATCTGAATGCCAATCATGAGAGTTTTACGTTAGGATGATGGGTGGCCCCCGCCCCCCCAGCCCCTTTCTCTCTCTTCTGAAGTTATGTAGTCATAGTGGAGCCCTGGTGGCGTAGTAGCTAAGAGCTCAGGCTGCTAATCAAAAGGTCAGCAGTTTCAATCTACCAGCCACTCCCTAGAAACCCTGTAGGGTAGTTCTACTCTGTCCCGTAGGGTCGTATGAGTCGGAATCGACTCAACAGCAATGGGTAATGGGGTGGGTGGTTATACTGCTATTATAATAGCGAAAAACAGCAAATAAAATAAAATAAACTCTAAAAAGAAGATAAAATGTTCCCTAAAAGCTAAAAATAATTTTCATATTATCTGTCATCAAGATATATTAATTCCTAATAAAGTTCACAATGAATTACTTATCTTCCCTATTGGACATTTATATGTACATAACATACTTATAATTATATAACTAGTTATGGATATGTTAGTGAGTGAGACCAAACCAAACCAAATTCATTCATTGCCACTGAGTTGATTCCGATTCATAGCAACCCTGTAGGACAGGGTAGATCTGCCCCATGGGGTTTCCAAGGAGCAGCTGGTGGATCTGAACTGCTGGCCTTTTGGATAGCAGCCGAGCTCTTAACTACTGTGCCACCAGAACAGTTTTGTTAATAGATGAATTGACGTAAGTATCAAAATTATTCAATTCAGGAGTCTTCAGTTTAGCCATACGACTGAATATTACTCAGCTATAAAAAGGAATGACGTTCTGATATATCCCACCACACGGATGAACCTTGAAAACATTAGCCAGTTACAACAGACCACATATGATTACATTCATATGAAAGACCAGAACAGAAAAATCTATAGAAACAGAAAAGTGGGTTAAAGCAAACCCACCGCCGTCAAGTCGATTCCGACGCATAGCGATCCTATAGGGTAGAGCAGAACTGTCCCATAGGGTTGCCAAGGAGTGGCTGGTGGATTCGAACTGCCAACCTTTTGGTTAGCAGCTGTAGAGGTTATTTAAACTTGGGGGCAGGGGGTGGGGCGATAAAGAATTTCTTTTTGAGGTGACCAAAATGTTTTAAAATTGTGGTGATTGCTGCACATATCTCAATACACTAAAACCCATTAAGCTGTACATTTTAAATGGGCGAACTGTATGGTCTATGAATTGTATCTCAATAAAGCTGTCTTCTTTTAAAGCTTTTATGAATTAAGTGTTCTTGACACACAAATCTCTCACTACAAAGACTATGAAAAATATTTTAGAGTAGCAGAGTCTCCTTCCAGCATTTCAATACCAGCCTCCTCCTCATACCAGTTCTTGGTGAGGAAGAGCGTGGCCTTCACAGTACACCATGAGGCAGGCAGGGCTCTGTGAGGGCAACTGGACGCCATCCGCCCCCCTGCCACTGACCTGTTGTGTGGATCTGCATTTGCTCATTTCCGCTGGCTGAGGCTCCTCATCCACTTTAGACAGAGAAGTAACACAGCAGAAGCCAGTCTGGACTACAGCCCGAAATCAAAGCGCATTTATACTTTGCAATTGCTGAAATTCGATAATGAGGTCACTGGGGAATCATGTTGGGTAGTTAAAAACCTTATCTTTAGTTTATCCACATAGATGCACACCCATTCATATGTGTACGCTGTACTCATTCCCATATTTCTATCTTAGTTTGCCTGTTTCTGCTCCTTGGCTTCATTCCTTTGTGAGAAAAAGAATGCTATTTTTGGTTGTATACATTCTCCCTCTGAAAGATGCTTGCATGGTATCAGTAGTTTTAAACTCAGACGACATGGTTCACTGAACTACACTCCCTCAAGTTTTCACCTCGTACCTGCTGTATGGGATAATGCGTCATCTCTACCTTTCGAAGCTTCCCAGATACCTGTTGCCATCAAACTGATTCCAACTCATAGTGACCCTATGGGAGAGAGTAGAACTGCCCCATGGGGTTTCCAAGGAGTGGCTAGAAGATTCAAACTACTGATCTTTTGGTTAGCAGCCAAGCTCTTCACCACTGTGCCACCAAGGTTCCTTAATGTGAAAGAACCTGCCTTTTGAATAGAAGAAAGTGTAATCAAATGTGTTGAAATGGTTTCACGTGTCTCTTGACATTTTAAATATGTCATCTGATAATGAAGCCATGCTTTCAGTACTTCACCGATAAACAGCTTATTTCTACTCCAGAGCAGCCTCATTTGTCTCAGAGAATTGTTATTTTTTAAAGACAGGTATTACTTTTCAATAGTCAGGTGATACTAGAAAGCTATAAGAATATAAAAGTTAAAAGTAATTATGTTTCATCCTTTACAACTACTCTCACTGAGCCTTCTCTGCCCAATCCTGGCACTGAAATCGATCACTGGCACTCAAAGATGGGTCATAGAGAAGGAAGTCGTTATAGTGGAATTGTGTACCCCAAAAATGTGTTATAAATCTTAACCCCTACACCTGTGATAGGAGCCCTGGTGGCACAGCGGTTAAAGCAACTGACTGCTAACTGAAAGGTTGGAGGTTCAAAACCACCAGCAGCTCCCTGGGAGAAAGATGTGGTGGTCTGCTTTCATAGAGGTTGATAGCCTTGGAAACCCTACGAGGTCGCTATGAGTCAGGATCCCTATGGCAGTGGGTTATACCTGTGATTTTAATCCCATTTGGGAATGGGTTTTGTTATGTTAATGAGGCAGTATTAGTGTAGGGTATGTCTTATATCCATCTCTTTTGAGATATAAACAGAGAAGACTAAGCAAGTAACCAAGCAAGCAAGCATAGATGGGATGAGACAGATGCCACACCACTTGAAGATAACCAAGGAACCAAGGAATAGAAGCTTAAAGAAACAAGCACCTCCTCTCAGAGGGGACAGAGCGCAAGCCTTCCCCTAAAGCCTTCTAGCCTCCCAAGCTGTAAGAAAATAAATTTGTTCGTTAAAGCCACCTACTTGTGGTATTTCTGTTACAGCATCACTAGATAACTAAGACAGGGGTTGTTGTTAGCTGCCATCAAGTTCCGACTCATTGTGACCCTATATATAACAGACCGAAACAATCCTGCGCCACCCTCACAATAGTAGGTACAGCCCTAGTAGGAGCCAGAGAGGGTTAGGGCTCAGATGAGGAATTATCAGAGTAACAAAGAAAATAATTCTACATGTTTTTAATTCATATTTTAGGAAGAAAAAAATAGCCTGCAAAAGGCACATGGAGAAGAATGAGAAAGGCTAGCAAAATATGAGTAAATACAACATAAATTTATACTTAAATTTCAAATAGACCAAAGCCTACAGCAACCTGAGACAGTATTTTAATTAAAGCTCCAAAGGTCACAGACATTGCCAAGCTCATTAATCAACCTAGATGCTAAGTAAATTTTTTCTGCCTCATAACAGCAATTTCATAATCTTCTCTATGGTATAATTACAAAATAATAGTAATAAAGTATATCAGTTTGTTTTCTGGCTTTCACTGTCATCCAATTTCACAATGAAACACAAAGAAAGCATTTCATTTCAGATCTTACTTAAATGGAAATAATACAACAATCATCACAGCAATATTGACTATGTATCTTTTGTCCCCAAAACTAGTTAGTTGTGGTGGTTTTGTCCCCAAATGATTCCGCTCCATGAAAATCCCTAATTATAAGAATTGTCAGTTAAGTGAGCAAATTTCAGAAAGGAGGGCTGACAAAGATATAATCTACTAACACAATAATCACTGGAGAATATAGGTAAATTAACAGTTAATAACCCTAAAATGGAAACTCTGGTGGCATAGTGGTTAAGAGCTACGTCTGCTAACCAAAAGGTCAGCAGTTCGAATCCTCTAGGCACTCCTTGGAAACTCTGTGGGGCAGTTCTACTCTGACCTATAGAGTCGCTATGAGTCAGAATCGATTCAGCGGCAATGGGTTTGGTTTTGGTAACCTAAGATAGGAGCCTCTGGGTGGTGCAAACGGTTAACACACTCAGTTCCTAACCAAAGTTTCAGACGTTCAAGTCCACCCATGGTGCCTCCTCAGAAGAAAGGCTTGGCCATCTACTTCCGAAAATCATCCATTGAAAATCCTATGGGACACGGTTCTGCTCTGACACACATGGGGTCACCACGAGTTGGAGACAACTCAACGGCAACTGATTTTATTGTGGGGGAGGGGACTGACCCCGAAATATAAACTAGGACAGCAAGAACTGGAGTCACATCACCAAATTAAAATTAACCATTTAAAAGAACAGGACCAAAAAGCAAGAGTCATGAGTCTTCAACTGATAATGATATGTGGGGGAGGACAGTTCAAGTGGGCTCCATGGTTGAGAGGAAACTGAGCAGAGTACGTCCAGAAATGCAAACTGGCTAGGGCTACGCGAAGAGAATTTAATATACTTGGTTTAGTTCCCAAAGCTGAAATGAATCAGCAATCCCTAAAAACAAGGACCACTACAGATAGATAACACTACCTGCATTCTTGAAGTTGATTTGGACCTAACTCAAAGAATCCATTATCACATGATTTCTAACGTACTTTCAACTTTAAAATTCTATACTTCTGTATCTTAGGGCATCAGCACGATGAACTGAGAAGAATAAGGGACCGGCAATAAAGAAGAAACCCTGCCTAGAGTTCTGGCTCTGTCACTAATTGGGCATTTGTTTCTTCAATTGTAAAATAAAAGGGTTAACCAGAGGACCTGTATCATTAATTCTCTTCTATGGCTGTTGTGGATTCTATAGGAAGAAAACTGATCTTAACAATTAAGAGGTGACAGGATGCATCCGCAGTCTGCACTTGGCTAAACTTCGTCATGGTTTTACTAAAGAGGTGAAGCAATGCCATTCCGATACACTGAACTATCAATTATTAAAACTACGATCTTCAGTTCTTAAATATTTCATGGAGAAGAGAAAGTCTCTAGCCCCACTCCTTTCCTCAAAGTCCCCTAAAGCAAGGACTATTAATCAGAGAGGTCAGATTACAAATTCCCAATTGGGGCAGACCTACTAGTTTTAAAAAGTCAACTGCCATGTGCTCTATTTTCATTGCACTGCTTGGTTCATGCAGCCGGAAAGGTCAATGATTCCGGCTCTCCCCCCTCCCTCTCTCCAATATACCATCTCTTCTTCTCCCTCAGTACTTCCCTCCTCCGTACCAATGTGGATGCAGATACAGCCTAGGCTTTGCGTAAACCTGCTGCAGGTTCCTGAACCTCATCACCTATTGGAGTGCGATACAATTCCAAGACTCGGATTCAGTAGGATAAAGTGGGCCTTGAGCTAAACCATGTATTCCAACCCAGCTCCCACCAGAGCCCTGCCCTGGGAGGTTACTAATCACAGGGCCATGTAAAAATAAGTAATAACAAGAAAAAAATTTCCTGTTGCCATTATTGTTTTGTGTAGACCACCACAGGACCTCTGTAGGAGGAGGAGCAACTGGAGAGCAGAATTCAGCAAATACCACCAAAACTCTACTTTTTCCCATTACATCCCACGAACTGTCAAAGAGCCATGCATGGGGGAATGGAGCAGGGAAAGTGGGCACAGAGCAAGCACAGATGCAGCAGCATTAACAGGAAAACAGACTCTTTGCTGGGCTCAGGGATGCACCCTTGGAAAAAGATCGGTTCAAAATATACCCATTGCAGTCAAGTCAATTCTGACTCACAGAGACCCTATAGGACAGAGTAAACCTGCCCTAATAGGGTTTCCAAGGCTGTAATCTTTACAAAAGCAGACTGCCACATCTTCCTCTGGTGGAGTGACTGGGGACCTTTTGGTTAGCAGCCAAGTGCTTTAACCATTGCGCCACCAGGGCTCCATTCGAAACATAAACAGGGTTAAAATATAAATGGGGGGAAATGAAAAAGAGAGAAGGGAGATGGTGGCAGAGCTAGATGAAGAAAAGGTTGTTCTCAAGAGAAAGGCTGAGGTCTTATTTAAGTGGCTGGGATCAACAGATGGGAAAGGAAAGAGAAAGACTCTCATTCCTAACTGCTTTTAAAGATGGGGCTAGGAAAAACGGACATGTGAACCGGGGAGAAAGAACATCTGGATTCAGAGAACAGGGAAAACTCAGAAAGCCAAATGGAATGCCATCCTCACAGGCAGTCTAATTCCAAAAAGCCACTGAGAATCACCGTCTAAACGCCTCAGGCGGAGCATCAGAACGCAATTATGGAATCCCTCCTCGACAACAGGACAGCTATGTTAGGATGTTTTTAAAAAAAGAGTGAAACTTCCACTTCCAGGAAGATGGAGCAGGTGTAACTTTTCCCTCTTCTTTCCACTAAGTACAACTAAAAACCCTGGACATTGTAAATAAAACAAACACAGAAAGCCTCTGAAAAGTAAAGAGAAGGCAGGTTGGCTTGGGATGTCAGGAACCTCGGAATGACATGACAGTGAGGCCCCTGGATTTCCTTTTGCCTCATATATCCCAGACTTAGAGCCAAAGAAGCTGGCAATTCAATGGGCAATATTAACAGACAAAAAAGACAATAACCTAACAAAAGCCTGCAGTCTCAAGCCAAAAGACCAGGCAAGGGGTTGCCTAGCAAAACAGAAAACTTTTAGACAATCACCAGTCCACTCCATCTAAACACCGAAGAAAACACTGTGCCCCCACCCCAACCCATGCTAAGTCTAGGCGGAACTTATACTTCCACCCTCTGAAGGCTGTAATGAGATGTCCCAAAGCCCCCGCCAAGATACATGGTGGAGAAGGCTAAGAGGAAGAGAAGGCTCCCTAGGCTACTCAGTAGGTGGTACTTAGATCCCTGCCAGGTGATAATGAGCCCCACCACCAGCCCAGCAGGTATTTAAAAATCCCAAAAAAGAAATCTCCAGACCCAGATGGCTTCACGGGGGAAGTCTACCAAACATTTAAAGAATAATTAACACCAATTATACACAATCTCTTCCAGAAAATAAGAGGGAACATATCTCGATTCATTTGCATAAAGGCAGTATTAATTTGAAGGTCCCTGGGTGGCTCAAACAGTTAAACACTCAACTAACCTACCCAGAACCCAGTGCTGTTGAACACTCAACTACTAACTCTGAAAGACTGGAAGTTCGAGTCCTTTCAGAAATACCTCAGAAGAAAGGCCTGGTGATCTATATCCAAAAAAACCAGCCATTGAAAACCCTATGGAGCACAGTTCTACTCTGACACACACGGGGTTGCCATGAGTTGCAGTCAACCCAGTGGCAACTGGTGACCTCCTGGAACTGTGGAATAGAGTCAGGGTTGCGTTAAACTGTGAGTGCTGAAGAAGTAGAAACCATTCCACTGAAGGATGGCCTAGGCTGCAGCCGCTGAGGAAGAAACCAGACTTCCTGCCGGGTCTGAGTAAGATGCTTTAGCTAAGTCTGAGAAGAATGGGAAACTGTGCAGCGGATATACTGGACTATGATTTATAATGAGAGAAGAGGAAGTGAGTAACAGGAAGAGTGTAATATTGGCATTTTTAAGTTGCCAGCCCTGATGCGCCTAACTATGCAGTTGGCTGAAGCTTATGAAATACTCTTCCCTGGTGAGCTGAGTAGACGACTTAGCTAGACATAACTGGCAAGAGGAAAAAGAACGGGTAAATGTTTGGCTTAGTGTCTGCTTGGCCTTAGAGTTCACGTACATTCTGCCATGACTCATTCCTTGGGATTTGAGGTGACATAGCTGACCTGCACATTTCACTTGTTCCAAGAAAATATAAAAATGTCCAAGATAGCAACTACATATACAAGAAAAGGTCTTCACCTCCTTCCCTGGGGAAACAGCTTAACCTGTTTGACCCTCGTTTGACTTTGGCCTAAAAGGTTAACAGAAAACAAAAACTGGAGGAATGCAGGGAAGAAGGGCAGTTCCTACTTTTCTGCCTATGTCTGACCTTGTTCCTAGAGAAGGAAGGACCCCAAAGAGGGCAGACACATCTGAGCGGAGCCCAAAATACCGGGAGACACAGATAAGCACACACCAGGTGATGGGAGAAGGAGGCAGGAGAACCCTCCTAAGCCAGAACGTGGTCTACTGCTCCACACCATCGACACAACAGAAGAGAAACAAAGCAACAGGACAAACAGAACTGAGTGTGTGGCTTTTTTTTTTTTTTAACTGCATCCTTTTAAGATGAAAAGAAATATTAGCCCTTTGATGAAGTGGTGACAAGATAAGAGCTAGATAGAACCCAAGTATTATCACTAGAATATGCTCAAAGAGCTACATCAATCACTGCTTTTTCAAGCTATTTAGCTGCTTCACTGTTCTGAGTGTTTTACTGTCAGAGCGAATAAGACATTTAACATCCAAAGCACCAAGAATGTTGTCAAAACTCCTTATAACTTCCATCGCTACTAAGCTGAAGACCCAGAGAAAATCTTAGTGAGGTATTCTTGATCTTTTGGTTCCCAAACTCGAAAACCCAGGAAGAAGTTAACTCACTAGTTGCCAAGGCAGTACCATACTTCTGAAACACAGCATAAACCTCCTAATTACCAAAATACTGGAGGAGGAAAATGGGAAGGCCAGTTCACCCCCTGTATCTTCATAAACATAAATTTGACAGCCAGAGTACATTAGCTCGAACTAGCACCGCCTTTCAATTTCAAAAGTATCTTTGTTTGGATAATAAATCCTATGGTCTCCCTGGCTCAAACTTGCTTCATTCAACATTTGACATGCCTCGTTACTTCCAAAAAAAAAAAAACCACTGCCGTTAAGTTGATTCCGACTCATACCTACCCTACAGGACAGTACAGAACTGCCCCATCAGGTTTCCAAGGCTGTAAATCTTTACAGAAGCAGACTGTCGCATCTTTCTCCCGTGGTGCAGCCAGTGTGTTCGATCCGCCAACCTTTTGATTAGCAGCCGAGCACTTAACCAATGTACCACGAGGGCTCCTTACTTCCAAATAGGTAGCATATATTTGTAAAACTCAGTTGCCTCATGGAGATAAGCAAATGACAGAGATAAAAGACCACTGCCCATGTATTTCACCAACATTCATGTGCACTTCATTACAAAATAGAAAGATGCAAACACAATAATATTCCATTTAAATAGAGATGAGTTTACTATTAATTTGTAGCTTAAATTTATTGCAGTGATGAATATTAGTATGTTTGAAAATATTTCTTGGCCACCATAAAAGTGGTTCAGTACCAATTAGGTACATTTAACTATAAAAGACTTTTCAGTAACTATAAATAACAACAGTAATAAAAAATTTCCAAAATTGTCACCAGTAAACTCAGAGCTCTGGTGATGCAGCCCGACTTGAACATTTATATAATGGAATGACAGGATAATAAGGTAAATCTCAGGCTAGCTACACATATTCCAATGACTGAATGGCTAAGAACTACTTAAAAAAACCAGTGCTGTCAAGTTGATTCCGACTCATAGCGACCCTACAGGACAGAGTAGAACTGCCCATAGAGCTTCCAAGGAGCGCCTGGCTGATTCGAACTGCCAACGCTTTGGTAGCACTTAACCGCTATGCCACCAGGGTTTCTGAGAACTACTTTACTTACCCTAAATCGAAGGTTTCACTAAGTACTCAACTAGTACATATTAATTTATAAGAATCATCTTCCCAAAACTATGTTTTTTTAAATAATATTCGTGTTTCAACATCGTTTCTATCCTTTGAATACAATCCTTTCTCCCTCTCTCGTGTACACACACACACACATCCCTCTCCATTTAACTGACTCCACCCCTAAAATCAAGGACACCTTATAGAGTACTCATGTCTACGGACTTATCACTGAAACACCAAATTTAAATGATACTCTACTTGTCCACTCGTATCTGCAGCGTGCTGGAAATGTGTTGCAAGTGACGTCTCGTCCTGGAAAACTTCGTTACACTCCAAACATTTTAGACTATGTCTACAGAGTTTGGACGGGTCTTCGTCTAGAGGCATAGCTGGAATGATGGGTGTGCTGGAAGGAGCAGATATGACTGTCCCAGTTATGCCAGACTGGATTTTTGTTACCGTGTGTGTGCCAGCTCCCACAGAGCTCTGTAGAGTCGCAGATGAAGCAGAAGTATTGCTTGTTGGAGAAACTATCATTTGATCTGCGGGGACTGGCTTTAGAATTAAGTGGGAGCACTGCATCACAACGCCTTTTTCCTTGTGCCCACGAGCATGGGACAGGAGGCTGCACTTGTTGTAAAAAACTAGGTTCTTTGTACAATGGTTACACGTCACTTCGATGCGCACACTACGTCTGTCGTAGTGTTGGGTTAGACTCTTTTCGAGTGCAAAGGAGTCGCCACACTCTAAGCACTTGTAACCACGCGTTGGTAGCGTGATACCTGCATTAGCAGGAGGACTGAGGTTTGGGATGTAAACTGGGACTGGATTGACACTACTCAGCACCTTGTTGAAAGCTTCCACTACGGAACTCTGCAAGGAGGACACCACCTGGACTCGAGACACCTTCTTGGGTGGTTGTGAGGCTGCTGCATTGATTATTGCCTGCTTTATTTGTTGCTGAGGTTTGGTTAGCACTTGGCGGAGTTCAGAGGTGGCCTGGGCACCCTGAGGCAGGAGGTTAAGGTTGGCAAGGTGCACAGTCTTTGGCACAAGTTTGGCATTGGCCAGGCTGGATGCTGGCACCACAACGGTTTGCTGCTGTATGGCGTTGGCAGCTTTGATGATGGCGCTGCTGGCACTCTGAACAGAGGCGGCAGATATGACCGTGGCTTTCACTGTCGTGTTGTTAGCGAGCTTCAAATTGATGACTTGAGACCCTGCCGTCTTCACGGCAGAAACTGGGAGGAAGGCAGTGGCCACCGGCTTAATAGTGACCTGCTTGGGTGTCAGCTCCACAGGGGAAACTGCATTGGTAACAACTGCCGACTGGAGAGGTGCCCTGGGAGGAGAGGAGAGGACGGCGGCCGAAGTTGGAGATGACAGAAGGGACGTCACAGATGCCATCATGGATGTCGCCTGCTCGGAAGGCTTTTTCCCAGAGTCGAGGTCAACTTCCGGCAGCACTCTGGTCACTGTTCTCTTTATTTCCCCAGATGAAGTCTTAATGGTCTTTATGCGTACTTTGGGAATGGCTGGTGTCGATCCCGCAGGAGAGGATGGCGATCCCTTGCTGCTGTTTTCACTCGAAACACTCCTGGGACTATCCGGTTGCTTTATGGATGCTTTCTTTGTGCCATCAATGAGACTCTGGGACTCAGGAGACTTTTCAACGGCTCTAGGACTATCGTTGACTTCTTTTGGTAATGGAGAGGATTCCCTTGAATTGGCCACCAGTTCTTTACAAGAGTCCGAAGCAGCCTTCTTAGCACTAAGGGCTGCGATTGCAGCTATACATGACGAGAGCTTGGAGGACGACTTTGTCTTTGACTGGGCAATCCCAGCAAGGTTAGTGTCATTCTTCTCAGAGCTCAGCTTTCCATCAAGCACCCTGTTTTCAAGCACCTTTTCAGAGTTTTCCTTCAATTTCTCCTCCACTTTTCTGACTTTAAAGGGTTCGTAAACACTCAGATTTATAGAATTGGTTTCTGATTCTCTTTTAACAACTTTGTTTTTATCTATATTGCCTGAAGGAGAGAGTCCCATTTTACTTAAGTTTTCCCCCCCAAGTGCCTTCAGCTTGTCATAGTCCTGTTGGGAAGCAGATCCCGTCAACGCATTTGATCTAAAATTTGTACGCATTTCCTCCTTGTCAGGGGGGTCATCCACCTCTATTTTCTCGTCGTCATCAAACTCTTCAGCACTTGAGATAGGGCTAAACTGGCTGAAAGTTGAGTCTTTTAAAGTCACCTCTGAGGTAGGCAAATCTCCTTTCAAGGACTTTGTTCCATCTTTACTGTAACTGTCAAGAGAGGATGCTGAAAGGAACCCATTATGTAAGCCATTGCCTGTGGAGTGTTGGCCATCTTTCTCCGCGCCCTCGGAGGAATCAACATTCCGAACATTCTTAACAATAACACTGACGCCGACGTCGGAAGATGAGGGTGTGTGGGAGTCATCATCTACATGAGCGTTCTGTTTGATGTGGCTCTCGTGGTCATCATGTCCAGACTCAATAGCTGCTTTGGGATCAACCATATCTGGGATGTCAAAGGCTGCCAGGAGGTCATCAAAGTCTGGGGTCTTCATATCCCCCATGGTCATATGTTCTGTTAAAAGAACAGAAAATAATTCCATCAGCAAGTAACACTGTGTAACGATGAGATAAATAGCCCCTGTAGGATTTATATAACATATGTCTACCCAGAAAGAGCAAGTTGGTTAACTGCACTTAGTATAACATTATGGAAATTTGGGTCAAAGTGAACAAACATTCACAGAATATGTACAAAACATACATAATTAGAGCTTCAAAAGCAATTCCTCCAAAATGCTGTACAGTATTACTGGCATAAGAAGCCCTAGTGGCACAATGGTGAAGCGCTCAACTGCAAACCAAAAGGTTGGAGGTTCAAGTCCACCCAGCAGCTCCACAGGAGAAAGATCTGGCAACAAGCTCCCACAGAGATTACCCATTGCCATGGAGTCAAATCCAACTCATAGTGACCCTACAGATCAGAGCAGAATGGCCCCCTAGGGTTTCCAAGGCTATAGTCTTCACAGGAGCAGACTGCCACATCTTTCTCCAGAGGAACAGCTGGTGGGTTCAAACCACCAACCTTTCAGTTAGCAGCCAAGAGCTTAACCACCATGCTACCAAGGCTCCCTGTAAAGATCACAGACGAAGGTCAGCCTAATTGGACTGGACTAAAAGCAAAGAGGTTTCCGGCATAAAATGAAAGCTTCAAAGGTCAGCGGAGCAGGGGCTGGGGTCTGGGCAACAAGGTTTGAGGGGACTTCTAAGTCAATGGGCAAAATAATTCTATTATGAAAACATTCTGCATCCCACTTTGAAATGTGGCATCTGGGGTCCTAAATGCCAACAAGCGGCCATCTAAGATACATCAATTGGTCTCAACCCACCTGGAGCAAAGGCAAAGGAAGAACACCAACATCACACGACAACTAAGAACCCAAGAGACAGAAAGGGCCACACGAACCAGAGACCTACATTATCCTGAGACCAGAAGAACTACTTGGTGCCCGGCCACAATCGATGTCTGCCCTGTCAGGGAGCACAACAGACAACTCCTGAGGGAGCAGGAGACCAATGGGATACAGACCCCAAATTCTCATAAAAAGACCATACTTAACGGTATGACTGCGACCAGAGGAATCCCGGAGGCAATGCTCCCCAGACCCTCTGATGGCACAGGACAGGAACCATCCCCGAAGACAAATCATCAGGCATGAAAAGGACTGGTCAGCGGCGGGGAGAGAGAGGTTGATGAAGAGTGAGCTAATTAAATCAGGTGGACACTGGAGAGTGTGTTGGCAACTCTTGACTGGAGGGGGGATGGGAAGATAGAGAGAGAGGGAAGACGGCAAAATTGGCATGGAACGAGAGACTGAAAGGGCAGACTCAATAGGGGGAGAGCAAGTGGGAGAAGGGAGTAAGATGTATGTAAATTTACATGTGACAAACTGATTGGAATGGTAAATGTTCACTTGAAGCTTAATAAAAATTAATTAAAAAAAAAAAAGATTACAGACGAGGAAACCCTATGGGGGCAGTTCTATTCTGTCACATGGGGTCACTATGAGTCAAAATGAACTCAACAGCACCTATCAACAACAATAACATTACTAGCATGGCTGCTGTCTAACCACAATGAAGTTGATTCAAACTGTTATGGTAGAGAAAAGTTAGGTTTTGGTTCAGCAAGTAGAAAATCGGTTATTTATCACTGGATTCATCATATTGTTTTCATAAAAAGCTACTTCCAAAAATATTTTAAGCGTGACAGCACTTAATTCCACTGCCAAAATTACTGCTATTAGAGTCATCATCAGATTTGGTTCTATAATGTTTTCGGATACCACATTAAAAGAAATACATTATAATCAGCCAATTATAGATTTCAATACTCATCCACAGAAGGAACGACCATCGAAGCTCACCACAGGACATTTACTGTTAATGAAGTTCCACCTGGAATTTTTAAAAAATCCCCGAGAAGCTGATCCATCAATTTTTATTTAATCTTAATTTTCATCATTGTTTCCCTAAATAAAATCCTAATTGAATCCTAATTCTAACATCTTCTGGCAAAAAAGAATCATGTCTCTTCCTTCCTTCTCTCTCCTTACCTTCTTTTAGTGGTTAAAGTAACAGACACCTGTGTCTTAATCACTATTCATCCAATGTAGCTGCACCAGTTGTCCAGCAGCTGAGAAAGACCCTGCCATGAGATGACTCTCGGCAAGTTACAACAGAGACCCAAGGACAGGACAGAGCCAGGGACAAGAGCACTCTTTGGCGTCCTGGCTAGGTCAGGGTCGGCAACATTCCATAAGAAGTGCTACCACTAATGTCCACATAGCCCTGGATGGTAGGGGAAGGAGGGTTGTAGGAAAATGGACATGCACAGCTATCACTAAATATGACAGATATTATATATGATGCTTGGGGTCTTTAAAGGGGGCCTTTCACCCATCTGAGCAAGATAAGTGATATGTGGGGATCAGAAAAAAGTCCACTATGGTGGGGAAGCTTTCTCTTCCCAGAACCCCCGGAGCACCCCACCTTATGATTCTACTATTTTCTGGCATGTACTATAGCATGTACATGGGACTGCTATGAGTTGGAACTGACTCGACAGCACCCAACAACTACAGAGTGTATACTTGTCTTTTCTTACCTACTTGCCTGTAAACTGCCTGAGGACAGGCAATGTCTTATTCATCTTTACACTACAAATGTCAAATGACTAACACGCCACAAGGCAAAAGCCAGAACACTGGATTTATAACAGAATGGGCTTAGACCCAGCTTCATCACGTAAGAACTCGGAGACCTTCAGCAAGTCAGTGAATCTCTTTGAACCTATTCCTTCTTTCTGCAGATGAGTCAAGCATCAGGAGGAGAAGAGGAGAAGGAAAGGGAAAAGAGCACACAGAGTAAGAAAAAAAGGAGAAGGAAGAAGGAAGACAGAAAAGAATCAAGCAAGCAACAACAAATGTGACAGCTGATTTTAAGTAATCTTCAAGGGAACAGTTAAGTCTGATTTGTAGATTTTTTTTTACTCTACCTTCAGAGCCATTTGATCCAAGTTTGTAGGTGACTGTGCACAGAAAACTCCAAGGCACAGGACCATGAGCCCCCCCACCCCATCCCGCCCCTAAAATCGAAAGGACCCGAAAGGAGGGTTTCTATGCAACCACTCATCCAAAGCTTGGACCCAAGCTCCAGAAGTCTCCACATGATAGCTGGGCTCCACCTAAGTCTCCCCAGTTTGAGGTAGCCCTTTCATCCTTTCTTTGCAGCTACACAAAATTTATGTCATTTGCTCTTTCCTTAGGATTTTGCTGAGAGAAAGACATCATACACAGTTTTCCATTGTTCACACCAGAAGGCAGTCAGTTCAGGAACAAAAAGAACATAGAAACAGTTCAAATACTCAGTAGGTAGGGGCCCAGGACATACAACCACAAGAAATGATAAAAGGTCACCGCATGAAACAAAACCTGGTGAGCACCGGCTGTTCAGATCAGCAGCGGCAACTGTCAGGTATCTTTATGAATACATGGAAGACTAATTCATGATCTTTACTATCTTCTCTTTTGTGTACACATAACAGGAAGCTTCCTGATTTAAATACAAATACACACATATACACACAGCAGCAGTAAATTATTAGGCAAACCTTACCTTGTTGTCTACCACACTGCCCGTATCTTTTCCTACCTGCTCAACTAAAGCAGAATTAAGGATGAAATGAACCTCGAAAGCCTGAACCTACAGGGTTTGCAGGAAAACCTTTCACCTGCAGGAGCAACTCTTTCTCTGTGTAATCTAGCCACAAGCTGTTCCCTACTCCTCTATCGTACCCAAGATTTACCCTCTTCCTTTGGGAGAAGAGGGCCCCTAGGTGGCACAAATGATTTGCGTTCAACTGCTAACCTCAGGTTGGTGGTTCCAACTTACCCAGCAGCACCACAGAAGAAAAGGCCTGAGGAGTTAAGATTACAGCCAAGAAAACCCTATGTAGCAGCTCTGCTCTGTAACACATGGGGTCGCCATGAGTCGGAACTGACTCGACAGCAACTAATAACCATCACCACCACTTGAGAGAAGAAGGTGAATCCAGAATGAAATAATGGGACGTTCTGAAGATATTAAGAGTGACTTTCCAGTGGTTTAAAGAAATATGAGTCAACCCTCTAGTTTACCTTAAGGGATCCTGACTACAAACTGTAAACGCACCCTTTAAGTCAATTTCAACTCATAGCGACCCTATAGGACAGAGCAGACCTGCTCCATAGGGTTCGCAAGGCTGTAAATCTTTACTGAAGCAGACTGCCACATCTTTCTCCTGCAGAGCAGCTGGTGGGTTCAAACCACCAACCTGAGGTTAGCAGCTGAGTGCTCAACCACTGCACCACCAGGGCTTCTCTGAAAATCCACAGTGGGCATCAGAGTCTGAGCACGGCAGCTGACAAGAAGCAGATCACCTCAACTGAAACATGAGATCGCTGCGGCAGGTGGACTCAGCTCTGAGGCTGTGTAATTCCTGTAATAAATACCACTCTGTAACTTCACACTTCTTTTTTGGTTTATAGAAATGTTTCTCATACCCACAATCGCAATGTCTTATTACCCCTTCCCATCCCACATTCTGGAAGATGAGAGCAAATTTTCTAATGGGGGGGGTAAAAAAAGGTTTAACTCCCATTTCCTTTCTCAGTTATATCGAATACAAAGAGCAGTATTTATGTCTGAAAGATTTCTTCATTTTCACTCCAATTCCTAAAAATAAAGTGTTTAAAAATAGATTATTTTGCTCTTAAAAACATCACAAAGTAAATCTCAGGCTTCTCTTTTAAGAGGTGGAATTAAAAGATCTTATTTTAGCTTCCCTTTCCCTCATTAGTTTGATTTTTCAAACAGAATTGGCTTTAATTATTCTAATAATTTGTCTTTTAGTTTACCCAATCTAAATAACCTGTAACTCATTAATTGCCTTTGTGCTTAATGCATAATATCCTTTCACCTAAAGACACCGAAATTGCCAGGGGGAAAATGCCAGGCCTGTTTACAGAAAGGAAAACTGAAAGAATTCAAGCTGGTCAATGATTGCTTTAGCTCCTCCTGTGACAAAGAATTAAAACATTTTCTTTCCTGCCAAAACCTCTTAAAATTATAGCAACTAGTGTCATCTTTGTTGGTAGAAGGCGCATATCAAATCAAAAGAAAAACCTATTCATCCCTTAATCATATTTCTTATACTTTGTAATAAAAAACTATTCTTCATGGAGCTGCTTCCCAACTGGAGAATCTCAGTGTGAAAGGCTCGGGCATAACCTAACCATGGACTCCTATCTTTAGATAATTTCCAAACAGAAAGACACGCAAAATCCAGTCAAAGTTCTGACTCTAAGATAATGACAGAGCAAGAACACGCAATGGTTAATCTGACCAGTGAAGAAAACATCAGGCTTCCCACTTAAATGGGGAAACTAACATTTTCCTTAATGTAATGTATTGAATTGTGTCCCCTCCCAAAAAAATGTGTGTCAAATTGGCTAGTCCATGATTCCTAGTATTGTGTGACTGTCCACCACTTTATCATCTGATGTGATTTTCCTGTGTTGTAAATCCTACCTCTATGATGTTAATGAGGTGGGATTAGTAGCAGTTTTGTTAACGAGGTAGGACTCAATTTACAAGATTAGACTGTGTCTTAAATCAATCTCTTTTGAGATATAAAAGAGAAGGAGCCAGCAGAGACCGGGAGATTTCATACCACCAAGAAACAAGAACCAGGAGAATAGCACGTTCTTTGGACCCAGGAAGACTAATGACAAGGACCTTCCCCCTGAGCCGACAGAAGAAGAAAGCCTTCCTCTGGAGCTAGCACACTGAATGGACTTCTAGCCTCCTAGACTATAAGAGAATAAATTTCTCTTTCGTTAAAGCCATCAACTTGGAGTACTTCTGTTACAGCAATACTAGATGACTAAGACACTTAACGAAAATCAATAAAACTCCAAATTATAATAATCTCATTGAAAGAAATCAATCTATTGACCATTTTGACAGTATTACACAAACTTTCCATAAAACAAATGTTATAAAACAAGATCTGTTATGCTCTTCTGGGACTTTGTGTCACTATTTTCTAGCAGTATCTGGCTACTGAAGCTCTTTACTGTGTCTTTTTTTTTATTCCACTGAAATTTTAAAGAAATAATTCAACAGTTTAAAGGGTCTACCTCATCTTTTATCCTTCTTGTCTTTCCTTCAAATATGTGTTCTTATTAACATGGAGTCCTGGTGGCTCAGTGGTTAAAAGCTTGGCCACTAACCGAAAGGTCAGCAGTTCAAATCCACCAGCTGCTCCTTGGAAACACTATGAAGCAGGTCTACTCTGTCCTACAGGGTTGCTATGAGGAAGAATCGGACTCAATGGCAATGGGTTTGGTTTTTAGTTTTATAACATGTTTATATTACAAAATTTTCAAAGTTAACTCTTCACAGAAAAGGAACCCACCATTGCCAGTTTTTATAACATCTTCAAGGAAATACACAGGGGGTTGTTTCCCTTAGCCTTCTACACTCAAACTCCTGTTACCATTATGCTTCCTCCCTTGGCTTCTTCCCTCGACAATCCCTTTTTCATCTTTAGGATTTTCAAGACGCTCCACTATTATACCTCTCTGACCAAAAAACAAGGGAAATCACATTTCCTCTCTTTCCTTGACAGACCTTTTGCTTCTACCCCACTTTAGCCTGAGTTGCTTCTCAGAGAAAAAGGTTTTCCCACTGCAATTCCCTTCTAAAGGCCAAGTCAGTTCAGTTACTCACGCCAGCCTCACGCTTCTCCACTTTTCCTAATCCAGCTGGGAAGAGACGTCAGTTTTATGGCCAAGTTGTTTTTTTTTTTTTAATCTGACCAGAAGCACCTCTGCAGCAGCTAAGAACCCCCACCTCGGTCCTCCTCTCTGAGAAGGATGGGGTGGGTGAGACTGGGCCTCCCAACTGGCAGATACTTAGGTTAATAACACATATACATACATATATGTGCATGCCTAATTTTTAAGTCTGTATAGGAGTACCTAGGTCCCACAAGTCATTAACTGCTCAACTACTAACCAAATGGTTAGTGATTCAAACACACCCAGAGGCACCTGGGAAGAAAGGCTGGCGATCTGCTTCCAAAAAGTCACAGCCTTGAACACCTTATGGAGCCAAGAGTAGGAGCCAACTGGACAATAACTGGTTAAGTGTGTATAGTTTTGAGGAAAAATAAGGATACAAGGAGCTATAGAATCTCTTAAGAATTACATACCATCTGAAGGCCCCAAGCAAGTGACAAAATGGCAAAGAAAGTTTTTTTTCTATCCTTACCCTCCACAATATCCAGACCCTGCGTGAATCTCAACAAAGGCCAGACTGCTTTGTACATCCAAAGGTTACTTTCTAGCCATAGGGAAGAAGTCTGATAAACAAACCTGGACAAAGGGACACTGAGCCCCCTCCTATCTGTCCATCTGCCTCTCTCTCTCACTTCCCAGTAGCTCTGGCTGGAGGCCCTAATTAGGCAGCATGCAGAAGGCAGAAGAACTTCTTTTTCTCAACAGCCTACACTAGGGTAACCCCCAATGTCCAAAAAGGCAGTTTGCAGGTAGGGTGAAAGAACAGAATACAGGTTGTGTTAATTCTTTACCAGTTAACAAGAAATTAGCAAATACAGTCGCTATTATCCAGAATAGAGATTTGTTTCACTCGATCTTGATGGTATCAATTATAAACAAATACTGGGCCAAGGTAGTGTGCTCTTCAGTTAACACTAATATTCCCGATTTGAAATAGAACAGATCTGAAAGTTCAAACTGCTTCCAGAAATATAAACATCAGTCACAAACTAGCACCATTAATCAGGGCACAACCTTGGGAAATTAAAAAGGAAAGCCAGCACAACCCTCCCCTGTAGTTACTACACTATCTACCCTTAGGGTTACACAAACAGGTCCTCCTCTCCATTCTTCCACTTCCCACCTCTTCTCACCCTGCCCCTCCCCTGCACTCCCCCACCATCCTCTCCCTGTCCTTCAGCAGAGCTAAGGAAGTGTCCCCTCCACATAGGTAAACTGTCCCTACAAACCCCAGCCTTTTCCAAAAGCTCAGCTTCCAATTCTTAGCCTACATCCTACATCTCAGGTCACGTCCTCTCTGAGGAAGGCCACTCCCCTAACTTCAGGTACTCTTGGGGTCAAAATGAAAGCTCAGCAATAAATAGCCCCTTTGCTTTTTCTACTGCAGCGGCCAGCTACCAAGAGGCTCCAGGGAAAGTCACGAAACAATGCGGCTGGGCTGCAGCAAATCAGTGCTTCCTCCTCCAGCGGGTCCTCAATGTCACTGAGCATCTCAGTCCTTTTCTATTATTAACCCCCTTCCTGCCAGGGAGAGAGGCTGTTTCTAATCCTTCCCTCTGACCTACCCCACCCTTTTTTCTTTCTACAGGTATGAAATTACTTAATTAAAGATAAAAGTCATCAGGCAAGCACTGCCCCGTGCCCGTGCCCTTCCTTCCTTCCTATCTTCCCTACACCTCACAGTTGGTCCCTCCGAGCTGATCCTCCTCTGTGAGCTTGCTCCTCTCCCTCCAGTTTCAGGTCACTCCTGTCACCTCTACCTACTAGACTGAAAGAGTTCTTCCCAACCTTAACCTAGTGACCCTTGATGCCTCTGTCTCGTTGTCATGCTGCCTTCACCGCTTGAGTTGTCCAACACTGGGACAAATCCTGTACCGTAGTTCAGTACCTTCCTGGCCCCTTTCAATCCACTCTACTGAAACCAAAACATGATTCCAACTCAAGCAACCCTGTGGGACAGAGTACAGCCACCCCCATAGGGTTTCCAAGGCTGTAATCTTTACAGAAGCAGACTGCTGCATCTTTCTCCCACAGAGCAGATGGTGGGTTCCAACTGCTGATGTTTCAGTTAGCAGCTGAACGCTTTAACCACTGTGCCACCCAGGCTTCTCCACTCTACTGAAATCATTACCAAATCCAGGATGTGAGAAAGATTTAGAAGGTGATGGAACTGTTCTCTATCATGATTGTGACAACAGATACAAGTCTCTGTGCGTTTGTCAAAGCCCAGAGAACTGTACAACAAAATGAGTGAATTCTACTGTGTGTAAAATTTTTTTTAAAGCAGCATTTCACTTTTCAGTTGTCCTTTCCTCTTGGGGATACCACGGCACTGCCAGGAGCCCACATGGCTTCTGACTTACTCACTGGCTCTTCCTCTTTCTGTCCTTTATGGGCCCCTTCAGACTGTCTGTCATCTCCCAAAACTGGTTGCCAATGAGTCGATTCCAACTCATGGCAACTCCATGTGTGTCACAGTAGAACTGCGCTCCACAGGGTTTTCAATGACTGATTTTTCAGAAGTAGATCACCAGGCTTTTCTTCTAAGGCATCTCTGGGTGGACGCAAATCTCCAGCCTTTCAGTTAACAGCCAAGTGCGTTAAACATTCACACCACCGAGGGACTCCTACCTCTGTTCAAAGATAACCTCAGCAACTTCTTTGGTCACCACTATCACGTATATTCAGAAAACTCACACATTTCTACATTCAGTCCTAACTCTCCCATAAGAGCTAGCTTTCCAGTTGCTGACATCATATTCCACTTGACTCTCCCAACAGTATCTCAAACTTAAACCAAAGCCCTTGTTTTCCCTCTCGACCTGTTCCTGTTCCTATGTCTTGCCTGAGTTTTGTCAATGACATCTGCCTTTTCCAGGAAAACATTAAAAATCCTTAGGTAGCATTTCACAAACTATGAAACAGAGTTCTGCAGGATATTAGTAGAAAGTTCACAAAGAAGTGACCAAAATTCATATGGAAAATGCTGGATTTTTCCATGTTAACAGATTCCTTTCAGGCAGGACAGCCTTTATTTTGCTAATGAATAGTGTAAATCTCCAAAAATAGGGATGTAATATTCCCAAATTCTGACCCAACCACAGGTCGTTTTTTCTGATGCATGAAAACAGATGCCCAAATGACTCCTTAAAAGGCTCACCGATTATAATGCTGCTAGTTCTGCATAAGAATTATGCCTAGCACATCTTGTCCCCAACTTTATAAATATTTACTAGCTAACGTAAAACAGCAGTGGCTACAACAATGAGCTCAAACATAGCAACGACTATGAGGATGGCGCAAGACCCAGCAGTGTTCGCTGTGAGTCAGAACCAACTCGAGGGCACCTAACAACAACAACAATGTAAAACGCAATAAGAAGATGCTTTATTGCATTTCAATTTTCATGTTACTGATTATTAGAAAGTTAAAGTTTGTTTCCATATAGGTTGCTTACTAATCGTAAAAGAGTATTCATTCAGAGAAGGTTAAATGAATTCATGGAGGAGAACAATGGATTTTCTATTTACTTTTTACCAATCTACAGTCTTGCCAAGGAGCCCTGGTTGCGCAGCAGTTAAGCCTTAACGAAAGGTTGGTGGTTCAAACTCACCCAGCAGCTCCTCAGGAAAAACCTGGCAATTTGCTCCATAAAGATAACAGCCTAGAAAACTCTATGGAGCAGTTATAGTCTGTCTTATAGGGTAGCTACGAGTTGGAAGTGACTCGACAGCACGCAACTACAACAGTCTGGCCACTTAACTAATAAGCAAGCCAGGTGGGCAGCAGTCTCTGATGGAAAAGCTGGTATTGAGGGGCCTGGGGGTGGGAGGTCAGGGGTTCACCTTGTCAAACACAGAACCCACAGGCTGTGGTGTGGTCCTCAGTAGGGTTCACAATTAGAGGCTGATGCACAAATGACCCCCAAAGTCACAGCCAGGGGCAGATGAAACAGGTGCTGAGATCAGATGCTCACAGGTACCAGAGCGGAGCCCACATGATCTCTGCAGCCCTGCAACCACAACAATATCACGAATTTACAGGGGCACAGCCCTTCACAGTGTACCAAACTTCCCACAAGCAGCAGTCACACTCTCGGCAGCCACATCTGAAAGGTCTTCAGCTTCTCTGCTCCCAGCAGAGGGCAGGTGGGCTCTCTCCTCCCATGGCGGGTGAAGGTCAGAGAAGGTGAGACCCGAGAATCATTCCCTCACCAAGGCCTCAGAACCCTCGACAATTAAGTGTTCCCCCAAGGTGCCCTGCGACTCATACAGAAATATAAAACTTTAAGTTTTGAGTCTCTGCTAACAAAGAAAGCAATCTCTGGTTAACGTGATGTGGGGCACAGAAAAAGAAAAAAAAAAAAATGTAGCCCTGTATCTCTTTTAATACAAGAAATAAACCCATTGCTGTCAAAGCAGACTGCCACATCTTTCTCCCACAAACAGCCGGTGGGTTCCAACCACCAGCCTTTCAGTTAGCAGCCGAGCTTAACTACTGAGCAGGGCTCCTTACAAGGAGTTTATTCTTTTCAATTCGCAGTTTACTCATACTTAAACAGCAAGACAGTGGTTTTCAAACAGCTTTTCCTATAAAGGGAAAATATAAGGAAGAGATTACATCCTAAAGATGTGATTTTCATATTGCTCCAGCTGCCTGAACTTTAATCTCCTTTATCAAAATACCTCACTACCTTGTTATTCTCTAAGAACTACGCTGCACATTAAGCTGAGAATGACAAATGCAAATTTCTAGTTCCCAAGACCATTCTACCTCAGCTATTGATTTTGCTTTGATAAAACCAAATGCTCAAAATTTAATTTCAATATAAGTTTTTAACTCTCTCCCTCAAGGTTCATGAATTTGTAAAAATCCTAGAAACCATAATAAAAAACATAAATCACAGGCCAAAGATACCATTAACTCAGACTCAACCTTTATAGCCAGATTCCTGTATAGTGTGACTACTGGAATTGAGACCATATATTTAAAAAAAAAAAAAATTTAATTCCTCATCTAGGAAATGGTAATTTTGTATGAATTGAGTCTTCTAAAAATCTGACAGCTATAAAAATCAAGTCTGGGTGATCTTGTGGAGAGATTATGATAGGAAAAGAGAAAAAAATGAGGTCATCTGAGAAGGAGAACCCAACACTGATGCAGATGTCTGACAAAGACCAGAAGCAAGGGCGCAGCCAACCCAACCTCGGTTTCTAACACCATCCTCCAATAAAATGAGCCAGAGCTCCTTGGAGAAATGGCTGACTCTAGGTGTGGGGCAGGAAATACACAAAGTGATCCTGCAGCATCTTATACTGCCAGAAAGTAAGAAAGTACTCAAAAAATTCAAAAACTACACTGATGGGGTGTGGCAAAGGGACACAGGAGCCACTGGAAAGAGCTCCCCAAGACCATGACCTTGGGGAACATCTGGCTCAATTGTCATAACACAGTTTATAAAGACTATGTTCTATATTCTACTTTTGTGAGTAGCATCTGGGGTCTTAAAAGCCTGTGAGTGGCCATCTAGGATACTCCACTGGTCTCACCTCTTCAGGAGCAAGGAAGAATGAAAAGAACTAAAGATACAAGGGAAAGATTAGTCCAAAGGACTAATGGACCACATATACCATGGCCTCCGCCAGAATGAGTCCACTAAAACGAGATAGTACCCAGCTACCACCATGACTGCTCTGACGGGGATCACAATAGAGGGTCCCGGACAAAGCTGAAGAAAAAGGTAGAACAAAATTCTAACTCAAAAACAAAGACCAGACTTGCTGGCCTGACAGAGACTGGAGACACCCTGAGAATACGGCCCCCAAACACTCTTCCAGCTCAGTAAGGAGATCACTCCTGAGGTTCACCCTTCAGCCAAAGATTGAATAGTCCCATGGAACAAAACAAGACCAAAGGGGAGAGCACCAGCCCTGGGGCAGGGACTGGAAGGCAGGAGGGAACAGGAAAGCTGGTAACAGCGAACCCAGGGCTGTGAAGAGAGAGTGTTGACATATCATGGGGTTGTTAACCAGTGCCATAGAATGATGCATATACTGTTTGATGAGAAACTAGTTTGTTCTGTAAACTTTCCTTTAAAGTACAAAAAAAATAAAAGAGCTCCCCAAGGCCAAAGCTGGAACTACTTGAGCAACAACATAAATAAAGCAGTTGGATTATAATCCAGAGTATAGAATAATATCCATGAGTTCATACTGATACAAATGAATGGCTGAATAAATAAATGGGGAAGAATAGACAAATCTGTGATGCAGAAGAGTTCCCAATAATTTATGTAGCTAGTCCACCACCACGCAAGCGATACGGCAGCCATTTAACTTCAGAGAGGCTCAGATCTGATCTTTGTTTTTTCTTGTGATCTCTAGTTAAAAGTGCCTGGGGGTGTTTAAAATCAGATATCCACAACCATTTCAAATATCTTAAAATGAATCCATCATCTATCCCTCAAAATCTGACTCCTCTCTTTCTATACCGTTATTTTCCGAATCACTCAAACTCAGAATTCTGCCTTCAATTCTTCTCTCTCCCCAAGTCCTGTTCATTTTCCTTGGCAAGCTATTTCACATCATCCCCTCTGTAAACCCCCTGTCACTCCTCTTGTTTTGGTCCAGCTCACCTGAAGTCTAGACTACAACATTCCATTCTCCATCCCTCCATCCTTATTCAGATTCATCTTTCTCAAATTCCATTTTAATCACGTCTATCACGACGGCTATTAAAAATCCTCAAAGGGCCCTCTATTATCTTCTAAATTATCCAAACTCCTTGGCCTGACACCAAAGGCCTTATATAATCTGACCCAACCACTGCTCTGCTAGCAGTTTTGCGTGTCGTATTTAGACACACTTCTCCTTTGATCATGCTATTCCTTGACCTACATTATCCTGCCCTCCCCCATCACATATACACACACACTAATGTCCATTAGCAAAATAAGAAGAACCCATTCTTTAGGCTCTTATGCAGGGAGAGCCTCAAGTTCCTGATCTTTAAAACAGGAACAAACGATAGTTTTACCATTGAGCTGTTGCATAAGTGAAAAGAAATTAATATATGCACAGTGCCAAGCACTCAGCAGAGTCCCTGGGTCATGCAAACAGTTAACACATTCAGTTGCTACCTGAAGGTTGGAGGTTCAAGTCTACCCAGAGGCACCTCAGAAGGAAAGCCTGGCGATATGCCTCCAAAAGACCAGCCATTGAAAATCCTACAGAGCACAGTTCTACCTGACACACCAGGGATTGCCATGAATTAGAGTTGATTTGAAGGCAACTGGTCTTTAACTGGTTTAAGCACTCAGCACAAAAGCACTAAGTTCTTCCTCTCTTTTATTTGTTCTAATAATAACACAAAATAGGAAAAAAAGGAAAACTGACTAAACCTTCTTGAGATGGAAAAGTGAAGAAGCTTTGAGGTGAGGATGGTCTGACTGGAGAAGATGGGAGATTCCTGAGTAACTTTACAGGGTGAGGGCAGCGGTTCCTTACCGTATCTCATTCATTTCAAGATATATGCTCTTTTTCTAATGCCTCCAGCCCTACTCTTGGTATTAGCCATTAGTAGGGTCACCTGGAGTTCCTAAGTGGGGGAAAAAAACACAATTTCTCTAAAAAGGCAGCAAGATTTCATCAACCCACAAAGTAAACTATCTCAATGTTTCTCTCTGACTCTTCTTTCTCTGGATTTTGAAACTTGTCTTCCCAGTCAAGCACTAAGCAAAGACAATCTGAGACCTCAGCTGCTCCCCACCTAATCCTCACCCACACCTCACACCATGTCCACACACTGCCCAACCCAGCTGTCCAGTGGCCCGGCTCACAGACAGGGCCCCAGGGGGCTGAGACCACAACATGAAATGGATGGATAAAAACACAGCTTACACGGCCCTCAGCACAGTCCACCTAGCTATAAACCCCATCCAGAAAGGTGTTCCCCACGTCCTAAAACAAGCACTGAAAGAGAAGCTAAGGTGAGAGAAAGAACAGGGATGAAGACACTGAGCTTGGAGGAAAGACAAAGCACAGTGAGGTGTGAGCAGAAACCAGGAGTGCTTCTTGGCCCAGCCTTCCATTTCCTCTGCCTGTAAGGCCAACAACAGCCAAGGATATTACCCAGGCAGGAGAATCGAAGAGTCTTCCAAGAAAGAAAGGCCGCAGAAAAGAGGTTCCAGATGCTGACTTGTGGGATGCTCCAGTGAAGAGTCCAGCTCCATGAGTAATCGCAGGAAGCCCACCAAAGAACAGGCCCACCTACGCAGGCAGGGCTTCCAGCTGCTCTTCTGAGCTTTGTCCTTAAAGAAGATTGCCGGATGTTTGGGAAGAGACGGAAGTAAGCCAGCCAAAAAGACTGTGGGGCGTGAGGGAGATCCGCCAAGGCCCTGGGTGGGAACAGGGGACAGGTCATGGGTGTAGCTTGATTTAAACCTTTTAAATATTTAGGCACATGGTATATACCTTTTAAAATATTTAAATATACCTTTTAAATATTTAGTCATATGGTCTTCATTTGTACTCTTGCCCTTGGCCCTGCAAACATTTAGGGCAGGCTTGCGGGCCATTACTGTTGTTGTTGTCATTATTCCTTTTTTATATATTAGGCAAAGAAAGTTTAAGTCTCTTGTTCAAAGACATATGGCCACTAAGTGGTACAGAATGGATGAGAATCCAGGCTCTCTGTCTCCCCAGCCCAGGGCATCAACCAATGCACTCTTCTGGATCAGAACAAAACCCTTCTCCATCACAACAGGAAGTAATACCTAAAACGAAGAAGTAAAAACTCAGCAGTGTACACACATCATTTAAAAATAAGACAGTAAATAACAGAAGAAAAGATCCAAAGGAGGACATTAACTGCCTATGGGAATTAGGACTGAGAGTATTATTTCATTATTTTTTTAATCTATGTATATGTATTACTTGAGTCCCTGGTGGTGCAAATGGCTAAGTGCTCAACCACTACTCAAAAAATTGGTGGTCGAACCCACACAGAGGTACTGCGGAAGAAACGCCTGCCCATCTGCTTCTGAAAGGCCACAGCCGTGAAAACCCTTTGGAGCAGTTCTACTCTACATGCATGGGGTCGCCATGAGTCTGAATACATGTATTACTCTGACCAAAAAATTAAAAATGTTACAAAGAGTTAAGTAGGAACCTCGACTTTACATCTGTTTCCTCAATGTAAGCAACTTAAAAAACCACTCTGCTCCTGAAGCCTCGTTTCTCCGAAATCATATAAAATATATTCAGGTTTTCTTAATACAAATGCAAATCTATCACAATATGAAAAAATTTCACTGACTGTAAGCCTTACAGTGTTACTGCATTTAATGTGGTCTCAAAATTGTTTTCAGTGAGATACAGCAAATTCTGTAATTTTTCAGAAAATAGTACGCAACCAGAAATGTCCATGGTCCCAGAAATAGTAACTTTAGTTTGCAAAATTAGGTTTTATAAATATTCATTAAGGATTTTTAAAGTTTTTTTTTTTTTTTAAGGTCTTAGGTTTTCCCCAGCCTCAATGCATTTAGAAGACCCTTACCCAGTGAGAGCTGAAAATGAAGGGAAGAAAACCTTTCTGGCACCATATTCAGCTCTGTTTAGATCATCTATATTCCCAAATGCAACTAATAGCTTATAAAATTATTTGTTTACTCAAAAACAGTTGAACTGTTCTGTCAAGCCAGATCTAAGAACGCACATAACAAAATACAAAAAAAAAAAAACGAAACCCATTGTCTTCGAGTCGATTCCAACTCATAGTGACATGATGAAATGAGAATAACAATTTCCCTTAGATCAGGGCCAATATCAAAGTGAAACTTGAACCTCGAGATTTTCTTGTGTATCTGTTCAAGCCATAGAGGAAGAGAGGGGATGGAAAGAAAAAAAGTAAAAGGCCTAAAAGGCCTACAATCTAAGACTTGACCCCAGAACAAAATCATGGCTCTCTGAAGAATGTAGTCTGCATATCTCTACCTAGCCAGTATGTCTGTTTGAAAACGTAAAGTCACATGGGGCTGGGATCTTGTCTCTCAACTTGTTTTTCTGCCAGCTTATCTTCCTCTGCTCCATTCTGCAGCCGAGACCCTTCTTCCTGTTCAAAACCTCCTGAAAACACCTCTCTATAACTGACTGATCCCAACCTGCTTCAAAATCCTTCCACAATGGACTGATCTTTTCAACATTTATATACATTATTTGCTTTTGTTTTATTTGTGAAATGCCTTTAAAAAGAAGGATTTGAAATGGTTTCTAGTAAGAGATACATATATGAAGAGCCCCAGAACTGTGCCAAGGGAGTGGAATACAAAGCTGAAAGCGTAGCTGCTGAAGACGTTCCAGCCGTGCTACAGCCCCCTTTCCCACTCCAGACACCACTGGTAGCTCGGCTGGGTCACAGCAGACATGCTGGGTAAAAACTGCTGCACTCAACAGGGAAGACAAGCGACAACGAATTACAAAATGAAGATTTTAGAGAACACATTCTAACATCTGGCACCCTTGATGACATCTTTGGGAAAACGGACTGACACGCATCAGTAGCATGCTAATAACCTTGAACAGCCAGCTCTCTATGGAGTGGGGAGCCCTGGTTTTTAGCCTTTATATACCCACCGTGATAAAGAAGCCCTGGTGCTACAGTGGTTAAGAGCTTGGCTGCTAACCAAGAGGCTGACAGTTCGAATCTACCAGCTGCTCCTTAGAAACCTATGGGGCAGGCAGTCCTACTCTGTCGTATAGGGTCATTATGAGTCAGAATAGAATCCACGACAATGGGTTTGGTTTTTTGGTTTATTACAATAAAACCCTATGGGTCAAAACAATCCAATTTGCAATCGATCATGGGGATGGTGCAGGACTAGGCAGTGTTTTGTTCCGTTGTGCACGGGGTCGCCGTGAGTCAGGGACCAACCTGATGGCAGCTAACCACAACCGCGATGATGAATTTCGAGTTACTTTTTTTTTTTAATATGGTAGAGGAAACCCTGGTGGTGTAGTGGTTAAGAGCTATGACTGCTAACCAAAAGGTTGGCAGTTCAAATTCACAAGGCGTTCCTTAGAAACCCTGTGGGGCAGCTCTCTGCCCTTTAGGGTCACTATGAGTCAGAATCTACTTGATGGCAACGGGTTAATACGGTAGAGCTGAAAAGAAATGTACAGACTGGGCTGGTGAGCCAGTGAGTGCCAACCGTATCATCTACATCACTGTTCCCAAAGATTGCGTTCTGCTTAGAGTCCTGGTTGCACAGTGGTTAAGCACTTGGCTGCTAACCAAAAGGTGAGTGGTTCGTACCACCAGGCACTGCATGGCAGAAAGATGTGGCAGTCTGCTTCCGTAAAGGTTGACAGCTTTGGAAACCCTAAATGGGGTAGTTCTACTCTGTCCTATAGGGTCGGTAGCAGTTGAAATCAACTCGATGGCAGAGTTTGGGGTTTTGGTTAACACGGTGAAGTTGAAAAATGTATACACTGGGCTGACGAGCCAGTGATTGCCAAGTCTAACACACCACACCATGTACATTGCTGTTTCCAAAAATTGTGTTTTGTTTATAGATATTATAAAGGAAGGAAGGCCTTAGGGTCAAATCATTGCAAGGGTCAACCTGGTTTCTTTCTGCCAAGACTTCTCCAAATCTTTATACTTACCCCTCCCTTTGAGCTATGGAGTATATTAACGTGCACTCTGGATCTCAAAGAAGGGTTGGAGTATCAATGTTTATCAAATTTATCTAACTTCTAGACTCCTCCCCCCCCCCCCCCCCCCCCGCCCAAAAGCATGTCAGACACCTTCCATGCCTTTTGGAAAATACTGCCTATGAGTTGAGTCCTTTGCAGCCGACATGCAGATACCACCACATGAAGCAGAAAGGGCCAGGGCACGTAGAGATGTCTACTTCTCTGTGGAAGTGTCACCTATACCATTGGCAACTGGCAACCTGTTACACAATCCAAGTTGGACAAGCCAATCTGGGTCTATCTTTAGTGACAATTCACACAGAAAAAGTCTAATTAGAGCCTCTGCCCAACGGCGCCATGCCACAAGGATGTAACAGAAGAAAGAGGAAAGAGTTCAGGCACAATTTCTTTTGGCCTTTCCCAGGGACATTAACTTTCTCCTGAGTTCCACATGCTCAGAGGGCCACAATCGCTTATGATTCCAATAGTCCCAAAAATCTTACTGTGTACTCATCTCTAAAATATTTCAGGCAGAACACAATATTGACCTACATAAAATTGCCAAGATAGCTAGAAAAAGTTGATAGGCTAAGTTGTGTTCATAAAATCCCAGACTCTCTGAACACAGAAGATGACTTCAAGTCTAATAGAAATAATGGGAATAAAGAAGAATCAAAACTGCAGAAAAGGCAAAGATTAATTACTTCCTTAGGGAAGAAGAAAGAGGTCAATACTCATAAAGTCTCGCAAATTAATACCCAGAATGAGCCATGGTTTGTTGGTTTTGATTAGTAAGATTATTTTCACTTATTTTATTTCTTAAACCCTTTCTAGAGAAAGAAAAGGCTTTCTATTTTCAATGGCAAGATGAAAATCATGTGTTTATGCTTCCATGCAAAAGTGCTCTGAAGGATCCTAACACAAATGATGGCGCAGAGCAATCTACACCAAAGGTTCTGGCGAATGGAGACAGCCTACCACGCATCTCTCTTCCTTCTCTAAGTGGTTTGAGTCTGGAACTGGAGGAAAGTGACTCTTTTAACTTACTACCAAAGGCAGTAAACACAGGACAAGGAAAAAGCTATAATACACCTGGTGAACATTTTGGGGGCTTTTCCAATGGTTTGGAAAATTCTGGAACCACCCAGCTGATCCACGGTTAGGTAAAAACACGCCACCACTCAACCCCAGTGCAACCACTGCGCTCTCTGACTAACACATGAGATGCCTAAGCCAAACCCTTTAAACACACAGAAAATATCAAAGCCAGCCCTTCCATACATAATGTTAGGTCTTCAAGTAGTTCTACTGTATTAAGTAATAAGCACTTGGGTCCAAAAGTGTATGTAACTTTCCAATTATCTCATTTCTAAAAGCAAACTATTAACTGACTCCACAGTAGGAAGGCATTCACTGATGTCTAAAGCAACTCACAGTAGCATCTAATTATAATTTTGTCTTTGAAGTGCAAATCGAAAATTGTTGATCTGATGATCTAGATTAACCAACTTGCTTTCCAGTCAACCTGACAAGCATCCCATAAGACTTTCTGCGTACAGAGTATTGAATAATCCATTGACAGGTCGAGAGCCCCACCATTCAGTCCACAAGCAAAACCTTGAATAATGGTATCCCCTCTCCCCTGTCCCTTCCGCACCCCCCACACCCCCACGCAGGGACCTTCCAGGCAATATAAACCTTTTTGATTCAAAAGCTCTAGGACCAGTCCCTGGAGGAGGACATCATGCTTGGTAAGGTAGAGGGTCAGCAAAAGAGAGGAAGACCCTCAACGAGTGACACAGTGGCTGCAACAAGGGGCTCAAACATAGCAATGATTGTGAGAATGGCGCAGGACTGGGCAGGTTTAGTTCTGCTGTACACAGGGTGACTATGAGTCAGAACCAACTTGATGGCACCTAACAACAGTAACATGTAAACACTGCTATGCCAAGAATTACTCTACAATCACTCTAACCTGAATGCCCAAGTAGCAACTTTGAAAACAGCTTCATTTAGCCAACATGCTGACATGGATTCAAGTACACCTCTCTTTCATTTCTGGGTTGTTTTTTTTTTTTAACTTTTTTTTATTATAAGAGTAGTATATGCTCTTTGCTAATACTCAAAAACCCAGGAGTGTAAGCAACACAAAGTGAAGGTCTCAGGGAGGGCTACTTCTCAGAGATTAAACTCTGATACCATTTGGTCTATGTACTTCTAAATGCATCCATAAACATTAAGTATAAATATATGTTTGTAATTTTAACATAATAGACTTTGTTACATTCAACAATATTATCACAGATATGGAGCCCTGGTGGCACAATGGTTAAGAAGTTGGCTGCTAATCAAAAGGTTGGCAGTTGGAACCCACCAGCTGCTCCCTGGAAACCCTATGGGGCAGTTCTACTCTGTCCTATAGAGTCGCTATGAGTTGGATTCAACTGGTAGGTAACAAGTACCACAGATATCTTTTCATGCATACAGTTGTTGGAGGTTCCTTTTAAATTCAGATTGTGATATTTTCCCAAGAAAGTTTAGAGCCAAAGCAAGGAACTACAAGACTGACTCTCTTTCATGGATTACTGTAGAAGTAAGAATACTTCACAAAATAACCTTTAAGATAAACAGTGCTGAGCTTCATTCATTTGCTTTAAAATCATCAAGATTTTTTTTTTCCTGAAGACATATTTTTATCTCAAGTGATAAAATGAAAGATGGGGAACTAGATGGTGCCCAGCTACAACCGATGACTGCCCTGACAGGGAACACAACAGAGAACCCCTGAGGGAGCAGGAGAGCAGTGGGATGCAGACCTCAAATTCCCATAAAAAGACCAGACTTAATGGTCTGACTGAGACTGGAAGAACCCCAGTGGTCATAGCCCCCAGACCTTCTATTAGCCCAGGACAGGAACCATTCCTGAAGCCAACTCTTCAGACATGGTCTGGACTGGACAATGGGTTGGAGAAGGATGCTGGTGAGGAGTGAGCTTCTTGGATCAGGTGGACACTTGAAACTATGTTGGCATCTCCTGCCTGGAGGGGAGATGAGAGGGTGGAGGGGGTTAGAAGCTGGCGAAATGGACACGAAAAGAGAGAGTGGAGGGAGAGAGCGGACTGTCTCATTAGGGGGAGAGTAATTGGGAGTATATAGCAAGGTGTATATAAGTTTTTGTGTGAAAGACTGACTCATAAACTTTCACTTAAAGCACAATAAAAATTATGAAAAAAAATGAAAGGGGAAACAAAGACATTAAAATTATTTACTCATGCTCTTAAATCGTAACATTTATGTTTAACATGTCTCAAAGGATAACTTCTGTCATTCCATCCATCAAGGGACTATGTATTTTTGACTTCATAGTAAACTAGGCTTGCCTATGGATAAATAAAAAGTGCCCTATATTTTACTATGAAGTCAAAAATAGTCTCTTGATGGATGGAAGGAGAGATATTTTACTACTCTCCTACTGTTTCTTTCCTAAGAGATCTTAGCCTGAAGGAAATCTTCTTATCTAAACAATAAATTGTCTCCCCCAACTCAAAGAAAGGAAATCAAGGAGTGAAGGCAAACTGGCCTAGGCTGGCATTAAAAATCATACTGAGATGAGAAAGAAAACGGCACGGTCAACAACTACTACAAAAGGTAGGGGAGGATTAGTCAGACGGAGGGATATAGCTAGCAACTCTCTAAGGTAAGTAACTTCAGTCAAATTTGTTATAAATAAATTCCAATTTTAACCAAAAACCCTCAAAACATGCACAAAAACAGACCAAAACCAAGGACAAGAACTTTTTTAACCCCATTTACAAAGCATGATCCATTTCACCTAGTGATTTTAAAATATTTCCTAAGTAATCAGTCCCAAGTCCCTTTAAAAAGCAAGGAGAGCCATTTACCTACTGGGAGGAAGAGACGGGGTGGTGAAAGCAGGAGGGAGAAGGAGGAAGAGGATGGAAGGGGGGGCAGAGGACAGGAAGGGAACAGGACATGCATACAAAGAGACATTCACAGTTAAAACAGCAGCTGGTGAGAATATAAGTAGGACTTGGTATGTAATTCATATACTTACTGTTACATTTTAAATTTCTCAAAAAAGAGAGAAGGGGAAGAGAGAAAAAAAATTCCTGTAACAGGGCAACTCAGAGACATGCTAATCTTGAAGATTTAGTGAGTGAATACCAGATACAGTTAAGAGTTTAAAAAGATAACTGGAGGTAATGACCACCTTCCAGTGAAAAAAAGCAAGGGACAAACTGGAGCCCCAGTCACAGTATAAGTGCCTCTGGGTAGCAGGAAAGCAAATGTCTAAACCTCATCCCAGGCTGTAGCATTTAAGGAGAGGCAAGCATACTTCGTTTGACTCAAGAAGTTTATACTGCTTAAGCACCTGGTCCACTTCTGGAAAAATGTTGTTTTAAATAGAAGGTACAAGTTAATATGGATGCTATTTCCTTAATAAATTGTTCTCCAGAAAAAGTTAAAGTACACGGACATATGTTCTATAACTGATTCAGCTACCCATGGCTCAAGAAGGACTACCTGGTGGATTTTAAGGTATGCCCGCAAACAAGCACTCCTCTTTATTTGTGGCAGCTGCCTGATAATAGTCTAAAAAAAAAAAGTTGTTTTATTCACCTTGGCACAGCTAACTTCAGAGCTTTTAACTCTTCGTATTAGCTGTTAAACGTACATTTCTAAAATGCTTGGGAAGAAAGAAGGAAAAGATAATGTAGTCCATGTTATGCTGAAGACAAGGAAAGAAAATCTGAATCATATACATTTTTTTTTTTTAATCTCCAAAACCTTTGATTGAATATTTACAAAAATCACGATGTTGATCCATGAATGGGTACATTTTAAGTGACTCTTTACTTTCGCATGGTATTAACTGATTTAATGCTTTATTCTGATTGTAGTTTGTGAAAAATCACGTGCAAGTTCCAAAATGCTCAATTTCCCAAATCTTCCTCTATTAATGAACTATCTAGGAATTTTATCCTGAATCTGCTCATATAAAAATCAAACATCCCATCAGGATTTGCGTTTTATTATTCAAATGAGTAAAACTCCTTTAATGAAGTTTTCCTGATTCGTACCAGAACAGGATCCCAGAAAATCCTTTATAGAAAGACGAAGTTCTCTGCTCCTTAAAGTTTCTTATTTAACCACAATACAGGACATGTACAGAAAGAGAACTAGAATAGTAAACTAGTAAGAAACAATTTATCAAAGCAAAGCACTAACCTATCAAAAAGGTTGTTTTTAGAGGGCTCCTTTAATTGCCGAGTCCTTGCAGAAAGAAAATCAATTTACATATTAACATTCTGCTCCCTACTGAGGAGCTCCCTGGGTGCACCAGCCTTCACAAAGCTCAGCCACCCAGTCACTTCCTCCGGAAATGAGGCTAACCACAGCTCACCCCAGGCTCTGCGTGGTTTCCAACATCCAGAGAGGCACTGGGGTTTGGGAGAGGACACTTAAACCACAACCAACAATACTGGCTAGGCCTGTGTGACACAGCTCAAGCTGAGGGGCTTCTGTTTTGTGGAGTTTTTGTTGTCATTTTAGTGGAAAATCACAGGTCTCTCACTGATGCAGCTGACTAGACATTGTCTTTATCTCCCTCTCCCGCTACCAGACAACCTCACCAATCCAAAGCACTTGAGAGGCAGACTGCTGTACCACCCAGGGACTAAATTCCCATCACATACTCAAATTAAGCCAACTCAAGTCAAACCGTGTGATGAATGTTTTCTTTTAGAGTCAAAAATAGAATTGTGCTGACTTGCCGTTAGCACGAAGGTTCTTGATCACTGGCATATCTACTTACTTTGCTATACAAAGCTTCCAAAAATACCTTTCCCACGTTTTTCTTTAGAAAAATTTAACCGGCTAGACTGCCCTCAGTTTAGCAATCCAAAATGATGGCTCTGCTAGAAAAACTCCAACACAGAAGAGTTTCTCAAATACCTAAGCTATTCCACAGGGACCACAATGGGTCAGTTCTGCCCAGGGCCTCCTTATGGCCGCTGCACAACTGTTACAGAACTGTGTTGTGGAATAAGCCACCCAACCCCCCATCAGAATTCAGTTATCTAGCTGTGTGCTCTCTCTAGGGGTATCTTTGATTTCATCCTCATGAATGCCTTTGGGAGCCAGGTAATTTACCTGGGCTACCCAGCTGACCATCTCTGCAGATACCTGGTGTATGACAAGTAAAAAGGTGCTGAGTTTACAAGCTAATGCAAGAAAATCTTCAACTAAGGAGATTACCATAAGATCTCTCCGATAGCATACCCACAACTAAGAAACTCTTAAGATTTAGGCAGAAAACCCTGCTCTTTCCTTAGTTAACCCCAGAGAAAAATGGGTACGGGACCTATTTGCTGTGTGTAGACATCAAGTCATTGATCTTAGAACACAGGGCAATGGTTTAAACCAAAGAAATGAAATCTTCCAAAGAGAGGAATACATGTACGAAAAAAAAGTTTGATGCAGGATTATTTGTAACAAAGCTAAACACCAGAAACCATCTAACTTCCATCAACAGGAAAATTATTAAATCAATTACAGTATACCATTAAGTGAAAAATATTCAAGTCACAAAACAATACATATACTGTGTACTATACTAAATTGGGAGAAAAAAAAACACATATCATATTTGTATTTGTAGTAGAGTGGTTAAGAGCTCGGCTGCTAAGCAAAAGGTTGAGAGTTAGAATCCACCAGCCACTCTTTGGTAACACTATGGGGCAGTTCTACTGTCTTACAGGGTTGCTATGAGTCAGACTCAACTCAACAGCAACGAGTTTTTTGTTGTTGTTGTTGTTACAAATATAGAAGGGGCCCTGGTGGCACAATGGTTAAGAGCTCAATTGTTAACTGGTTCCAACCTACCAGCTGCTCCACAGGAGAAAAGATCTGGCAATCATCTCCTGTAAAGATTTTGGCCTTAGGAACCCTATGGGGGCAGTTCTACTCTATCATACAGGGTCGCTGTGAGTTGGAATCAACTCGGCAGCACACAACAACACAAATATAAAATTTATAGATATGTAAAATGCATAGACAGGTTTAGAAGGATGTACCTCAAACACTCTGACACCTGGCTCTGGACAGGGCAGTGGACTGGAAGACAAAAGGAAAACTGAAGTCATACTTTGAACTTCTGCTCAATACATCCATTTGTATTCTTATAAAAGTAAAAAAAAAAATTTTTTCCAAGTCCATCCATCTAAGTGGAGGTTTGCATATGAAATGTTTGTATCTACACAAAGAGAGGCAGAAAATTCCTATAAATTTAGGTACAGTCAAAAGCATCAATCTGAGAAATTCTGGCAATGGTACTTCTGTACTAAGCTCTACTTCCCTCTGGAAACACATCCTTTAACTAAAAGACGCTTGTGCGGGCAGTTTACTAATTCATCAATGAGTCTACAGAAACACTGAAAGGGTCTGGGCTAAACCTGTCACCGTTAATAAGCTTCAGAAAAATTCATTACAGTCTTTGCTTGAAGTGGGTTCCTCAAATAGTTTCACGATGAGAAAGCAAGAAAAAAATTTCTAAAGTCTTTACTGTTAGTTGGATATAAACTGCCTTTCTTTTTTAAATGAAGCGTGTTTGGTGAATCACTACTTACCCTTATAAATGCTAATAACAAAGGGTTCATGCTTTAGGAGTAAAAGTCAAAGGCTTTGGAGACTTTCCTTAGGCATTTTATAAACACCATGCTTTTTAGCAGCATCTCTACCATTCCATTCTAGCTTGAAGCAAAGTAGAGATTTTCTAAATCAGCAGTGATGTTTTGAGTAACAAAAGGAGAGCTTCAAAGTGATTTTCCTTTGTCACATGAACAAGCCTTCTAAATTTCTGCACATAAGTCTTAAATCCTGCACAGAAGCCTTTGTCCTTGAAATGCTCTAATCGAACCAACAGCTCAAGTTCCTGTTTCTTCTCACTCATCTTACCAACCAGTCATTCCTTATTTTAAAGACATATTTTAGAACATCTGCAAACATTTCTGCGACAACCAGCACTAGAAAGCATGGAAGAGAAAACCAGTAGCTTAGGGTATCTTACACGTCTCTGGGGCTTTTACATTTCAAGGAGACATGCTTGCTTGTCTCCTTCCTTCCCTCCCTCAACAGAGGTCCTTCTTGTGGAATTCTCACTATCCAAACTTTTGAAGTATTGTTCTCGCCACAAGACTTCACGTCAGTGGTTCTCAACTTGGGGGTGAATTTTCCCCCCTCCCTTGGCTGCTAACCAAAAGGTTGGCAGTACAACTCCACCCAGAGGTAGGTACCTCAGAAGAAAGGCCCAGCAATCTGCTTTTGACAAAATCAGCCATTGAAAACTGTAGGGAGCAGAATTTTCCCGAAGTACATGGGGTCGCCGTGAGTCAGAATCGACTCAAGAGCAAATGGTGGTGGTAGTGTCCTCCTGGAACTCTGACGATGTCTGAAGATATTTTGGGTTGTCATGACGTGGGGGAAGCGGGGAGGAGAGTGCTACTGGCATCTAGGGGATGGAGGCCAGGGATGCTGCTAACCATCCCACAATGCACAGGACAGCTCCCACCACAAAGAATTATCTAGCCTCAAATGTCAATAGTGCCAAAGCTGAGAAACCCTGGTCTACGTGAACACAGACATTTCGCCTTATCACCCTGTCTGGGGCATCAACACCTAATCCTGCTAAAATCATCATAAACCTGTTTCTACCAGTTTCTACATCAAAGCCTTCTCTTAGTATGAAAATGGTGGCCGTCACCGCCCCTGCTCATCCCTACCCCTTTCCCCTCCCATCTACTGAACCCAAAAAACCATACCCGTTGCCATAAGGTCAATTCCGACTTATAACGACCCTACAGGGACAGAGCAGATCTGCTCCATACGGTTTCCAAGGAGTGGCTGGTGGCTCCAAACTGCCAACCCAGAAGGATGTAAATGACAGGGCTCCCTGGGCAGTTGTTATCTCTGTTCTATGTTCCAAAATGACGCTGTTGGCTAATCTTTCAGCACTTCTCACTAGACACCAAGTTCACTTAAAATATTTTGGAAATTATAAAATACAGTACTTTCATCTATAAAATATGACTCAGAGCATCCCCCAAAGTTATCATTCTCAGCATGCTTACTGGCTAATGACTTTAAAAATAAACTCATTTAGACATTCTCCTCCTGGAGTAGATAACGAAACATAGAAAAACAGGAAAAAGAATTAATTATATCATCTGGTTGGTCACTATGTTATGTTAAAAGGAAGAAAATAGATGAAGCTCACTTCTTTCATTACTCCCCACAAGGCACTCTATTTTTTCATTAATTTCATCAAAGACAACCAACAGCTTGGAACAATGTTTATTTACCCAGGAATGCTCCTCCTGTGTTATAAAACTTTCCACCAGAAAAGGTGGAGGGGGGCCTCCAGTCTAGGAATCTGAGAAATGCTAGATCTCACAG
Organism: Elephas maximus indicus; assembly: GCF_024166365.1. Taxonomy (NCBI): domain Eukaryota; kingdom Metazoa; phylum Chordata; class Mammalia; order Proboscidea; family Elephantidae; genus Elephas; species Elephas maximus. The sequence continues at coordinate 67,452,407 of NC_064829.1, read as the reverse complement.
AGAGAGAGAGACAGAGCTTTCTTTTCTCAAGGCTTCCTGGAACTTTCTAGTGCTAATGTGCATCCCCAACATGAATCTTCAAAATGGGGATCCAGGGTTGGCAGCATTTCCCAAACTTACTTGATCCCGGGAGCTTTCAGGGTGAGACATCTTTGACACTACTGGTTCTGTGAGATACTTAGAAGCAAGGTTTAAGAAATTTCTCTTTGGGAACCAGTATTAGGAAACAGGCGCACATTCTGGAATATGAGGGGGCTGCTTCCCGACCATTTTTCTTAACAGCTCTAACTCCAAGGTTTTCTTAGTAGCTTTTGGTAATTCCTCTCTAAGGGAACTTCTACATCAAACCCAAGGTGACTTCAGGAAAGAACAAGCAAACACTAATTTCCAAAAATGTAGGAAGAACAATAATGAACAGATTTTCAAAAGAGACTCAACTCTGCCTCTAGGTTCAATGATACAGAAATGTATTATTATAAAAACCTTGTCTGGCTGGTCCTATAAGTACTGCCAAAAGGAGGCACTGCGATTTGTATTGCAAAATCTACACATACAGAGGTAAAAAAAAAACAAAAAAAGAGGTAGGTAAGCATATATACAGAAAAGGAGAAAACTAAGAAAGGGAGCAAGGAATCTCTTAATGTCATGTACTTGTCTTAGCCCCAGCATCATCAGTGTCACTAAGCAAGCAAGAAGTTCCTCCTGAATCTTGACAAAGAGAGAAATGCTGGTTGATTTAGAAGCAGTGGCTTAGAACTCCAAAGATAGCTGAGCCTGCCACTGATTCGTTGTAGAAATGACACCTATAAACCACAGTCCACTGTCGTAATTAAGAGCATGGGCTTTGGAGAAGACAAAAATGGCTCTTCCTTTTCATAGTTACAAGACTGAGCACAGGAAAGGAGCCAAGACAGCAGCTTAGTTAGATACACCTTGCCATCCCTCTATAGCAAAGATCTGAGAAACCAAGTGATATAGATATAGACAATTCTGGAACACTGAACATGAAATGAAAGCGTAAGGAATTAAACACCAGTTGAATGAAAAAACTGATCAAAAACAGCTAACAAGATACGGAGTGGAGCGGCCCTGCCAGCCAACCTGGCAAAACGTGGCCATCGTGAGACAAAGCCAATCGGGATCCTGGATAAGCAGCACAGAAAGGCAACGTCACAGAATTCCCAACAGGAGACAGAGAAACTGCACTGACACACCCGGAATAAAGCAGGGTGAGCAGTACATAAACTGGACCTAGGGAGCAAGGCTGCATGAAGGAGGACAAGCGCTCTGGGAATCCCAGTGTCCACAAAGCAGGAAGGGAACCGGGAACAAGACATAGGGCATAACACCAGCACCGGTCCCTAACCTCTGGGGTGGGTGGCGCACACACAGTGATGGACTGAAAACTACAAAACACTACTGCAAAAAGCCAAAAGAGACCTACCTAAACACAAAAGCATACCATACTCAAGAACAGAAAGATTTAACCTTGTGAAAACGTCAATACTACCCAAAGCAATCTACAAATACAATGCAATCCCAATCCAAATTCCAACCACATTCTTTAAGGAAATGGAAAAACTAATCGCAAAATTTATATGGAAAGGAAAAAGGCACCAGATAAGCAAAGCATTGCTGAAGAAGGACAAAGTAGGAGGCCTCACACTTCCCGATCTCAGAACCTACTATACAGCCCCAGTAGTCAAAACAGCCTAGTACTGGTACAATGACAGACACAGAGACCGATGGAACAGAATTGAGAACGCAGAAGTAAACCCATCCACCTATGGACAGCTAATCTTGGACAAAGGGTCGAAGTTCGTGAAATGGGGAAAAGAAAGTCTCTTTAACAAATGGTCCTGGCAAAACTGGATATCCATTTGCAGAAAAATGAAACAAAGCTCATATCTCACATCTTACACAAAAACTAACTCAAAATGGATCAAAGCGCTAAATATAAATCTTAAAACTATAAAGATCATGGAAGAAAAAATAGGGACAATGCTAGGGGCCCTAATATAGCGTATAAACAAAATATCAAGCATAACTGAAAACACACAAATAGCAGAAGATAAACTAGATAACTGGGATCTCCTAAAAATTAAACACTTATGCTCATCAAAAGACTTCATCGAGATGGTAAAAAGAGATACCTGTACACTGAAAAAATTTTTTAGCTACAACATGACAAGGGTCTAATCTCTAAAAGTTATAGAAAACTTCAATACCTCAACGACACGAACAACTCAGTTAAAAAATGGGCAAAGGATATGAACAGACACTTTACCAAATAAGAAATCCAGGCGGCTAAAAAACACATGAAGAGATGCTTGTGATCATTAGTCACTGGAGAGATGCAAATCAAAAGTACAATAAGATACTATCTCACCTGGCAAGAACGGCACTGATCCAAAAATTAGAAAACAACAAATGTTGGCAAGGTTGTGGGGAGACTGGAATTCTTATACACTGCTGGTGGGAATGTAAAATGGTACAGCCACTATGGGAAAACACTATGGCACTTCCTTAATAAAGCTAGAAATACCATATGATCCAGAAATCTCACTCCTAGGTATATATTCTAGAGATATAAGAGCCATAACAAGAATAGACATATGCACACCCATGTTCATGGCAGCACTGTTCACAAAAACAAAAAGACAGAAACAACCTAGATACGCACCAATGGATGAAAGGATAAAAAACACTAGATACACACACAATGGAATACTATGAAACGATACAGGCTAATGACAAATCCACAAAACATCTCATAACATGAATGAATCTAGAGAACATTACACTGAGTGAAATAAACCAATCACAAAAGGAAGACAAATATCGTATGAGATCCTACCATAAAAAGTTTATGCACAAAAAGTAACATTCTTTAAGGTCACAAAGGGATGAGAGGTGCACCAACTAGACAGCAGACACATGTTAACGCCTTTGCTGCTATTGGTGTAACAGTACACCAGCCTCTGGACCTCATAGGTAGTAGGTCATTTCAGCTCTAAAGCAGTTAGTGTTAAGGTGGGTCCCTTTTGAAATACGTGAAGCTCAGGAGATATGAGTTGGAGCCTCACTGTTGTACAGGTTGAACATTCTATCAGGTGATGCCTCCTAAATGTTAGTTTTGTAGACGTTTGTAAACTTTTTCTTTTTTTCCCTTTATTTCTGTGAGATAAGACTTGCAAGCATAATTAGGCTTTCTTGTGCGATAGTTACGGAGCCCTGATGGGTTTGTTTCAGTTTTTGTGTCATATTTGGAAAACCAGAGGTCCTCCATATAACCTGATGGAAAGGTGCCTGCAATAAATTACTTCCCTAGTTTCCACTGGCGTATTGTCATACCGCGGATCCGTGGCACCACAGTGCCACTTGCCTTATTGGTGGCTTGTACTACCAGATCGTATTTCTCAAAATCCGTTATTACCAAATGTCATGGACTGAACTGTGTCCCCCAAAAATATGTGCCAAGTCAGTTAGGCCATGATTCCCAGTATTGTGTGGTTGTCCTCCATTTTGTGATTGTAATTTTCCTATGTGTTGTAAATCCTAATCCCTGCCCGTGGTTAAAGAGGCAAGATTGGATTATGTTAAAGAGGATTAGGGCGGGATTGCAACACCCTTAGTAAGGTCACATCCCTGAGCCAATGTAAAGGGATCTTCCCTGGGGTGTGGCCTGCATCACCTTTTATCTTACAAGAGATAAAAGGAAAGGGAAGCAAGCAGAGAGTGAGGGACCTCATACCACCAAGGAAGAAGTACTCGGAGCAGGCCCCGTCCTTTGGACCTGGGGTTCCTGCACTGAGAAGCTCCTAGACAACAGGAAGATTGATCACAAGGACCTTTCTCCAAAGCCAACAGACAAATCCTTCCCCTGGAGCTGAAGCCCTGAATTTGGACTTCTAGCCTACTAGACTGTGAGAGAATAAACTTCTGTTAGTTAAAGCCATCCACGTGTGGTATTTCTGTTACAGCAGCACTGGACAACTAAAACACCAACCAAAAACTTAAACACACTCAATTAGTAAGCATGCATCCCATTCCTGAAAAACATATGCCATCAAAAAAAAAAAAAAAAAAAAACACTAAGGAGAAAAAAATGTAATAAGTAACGGGTTTTAACTTTGGTGAGGGAAAGGCGACACACAATATGGGAGAAAGTAGCACAACACGATCAAGACAAAGAAAGACACTGAGAAGTACACAAGAATAAAAGGCAACTATGCTAAATACTACAACATACACAATCCTGTAACAATAGTAACAACAAACAATAATTGGACACATAGGCAGACTAAAAAAAAAAACCCACTGCCATCAAGTTGATTCTAACTCATAGTGACCTTATAGGACAGAGTAGAACTGCCACAGAGTTTCCAAGGACCAGCTGGTGGATTCAAACTGGCACATCTTTTGGTTAGCAGCCCGAGCTCTTAACCACTGGGCCACTAGGGCTTCCATAGGCAGATACGTATGCTGAATAGGTACAGGAAGGCATACAGGCGTATACCCACGTGCATATATAGACCAAGTTGTGGATACTTCTACATGCATATTTGTGTGTGCTACATGTACAGTCATATATACACTGGAACGCATAGAGAGCACAGTCAGGGAACTTCTTAGACGCAACCAAACACTTTGAGGGACTGAGTTACTGGACTTGAGGGCTGGGGACCATAGATAGTCTCAGGAGACATCTAGGTCAACTGGCATAATACAGCTCATAAAGTTAATGTTCTGTATCCTACTTTGGTGAGCAGCGACTGAGGTCTTAAAAGCTTGCAAGAGGCCACCTAAGATACGACTATTTGTCTTTTCCCGTTAGGAACAAAGGAGAGTGAAGAGAACCAAAGACTAAAGGAAGCAATGAGTCCAAAGGACTAATGGCCCACACAAACCACAGCCTCTGCTAACCCGAGACCAGAAGAACTAGACAGTGCCTGGCTACCACTACTGACCCCTCTGACCTGGATCACAATAAAGGGTCTTGGACAGAGCAGGAGAAAAATGTAGAACAAAATGCAAATTCATAAAAAAAATGACCAGACTTACTGGTCTGATAGAGACTGGAGGAAGCCCTGATACTATGATCCTTAGTCATCCTTCTAACTTGGTTCCGAAGCCACTCCCAGGGATGACCTGTCAGCCAAATAAAAAACAGGCCTATAAAATAAACAATAACACCCATGAGGAAAGTGCTCCTTAGAACAATCAACTATATGAGACCAAAAGGGTAGCATCTGCCCAAAAGCAGAGAAGGCAGGAAGAAGCAGAAAAACCGGACAAACGTAAACAGGAAACTCAGACTGGCAATGGGGAGAGTGCTGACATATTGTGGGTACTGCAACCATTGTTACGGAACATTTTGTGTACAAACTATTGAATGTGAAAATAATTTGCTCTGTAAACATTCACCAAAGCACAATTACAAAGAAAAAAGATTGAGCATATTACTTAATTTCCTTGAGCTTCCACTTCCTCTTGTATAAAATGGAAATAGTAAGATCTACTTCATAAAATTGAGAATTCAAATAATCCATGTTAGATGCTTACCATAATAGCATGTACTAACTGCTTCCTAAGTATAAGTTATTATTATTAACATCAAAACAGGTCAGTGATGGGAGTCTAGAATAGAGAAAGCCCCAGAAGAAATGAAGCCACAACTCTGATGCTTCCGATTGGGCAATAATAAGGTAGATGCCATCAGAATTCCAACAACGACAACAGGGATGGAATGTACCACTAAGCATGCTTAAGTGCCCCTTCCAGAAAGGCAGCCTAGCAAGGTCTTCTAGAAGCACAACAGATACAGAAACAGACTGTTCCTATCCTCAATGACCTGAAATTAGACCACTGTGTAACCAAAGATGTTAGAGCTAAATCTGAAACTCCAACTGAAGTCAACATTACCCTAATGCTCAAATTAGAGGAATACACAGAAATTTGGTTTTAATTGAGTGATCTAAATCAAAAGCAATAAAGCCTAGCTAGCATTCAAAACCACTTGTTTAATCTTTCCCAAAATTAATGCTGGGTAGATAAATCAGACATGCAGCCTATGAGAGGCCCCCAAACAGACACATCCACATTCTCTCTCTCTCACACACACACGCACACCACCAAGAAGCCTCAAAAATACATACTACATACCCATGAGAGGCCCTAAATACTAAGCCTGAACAATCCTCCAGCCACACATGGTCACATGTCCTGACTCTGGTGTCTCAGTCTAAGGCATTATTCAGACACCCAGCATTAGCTCTGCATTTCTAGAGCTGACTGAAAGCTAAGCATATTGTTTTTGTGATTTTGAATAAATAGAGAAAAATTCAATTTCTACACTCAAAAAAGTATACACACCTTGGCTACTACTGTAAAGGCCAAATATGAACGCCAGCTCCAATACTTACTGGCAACTTAACATTAGCATATTTTTTAACCTTTAAACCCTATAGGGTTGCTCTGAGTCGAAATCAACTCGACGGCAATGGGTTTTGTTTTTTTTTTTTAAACCCTAGGTTCAGGTATAAAATGGGATGAAGCCACCTACTTTTCAGGGTTGAAGTGAGGCCTACCTACTCAGAAATCAAATCATTCCAAACAGACAGTTTCCTCAGCTGCACTTTCCCAAGGGGACCCTGTCACACTTTAGCTAATCTTCCTGGTTGTTGTTGTTGCGTGCCGTTGAGCCGATTCCGACACATAGCAACCCCATGTGACAGAGTAGAACTACCTCCACAGGGTTTCCTAGGCTGTGATCTTTACAGGATCAGATCTCCAGGTCCTTCTCCTGCAGAGCCTCCGGGGGGGCGGGGGGAGGGTTCAAACTGCCCACCTTTCCTGACAACTTTTATTTTTCCTCTACTTCAGTCTAGTCAGACAACTCTGCTCAGTGTCCACTGCACACATTGTCTTCTCAAGCCAAGCGTTAGCCTTTCCCATTACTACCCTCCCTGGATCACCTTTTCCTTTTTGTCAAAATCCATCCCACTGCTTTTTCACAATTCCACCCAAAACTTATCTTTTTCAGAACCTCTACTTGGAGATCCTGTCCTTTCCCTTTTTTGTATCTTTCCTCCCGCCTCTACTCTTAGAATCCAAGTGGGCATGTCAGAAAACTGTGTTAAAAACTAAGGACACTCCTGAAAGCTCCATAGACATATGGAGTTTGGACTCCCTGAGGGACCAAATTGCTGGGCTGAGGGCTGTGGGGACCATGACCTCAGGGAATATCTAGTTCAACTGGCATAATATAGTTTATAAAGAATAAAATATATATGTTCTACATTCTACTATTGTGAGTACTGTCTGGAGTCTTAAAAGCCTGTGAGCAGCCATCTAGGATACTCCACTGGTCTCACCCCTTCGAGAGCAAGCAAGAATGAAGAAAACTAAAGATAAAAGGAAAAGATTAGTCCAAAGGACTAATGGACCACATCTATCACGGCCTCCACCAGACTGTGTCCAGTACAACTAGATGGTGCCCAGCTACCACCCTGACTGCTCTGACAGGGATCACAACAGAGAGTCCCAGACAGAGCTGGAGAGAAATGTAGAACAAAATTCTAACTCAAAAAGAAAAAGACCAGGCTTGCTGGCCTGACAGAGACTGCAGAAACCCTGACAGCATGACCCCCGGACATACAGCTCTGTATTGAGGTCACTCCTGAGGTTCACCCTTTAGCCAAAGATTGAACAGGCCCATGGAACAAAGCAAGACTGAAGGGGCACACTGGCCCTGGGGCAGGGGCTGGAAGGCAGGAAGGAACTGGAAAGCTGATAATGGGGAACCCAGAGCTGGGGGGGGGGAGTGTTATCATGTCATGGAGTTGTTAAACCAGTGTCATACAACAATGTGTGTACTAACTGTTTTGTTTGATTAGAAACTAATTTGTTCTGTAAACCTTCATCTAAAGCACAATAAAAAAAAAATTAAGGACACATTTGCAAAACTGTAATACCAAGTAAAAAACATGTGAGCAGCTACATAAGTAGGTATATACGCTATATGGGTATGGGAAGGTGTATGGGAATACATGTGAGTGCATATATAGGTATAAACTGTGGGCATATGTATATATGTTTGTCTGTGCTGCATATATATTCATATATACAATAAAGCACATAGGGGGCACAGTTAGGAATACTTCCTAGACATATCCAAACACCTTATGGGACTGAGTTACTGGGTTTAAAGGCTCAAGACCATAGTTTTGTGGGACAACTAGGTGAACTGGCATAACCTAATTCACAAAGAAATGTTTTACAATCTAGTTTGGTGACTAGCATCTGGGGTCTTAAAAGTTTGCAAGCAGCCATCTAAAATACAACTATTGGTCTACTCATATGGAGCAAAAGAGAATGAAGGAAATCAAAGGCTCAAAGAAGAAACTAATCCATGGGACTAAGAGCCGACATGAACCACAGCCTCTTCTAACCTGAGACCAGAAGACCTAGATGGTGCCCAGCTACCACCACCAACTATACCGACCAGGGAACTGACACAATAGAACGCCCTGGATAGATGATAAGAAAAATGTAGAACAAAACTCAAATTCCCAAAAAAGGCCAGACCTACTGGACCAACAGGAACCACTAAGACTATCTCCCTAAGATAACCTTTGAACGTGGCATTAAAGCTATTTCTGCAGATCATCTTTCAGCCAAGTAATACACTGGCTTATAAAATAAACTGTATCACCCGTAAGTAATGTGGTCCCTTAAACAATGAACTACATGAGACCAAATGGTCAACATGTACCCAAAAGCAAAAATGAGAAGGCAAGGAGGGGCAGAGAAATTAGGTGGCTGGAAACAGAGCACGCGGGGTGGAAACGGTAGGAGTGCTGACACACTGCAGTGACTATAACCAATGTCACCAAACAATCTGTATATGAATTGTTGAATAGGAATCTGATTTGCCATGTAAACTTTCACCAAAAACACAATAAATTATTTTTTTTTAATTAAGGACATAAATTTAATTCACTTATGGGTAAAGTTATTTTCTGACAATAATGAATGAAAACAAAGCTACTTCACCCCAAAATAGTGTAGTCATTTAACAACTCTGTGCTCTAGGCTACAATGAAAACTGCTAAAAAAAAAAAAAAAAAAAAAAAAAAACAGATAAAGGAGTGAACCAAAGAAACTCCATCTCTACCACTGGAAAAACCAAACATTGAAAAAACACGTCATTTTCATATATGAACAAGAGCGCATGCTATAAACAGGCAGCCCCACTCTCACTGCCCCCGGCTTGTTAAATTTACCTAGTAAACTCGCGTAGTTCATTTCTCATGATCTTCACTCATTTACTTAATGGTTTTGCCAACGTTTGGACAAAGGCGGCCACCTGATGTTGCTCCTACAAGGTCATTCTTTAGACCGCATCGCATTTTAAAATGAGGAATGCCCTAACTAGATCCTATCAGTTGCCGGAGAGTCGATTCTGACTCATGGTGGCCCCATGCGTGTCACAGTAGAACTGCACTCCACAGGGTTTTCAATGGCAGATTTTTTTGGAAGGATATCACCAGGCCTGTCTTCCCAAGTACCTCTGGGTGGATTCAAACCATTAACCTTTTGGTTAGTAGCTGACCACTTAACAGTTTGTGCCATCCAGGGACTTACTGTCTCACACCTGCCTCTATGACTCCTATTATAGTAATCCCTTTTGAGGGCATCTTGTGAGCCCATTGGCCACTTTCACTGAAAACTACACCACCCCTTCAGGATTAGTGGTAACACTACCATCCAAGCTATAGCTGATTAGACCAGGACCAATGAGAGTTTTGGTGAGCGAGAAGAATACAGGAGACTATCTACTAGTAGTCTAAACTGAGGGCAGGAAAATACAGGAGCTATGGGAAAGTCACATTTGGCCACGTACATACGAAAGTAGAGAAAGCAAAGGCGTTCTACCAAGGAGAGGCACAAAGAGACAACCAAGGACATGTATGCGGCCCTGTAAAGAATAAAGAATAAATTTAGTGCAAGATGATGGTTGAGTTCTGATTTCAAGCCCTTCTGCAGCTGCTACGCCTGGAGCCTTATGATCAGCTCCCATTTTTACGACGTTATCTAGAACAGCTATGTCTTGATCATGTGCCCTATATGCCATGCAAACTCCAAACCTCCCCATCTGAATCTTGAGAACAAGGAGGTACTGCTCCACTGATGCACACTCCTCACCTCATCCAGGTGGCCTCAGTTACCATCCCACAAGAGGTTCTGGATACAGCTACCCAGTTATCACTGGTACTGGCATCTCCCAAGTGTCCTTACCCATTCACCTTTGCAATGACTCACTCCACAAACATTTAGTAGGTCTCTCCTATGAGCATCAGAGAGAGTTCACACCACCTGATTTCTGCTGTCTTAAGCTCTTACATATCCATTTGTTCTGACTTCTCCTTGTGCTCCCTGATTCTTACCTAGTTCACTGGACTTTTGACCATTCATCATTTTTACTTTGCCTTCTGATGTCCTCCTGCTTATCTGCCTAGTCTCTTGACTCATAACTTACCCTGACTCTTGGCATGCTCTGATTCTGGATTATTGCCCCAGATACCTTCTGAACTCACGTCCAACTGAGATTAACTTTCTGTGACTCCAACTCTTTTCTCTAGGGCTGATCCCATGGCCTTGCCTGTCCTGAACACCCCATACCTTGTCCCAATTTCCCCAAGAACCACCCCATTCCACTTCCAGCAATCTGTGACTCAACAGCAGCCACACCCACAGGTCTAGAGCGGATACTCCCACCACACTAGGCACAGGATTCTGCACAAAATAAGGAGCTAATGGACTTTGCCAGCAATTAATAAATCATATTCAAAGTGCCGGATTCACATATCACAGAACTCCCAGAGTTCAAATGCCCAATAATATCTAAAACTCAACTAGGATTTCTGTGACGCGGGGGCTCTCTTACAGAGATTGCGGCGGTAAACGATCTCCCGTAACAGACGGCATTTTAGCACAATAGCTAATTTAATCAATGTGTCTGACCAGAGCAAAAAGCTTTGGTAAGTTTTCCTCCTTCTCTTACAGTTCAAACACATAACACACCAAACTCCTTCCGCAACTCAGATTCTTGATTGGCCCAGGCCCCGGGGTGACCTTACCTCAAGACATCTGAAACCAAGGACTCAAGAGTGACTGTCTTCATTATGTGCATGAACAGCAAGTGGTGTTGGTTAGCAATTTTTCAACACTGCTCTATGAGGTGGCTCATTGTAACGCCCATTCTAAGGAAGTCACAAGTCATCTTGATTCCTTGCCAAGCACGGAGGCAGGAATAATGACAGGCTATCGCTTTGAGTTTTCATCTCTCATTAGATACTAGTTCCCTGAACCAAACAAGGCAAGTGCTCTTATGTGATGATCTAAGTAAGCTTGACAGTCTTCAAGGGAGTGACTTACACAGAAAGAGGAAATGGAATGTATGGCTAATTGCCTCCATGAACAACTGTCTCCTTTGCCATGAGACCAGAAGAACTGGATGGTGCCAGGCTACCATTAGTGAACATTTTGATCAGAGTCTACAGAAGAATCCTGATCAAAAGGGAGGAAATGCAGAACAGAACTTCAAATTCTCATGGAATCCAGACCTTCTCAGAGCCATGAAGGATGGATCAGCCCTGAAACTATTATTCTGAGATAATCTTTAAACTTAAACCAAAAATATTCCCTGAAGTCTCTATAAAACCAAACAATAGTTTAGCTTAACTGGTAAAGAACGTCTGTCTTGGAACCATTCCCAAAGCCAACTCTTCAGACAGGGATTGGACTGGAACATGGGATGGAAAATGATACTGGTGAAGAACAAGCTTCTTGGATCAAGTAGACACATGAGACTATGCTGGCATCTCCTGTCTGGAGGAGAGCTGAGAGGGCAGAGGGGGCCAGAAGCTGCCCGAATGGACACAGGGAGAGAAAGTGGAGGGAAGGAGTATGCTGTCTCATTAGGGGGAGAGCAATTAGGAGTGTATAGCAAGGTATACATAAATTTTTGTATGAGATACTGACTTGATTTGTAAACTTTCACTTAAAGCACAATAAAAATTAATTTAAAAAAAAAAGAATGTCTGTCTTGAGCCTTATGTTCTTTTAACATCTATCTATATGAGATCAAACTGACAACAGAAACTTGAAAAATTAGATAGGAAACTTAGAGGGCAGTGGGTTTATGTTAATCAGGGAGGAACAACTCAGAAAAGGAGAGTGAAAAACGTAGCACAATTCAAAAAATATAATCAATTATCACTGAACTGTACATGTATAAACTGAATTGTATGTTTTGCTGTGTGTATTCTCAACAAAAATAAAAAATTATTATAAATAAAATGCCACAGGGAAAAATAAAGACAATAACTTTTAGCAGGTACCCGTGCCTGCCACACATCTCCTGGATCTAACCTAAATATTAAATTCATCTTCTATCTTCGCAGGCTATGAGTATCAAGGGGTCAAAAGGAATCAAGATATGAAAGTGGAGTAATGTAAAACCGTTGACGTCAAGTCAATTCCAACTCATAGTGACTCTATAGGACATAGCAGAACTGCCCTATAGGGTTTCCAAGGCTGTAATATTTGTGGGGGCAGCCTGCCACATCTTCCTCCTGAGGAGCACCTGGTGTATTCAAATCGATGACTTTTTGGTTAGCAGCCAACTGCTTTAACCAAACAGGAATAAACAGAATCTGGCCAGATCCTGAGTATATGTGTTATAGATTGAATTGTGTCCCCCCAAAATATGTTATAAATCCTAACCTTTGTGCCTGGGTTATAATCCCATTTAGGAATGAGTTTTCTGTTATGTTAGTGAGGCAGGACTGGTGTAGTATGTGTTGAGTTAATCTCTTAGAAGAGATAAAAAGAACATAATAGGCAAGCATAGATGAGGGAAGACAGATGCCAAACCACAGGAAGATTACCCAGAAGCAAAAGCCCAAAAAGATAAGGACCTTCTTCCAGAGCCAACACAGACAAAAAGCTTTTCCCTAGAGTTGGCACCATGAATTCAGACTTGTATCCTCCTAAACTGTGAGAAAATAAATTTCTTTTTGCTAAAGCCACCCACTTGTGGTATTTCGGTTATAGCAGCACTAGATAGGAAACCCTGGCGGTATAGTGGTTAAGAGCTATGGCTGCTAACCAAAAGGTCGGCAGTTCAAATCTAGCAGGCACTCCTTGGAAACTCTATGGGGCAGTTCGACTGAGTCCTATAGGGTTGTTATGAGTCGGAATGGACTGGATGGCAACAGGCAATGGATAGCACTAGATAACAACACGGAGATCAGAGTCCGTGTTAGGACTGCGCACCTACGACAAAGGAAACAATTCTGGCCCCATCTGCACTCACTGATGCCAAATGTAAAGCCAGGGGTGAGTCTCTACTGAAGTCAGGCAAGGTTGGAGAACTGCTAGTTCAGAAGCAGAGGAGACAGCAGGTCTGGAAACCAAGGAAAACAGCCAAGACCCTTGCTACTCGAAGTGTGGTCTATGGGCCAGCATTGTCAACACCACCCAGAAGCCTATTAGAAATGGAGAATCTTGGGCCCACCGCAGCCCTACTGAATCATTCTCTGTAATTCAACAATAGCCCCAGGTGACTAAAATGCACATTCAAGTGCAAGAAGTGCCATTTAGGCACAAGGGTATCCAGGGCCTGGCATGAACTCTGGGTACAAGGAACACAAGTGTACCAAGTAAGAGCCCTTCTACGGGAAAGGCAGTGTGAAGCAGAGGAATCGGGTAAGAACTGCAAAGCCAGTCAGAACCTGGTTCAAATCTAGGGTCAACTACTTACTAAGGATGGAATCTTCAGCAAGTTACGTAACCTCTCTGAGTTTCAATGGGGATGTTAATTATACCTTACAGAGGACAAAACCTGCAAGGCATCTAAACTAAATTCTCCATAAATACTGGTTCTTCTTCCCTTCCAAAGCAGACACCAACCCAGGAGAGCTGCTTAGACCCTGTAACTGGGAGAGGTGCATCAGGGACACCTGGGAAAGGTAAATTAGGACACCTGGCAGGGAAAACTGTCCAAACTAAATGAGGATTAGTCCCTCCAACAAGGAGATCCTGACATACCTATTGCACAATCTTTTTCAACAAGAGGGACTCAATGATATTCATAAATATGAAAACCGCAGGGCATCAGAGAAATTTTATTTCTAATTTTATTAAGATGGTCATCCACTGCCCTGAAAGGGAACACAACGGTGAATCCCTGATGGAGCAGGAGGACAGTGGGATGCAGATCTCAAATTCTTGTAAAAAGACCAGACTTAATGGTCTGAATGAGACTAGAAGGACCCTGTGGGTTATGGTCTCAGACCCTCTGTTAGCCCAAGACTGCAACCATTCCCAAAGCCAATTCTTCAGACAGGGATTGGACGGGGCTATAAGACAGAAAATGATACTGGTGAGGAGTGCGCTTCTTGGCTCAAGTAGACACGTGAGACTGTGTGGGCAGCTCCTGTCTGGAGGCGAGATGAGAAGCCAGAGGGGGACAGGAGCTAGCTGGACTAGACACGTGGAACAGGGAAATACAGGGTGGAGAGGAGGAGTATGCTGTCTCAGGTGGAGGGCAGCTAGGAGAATATTGAAAGGTGTGTGTAAATTTTTGTATGAGAGACTGACTTGATTTGTAAACTTTCACTTAAAGCACAATAAAAAAAAAAGATGGTCATCCAACATTCCAGTATTGTTCATAGGAACATAATGAAAACCATGTATATAATTTTAAATTTTCTAGTAGTACATTTTTTTAAAGGTAAAAAAAATTAATTTAACCCAATATACCCAAAGTATTATTATTTCAACATATAATCAATATACAAAAAAGAAACTCCATTGCCATCAAGTCAATTCCGACTCACAGCAACCCTACAGGACAGAGCAGAAGTGCCCTACAGGGTCTCCAAGGCTGTAATCCTTTTTTCTTTTTTTAATTGTACTTTAGATGAAGGTTTACAAAACAAACAAGCTTTTCATTAAACAATTAATACACGTATTGTTTTATGACATTGATTATCCACCCCATAGTATGTTAACACTCTCCCCTTGGATTCCCCATTATCAGCTTTCATGTCCCCTCCTGCCTTCTAGTTCTTGCCCGTGGGCTGGTGTGCTTCTTTAGTCTTTTTTTGTTTTATGGGCCTGTCTAATCTTTGGCTGAAGGGTGAACCTCAGGAGTGACTTCGTTACTGAGCTAAAAGGGTGTCTGGGAGCCATACTCTTGGGGTTTCTTCAGTCTCTGACAGGACAGTAAGTCTGGTCTTTCTTTTCTTTTTTTTTTTTTTTTGTGAGTCAGAATTTTGTTCTACTGTTCCTCTAGCTCTCTTCGGGACCCTCTATTGTGATCCCTGTCAGAGGAGTCAGTGATGGCAGCTGGGCACCATCTAGTTGTGCTGGACTCAGTCTGGTGGAGGCTGCAGTACTTGTGGTCCATCAGTCATTTCGACTCATATTTCTCTTGTGTCTTTGGTTTTCTTCATTCTCCCCTGTTCCAGATGGGGTGAAGCCAGGGCAGTATCTTAGATGGCCGCTCACAAGCTTTTAAGATCCCAGATGCTACTCACCAAGTAGAATGTACAACATTTTCTTTACAAATTATGTTATGTCAGTTGAGCTAGATGTTCCCCGAGGCCATGGTCGCCACAGACCTCAGTCCAGTAATTCAGTCCCTGAGGGAGTTTGGATGTATCTATGGAGCTTCCATGACCTTGCCTTTTGACAAGTTGTACTGGCTTTCCCAGTATTGTGTACTGTTTTATCCTTTACCAAAATTACCACTTACCTATTGTCTATTTAGTGTTTTTCCATCCCTACACCTCCCCTCCCTCGTAACCATCAAAGATTGTTTCTTTTTGAGTGTAAACCTTTTCAAGAGTTTTTATAGTAGTGGTCTCATACAATATTTGTCCTTTTGTAATTGACTTATTTCACCCAGCACAATGTCCTCCAGATTCATTCAGATGCTTTGCAGATTCATTATTGTTCTTTATCATTGAGTAATACTCCGTTGTGTGTATGTGCCATAGTTTTTGTTTATCCATGCACCTGCTGACAGGCATCTAGGTTGTTTCCATCTTTTTGCTATTGTGAATAATGCTGCAATGAACATGGATGTGCATATATCTACTTCTGTGGTGGCTCTTCTTTCTCTAGGATATATTCCTAGGAGTGGAATTGCTGGATCATATGGTATTTCTATTTCTAGCTTTCTAAGGAAGTGTAGGAAGGAGCCCTGGTGGCGCAGTAGCTGAAAGCTACGGCGAGCTAAGGCTGCTAACCAAAAGGTGGACAGTTTGAATCTACCAGCCGCTCCTTGGAAACCCTATGGGACAGTTCTACTCTGTCCTTTAGGGTCGCTATGAGTCAGAATTGACTCGAAGGCAACAGGTATAGAACGGGTAAGGAAGCGCAAGGCTGTAATCTTTACAGAAGTGGAATACGACAACCTTCTCCTGCAGTTGGTAGGTTCAAACCTACAATCTTTCAATTAAGAGCCAAGCACTTAACCACTGCACCACCAGGGTTCCTTATAATCAATACAGAAAGCTATAAATGATACTTTACATTCCTTTTTATTCTACTAAATCTTCAAAACCAGTTGTGTATTTTACACAGCACATCTCCTTTACTGAGCAATTTCAAATGCTCAATAGCCACATGTGGCTAGTGGCTCTCACAACAGTCAGAGCAATTCCAGACATAAAATACTTTTTCCTGGATCCCTGGTTCCTGTCTCCACTCAGTCTTCTATCACTCCAAATCCCAGCATGCAGGATATGAGTATCTAGTCACTGCCAAGCAAACAGAGGAAGTGCCGGGAAAAAGACCAGAAAAGAGGCTTTTGCTACCCTAGCAATTAATCGAATAGATTTACTGCTTATTTTCCATATTTTCACAGTCAAGTTTTGGGTTTTTTTTTAAAACTTTGGTAACACAAATTATACCAATGGATAGATAACGTAGACTACAGTCACTCACCAAATTTTTCTTGGAGCAAAGATAGTTGAAGTACAAGATTTTAACTATGAAATTCAAACAAGGTTCCTCAACTACAAGTTAAAGTGCAGCCAAAAAGGAAGAAATACCCTCTTACATGTTTCACCCACTCGTAACCAGATATAGAGCAGCTGTAGCTGAAGAACTACAAAGACTGTTAGGGGTTGCTGAGTTGATGTTTGACTCATAGCAACCCAATGTGACAGAACAGAATTGCCCCACAGGGTTTCTTCTAGGCTGTAGTCTCCATGGGAGCAGATCACCAGGTCTTTTCTCTCGCAGAGAGGCTGCTGGGTTCAAACCGCCGACCTGTCAGTTAGCAGCCAAGCACTTAACGACTGCACCACCAGGTCCCCTGACAAGGTAGGCAGCAGAGGCTAATTCTAAGTGTTCTCTTGGTCAAAAACAAACTTCTGTTTGCAAATGAGGCAAGGAAGGACGGGAGAAACAATATACTGCAAGTCAGAAAAAGACTGTTAAGGGCCAACACAATTATCCTAATATGGACAGGCTGAGGAACACAGAGCAACAGCTCACATTTTAGGGAGGACTTATTGTGTGCTAGGTACACTGCTAACCACTTTATGGGCATTGAATCGTCATAACAACCCTCAAGAAAAGTATAGCTTAGAGTTTAAGCAACTTGTTCAAAGTCCCACAGGTACTAAGCAGCACAACTGGGACTCCAATCCACTTGATACCAGCACCTACCTAAGCTTTTAACCACTAAACCAAACGCACTTCTCTCTTCAATGTGTGCGTAATTATCAGCGTCTCTCTGTCCTCACCAGGAAACATATCCTCCTGATCACAAGATGTCAAAGCAGCTTCCACATAAGAGAATTAATTACACCACACCTACTGCCTAACTATTATAACAAGCCATAATATCTCAATATTAATCTCAAGACTGTTGCATTGTTGCAAAAATTAAATACTATAACAATAAGCCAATATCATTCAGGGTTAGGCAAAGGCAACTGAAAATCTCTGCAGCCTTAGCACCGAGATCTACCTAGAACACAAGGCATAAGCAGTCCTCAAGCTAGAGAACTCAAGGTACCTCTCCCATTCTTGCTGCTAAATCAGCAAAACTGCTTAAAACTAACTAAGCAATGAGTACCTATGTGAAAGCTTAATTTGGATAACTGACGTTTCCTGGTGTACATGATGGATTACATGCCATCAAAACACATATGGTAAATATTGGAAGGCAGAGAGAAAGTAAAATTAGGATATAAACAGTCTTGGATAAGGGTTCAGAGTGCTTGGGTTCTAGATCTGAACCTGATGATCTTCCTCACTCTTCCCCTCCCCACCCCACATATTTGAGCTCAGACAGAAAATGAGATAATTAAGTATCTGAAGTAATTCAAGCCATGTGATCCTCTAAAACAAAGAGCTCTGAATTTTCTAACCCACTAAGCTTTTCAACAATCAACTTCTTATTATTCAGATTCCTAGACAGAACTTGTTCCTCACAGAAGATCATCATATCAAAACCCATTACCAGCCCTATGAGTCAGCCTTCAGAAATTAAGAGCCTGAAATGTTGGCAAGGGTGTGGGGTCATTGGAATCCTTATCCACTGCTGGTGGGAATGCAAAATCAGACAGCCATTGTGGAAAATAATGTGGTGGTTCCTCAAAAAACTAAAAATAGAACTACCATATGACCCAGCAATTCTATCCTAGGTACATACCCAAAAAACTTGAAAGCAGAGACTTAAAAAGAGACTCGTACACCAATGTTTATTGCAGCACTATCCACAATAGCCAAACGGTGGAAACAACCTAAATGCCCACCATCCAATGAATGGATAAACAAAATTCGGTACATACACACAATGGAATACTACTCAGCCAGTAGGAAAAATGAAGACTTGAGTATGGATGGAGCTTGAAGACATTACGCTGAGCAAAATAAGCCCATCACAAAAGGACAAATGCTGTATGAGCTCACTTATATAAAAAGCCAAGAAAAGGCACATGTATACAGGCCAGAGTTTATTAGTGGTCACTAGGGACAGGAGAGGGGGTGGAAAGGGGGCTAGGCAGTGATAGAAAAATCACATCGATTAAGGGTAGGGTTGTAATGCTGTTAATAAGTCATACACCTGTAAAAAGTTGAACTGGCAAAAGTTGTATAATAGACATATTTACAATGACAAAAAGAATAGCTGCTTAAGCTGTTTATATACAACCGAACAAAACACCTTACGGAATATGGTTACTTGGTTTGGCGATCTAGGGCATGGTTCTGTGGGACATCCCAGTTAACTGGCCTAGTAACGTGTTTTGTGCTTCTGTTCTACCTCGTATTTTGCTGAGTAGCACCTGGGATCTTAAAAGCCTGCAAGTGGCCATCCAAAGAACAAAAATTGGTCTCTATTCACCTGGAGCAAGAGGGGAAGAAAGAGTCAGGAATTGGAGGAGGATATGAAATGTGTGGCTGTCTGCATGAACAACTGCCACCTTTGCCATGAGACCAGAAGAACTGGATGGTGCCCGGCTACCATTACTGAACATTTTGATCAAAGATTCTGTAGAAGAATCCTGATCAAAAGGGGGAAATGCAGAATAGAACTTCAAATTCTCATGGAATCCAGACTTTCTGGAGCCATGGAGGATTGGTGAAACCCTGAAACTACTGTCCTGAGATAATCTTTAAAATCTTAAACCAAAAACACCCCTGAAATCTGGAAGGCATCATGCTGAGTGAAATTAGTCAGTTGCAAAAGGACAAATACTGTATGAGACCACTATTACAAGTACTCAAGAAAAGGTTTAAACACAAAAGAAAATATTCTTTGATGGTTACATAGGTAGGAAGGGAGGGAGAGAGGTATTCACTAATTAGATAGTAGACAAGAACTATTTTAGGTGAAGGGAAAGACAACACACAATACAGGAGAGGTCAGCACAACTGGACTAAACCAAAAGCTAACAAATTTCCTGAATACAACTGAATCCTTCAAGGCCACAGTAGCAGGGATGGGGGTTTGGGGATGATGGTTTCAGGGGACACCTAGGTCGACTGGCATAACAATATGTATTAAGAAAACGATCTGCATCTCACTTTGGTGAGAGGTGTCTTGCGTCTTAAACACTAGCAAGTGGCCACCTAAAGTGCATCAATTGGTCTCAACCCACCTGGAGCAAAGGAACATGAAAAGCACTAAAGACATAAGGTAAAGACGAGCCCAAGAGACAGAAAGGGCCACATAAACCAGAGACTATATCAGCCTGAGACTGGAAGAACTAGGTGGTGATCAGCTACTACTGATCACTGCCCTGACAGGAAACACAACAGGAAATCCCTGACTGAGTAGGAGAATGGTGGGATGCAGACCTGAAATTCTCGTAAAAAGACTAGACTTAATGGTCTGAATGAGACCAGAGGTACCCTACAGCTTTTGGTCCCCAGACCCTTTGTTAGCCCAAGACTGGAACCATTCCCAAAGCCAACTCTTCAGATAGGTATTGGACTGGACTATAAGACAGAAAATGATACTGGTGAAGAGTAAGCTTCTTGGCTTAAGTAGACACATGAGACTATGTGAGCAACTCCTGTTTGGAGGTGAGATGAGAAGGCAAAGGGGGATAGGAACTGGTTGAATGGACATGAGGAATACAGGGTAGAGAGGAGGCGCGTGCTGTCCCATTAGGGGGAGAGGAACTAGGAGTACATAGCAAGGTGTGTATAAGTTTTTGCATGAGAGACTGACTTGATTTGTAAACTTTCACTCAAAGCACAATAAAAAAAAAAACCCTGAAGTCTTCATAAAACCAAACAATTGTTTAGCTCAACTAGTAAAGAATGTCTGTCTTAAGCATTATGCTCTTTCATGATCTATCTATATGGGATCAAATTGACAACAATAATTTGAAAGATTAGATAGGAACCTTAAGGGGCAGGAGTTTATGTTAATGAGGAAGGAACAATTCATAAAAGGAGGGTGAGAATGGTTACACAACTCAAAAAATGTAACCAATGTCACTAAATTGTACATGTAGAAACTGTTCAATTGGTGTATGTTTTGCTGTGTATATTCTCAACAACAAAATAAATCAAAGATAGGAAAAAAAAAAAGTAGGGGTCTGTGTCCCAAAACAACCTTCATTTTATCACCTTGGTTTTATCCAGCTGTTATCTTTAGGTCTCTATGGTCTGGAATATGCCTGGAATCTCTAATTACAGGTAAAGTTGCCAACAAAATCTAACTGAAAACAAAAACCTGCATCATCAGGCCCTAAAGACCATGGACTAAAGTCATCTAAGATACTTCACTGGTCTCACCCTGTCTGGAGGAAGGGAGAATGAAGAAAACTAAAAACACAAGGAAAAGATCAGTCCAAAGGACTAATGGACCACAAGTACCACAGCCTCCACCAGACTGAGTCCAATACAACTAGATGGTGCCCGGCTACCACCACGGACTGCTGACAGGGATCACGATAGAGAATCCTGAACAGAGCTGGAAAAAAAGGTAGAACAAAATTCTAACTCACAAAAAAAGACCAGACTTACTGGCCTGACAGAGACTAGAGAAACCCTGAGAGTATGGCCCCAGGGCACCCTTTTAGCTCAGTAATGAAGTCACTCCTGAGGTTCACCCTTCAGGCAAAGATTAGACAGGCCCATAAAATGCGAGACTAAAGGGACACACCAGCCCAGGGGCAAGGACTAGAAGGCAGGAAGGGGCAGAAACGCTGGTAATAGGGAACCCAAGATGGAGAAGGGAGAGTGTTGACATGTTGTGGGGTTGGTAACCAAAGTCATAAAACAGTACATATACTAACTGTTTAATGAGAAGCTAGTTTGTTCTGTAAACCTTCGTCTCAAGTACAATTTAAAAAAAGATACAATCTAATGACCACCAACTAAAAAAAAAAATGACCACCAACTAGAGGCTACTTACTAGGGAATACTTGGAATGGCTAAAAGGACCACTCTGAATTTGCCTAAAAATTGCTTATTTTAGTCTCCAGATTTAAATAGAATTTACTCTCCCCTTCCCCCCCGCCCCCCTAAGTCTGAAACAGAATTCAAAACGTCTTGTCTGTAGAAAATGTTTTCAAGAACCCTTTAAACTATATTTATTGTTGGAACAAAAGACTTTTCTCAGCATCACTTTCAATTTACTTTGATTTCCTCATCCTTTTCAAAGAATAAATGAAACAAAAACATCTTTTATTCCTTCTCCGTTCCCATGTGTATCCTTACCCTAGTGCCAAATAAAATTGTCTAAGTCTTTTGAACATGCTATTTCTGGTGCTGTCTCCAGTGTTTTTAGATACAGATTCTCCTCTCTCTATGCTGACTAAGTTAGGAAAACCTGGTTAAATAAAAGGGCCCTTACTCTATCTCAAACTTCACATATGTCTTCACCAATGGCCTCCTCTAACCTCAAACAGCAATCATTTCTTTGCTCACTGGCATCAACTTGTGCCCTCCCTCAGGCTCCTCGTCCAGCTCCACACCCCTAATATGCTTTCCACGGTTTCTCTTGTCCACAGACCATGCTCCCCCTTCCCTTAGGCAGAACAGCCTAGTGGTAAGGCCATGGTTCAGATTCTGCCTCTGCTACCATTCATGGAGACCTTAAGCAGGGTCTTTGTCTCAGTTTCCCCACCTGTCTGACCTCAACTTGTTTTGAGATAACATGTAAAGGGCCACCGCATATTGCAGCGACTGCAGGTGTCAGTTACTAGTATCATTTTCTACCTTTCTGGAGATGTTTTACTCCCCACTTTCTATAACATGCATCTGAAGTTCCTCAGTCTCCCCTTCACTTATGGTTTTTATAACATAAACCATTATCTTACAACCCTGTTGCCGTCAAGTCAATTCCGACTCACAGTGACCTTACAGAATAGAGTACAACTGTCCCATAGCGTTCCAAGGAGTGGTTGGGGGATTCAAAATGCCAACCTTTTGGTTAGCAGCTGTAGCTCTTAACCACTATGCCACCAGAGATTATTATCTTATAACCCAACGCTGTCGAGTCGATTCCGACTCGTAGCAACCCTATAGGCCAGAGTAGAACTGCCCCATAGGACCCCCAAAACCAGGTGCCATCAAGCTGATCCCAACTCACGGCGACCCCATGTATGCCAAAACTTTGTTCCACAGGGTTGTCAATGACTGATTCTTCAGAAGCAGACTGCCAGGCCTTTCTTCTGAGGCACCTCTGGATGGACTCGAACCTCTAAACTTTCCATTAGCAGCCAAGCAGGTTAACAGCTTACACCGCGGAGGAACTCGTAAATGGGAGCCCGAACTCAACCCTTTTTACTCTTTTTTATATCATCTCTATGTTCTATGCTAATTACTCCCAATCTAGACCTCTAGCCCAAACAGCCCTCCTAAACTCCAGTCTGACAAATCTGAGAGCCAAAGGACACCATGGTGCTTGGGTCCAGATCCAAAACTGATGACCTTCCCCATTCTCCTTCCCCCACTTCACACTCCAAACCTGAATTCACCTTATCAAGGCCCTCCACCTCTACCATCTACATCTATTCTTCCTTCTGAATTCTCTAGTTCATTATCTCAAACACAAAAACATCCATCCACCACACAGCCTCAGACAGCAACCCTGGAGACATCCTCTACTCCTCCCTCTCCATCACTTCCCACATCTAATCATGGACTACCACACACACACCCCGGCCCCTGCAGCAGTCACCATCCACCCCTCCACTCACAATACCTTGGATCAAGCCCTCACCATTTCCCTCCTGGAATGCTGTAGTGGTTCTCTCATTTAACCTCCCTGTCTCCAGCCTTAACCACCTCCATTCCTTCCTGCAACAGGACCTTTTAAACTAAAGGGAAGACTTTCTGCCTATATTGCCTACACCACAAAGGCCACACTGGAAGGGACTGTATGGAAGGCTGCCCTAAGTCTGGCCCTTGGTTGCCTTCTACCTTCATCTCGTATTGCTCCCACAGCCCACTCTCCCACTCCTACTCACAATACCACTCTCACAGTGCCGGCCCACTGCTGCTCCATCAGACTCTAATTTCTCTCCAAGTCACTGCCTGCCTCACATATCCTTACTGGTCTTTCACGGTTCTGCTCAGAAGCCAGCTCTGCAAGGGCTCCACCCTGGAGGCTTGCATTAGACGCCCCCACTTCACACTCTTGTCATGGCATCTGTATGCTAGATTTTTCTCTCTGGTTTCTTTTTCCCTCTGTACTCCTCCCCGTGCCCCCGCCCCCATGCCCAGGACGGTGCCTGGTGCTTAATAAACAGCAAGTATCTACTGATGGGCTAAAATCATCCCCCAATTACTTTCCACTTCTCAGGCTCTCCTCCCCCCACACCACCATTATCTGTCGATTTGGTCTTCCCAACCCTGACCACCAATTTATCCTGTCGAAACACATCTCTTTCCAAAATCTCTCCACTTCGTTGTTTTGATATTGCTTAAATATTCTCCCTAACTTACAAGGTATAGAGGCTGAAGGATAATTCCAAAGATGGAAACAACATCAAAATTTGGGCAGTGAAGAAATCAGACAAATTATAATAATTTGTTTATACGCAACTAAGATTTCAACACAGATTTTTGGTATCACTTTCCAAAATCTCAATTCTATTGTTCGGCTTTTTAATAAACCTGGAGACAAATGTAAAAATTAAATAGCCCAATGCTTCTGAAGAGGTGAAAAATAATAGCTGTAGAAATAAAGGATATGTTACCACTTGTAGTTTTTTGCTTCCAGTTTTGGCTAATTCAGATTAGTTCTGGGTTATAAAGCATGTCATCCCATTAGAGAGTGTTCTATTATCAGGAGCTCTCCCATGTGTCTTCAGACGATGTTCACTACAATCTCTTACTTGGGAAGCCTTAACTGCAGCTGACGAGGCTG
The DNA here is from genome assembly GCF_024166365.1 of Elephas maximus indicus. NCBI lineage: Eukaryota > Metazoa > Chordata > Mammalia > Proboscidea > Elephantidae > Elephas > Elephas maximus. The sequence goes on along the minus strand of NC_064829.1, from coordinate 67,427,482 downwards.
AATCTTTCTAGTGAGCTACGGGCTGAATTTGTTTTCATTTAAAGTTTCAATTCTTATACACTTACCATCTGACCCAGCCATCCGACTTCTAAGTTATTTACTGGAGAGAAATAAAATCTTAGTGTCACATAAAAAACCAGTATGCAAATATTTAGAGCAGCTTTACACACAACCACTGCAAACTGGACACAGTCCTAATGTTCTTCAACCAGTGAATGGATAAACAAACTGGGACATCCACACAGCGGGATACCATTCCGCAATCAAAAAACCAAGTATCAATACAATACGGATAAATCAGAAATCCATTTTGCTTAGTGACAAAAGCCATTTATATAACATTCTGGAAAAGATCAAAACTACAGGGACAGAGAACAAATCAGTAGGGCCGGGGTGGGGGAAAGAGTATGCCTAGAAAGGGACAGCAGGGAGAAATTTTTTGGCGTGATAACCAAAAAAACCAAAGTAGTAGCCATCGAGTTGACTCCAGCTGATCATGATCCCATATGATTCAAAGGAGAACTGCTTTCCACAGGGTCTTCAATGGCTGTGATCTAGCAGCAGATCACCAGTCTTTTCTTCTAATGCACCTCTGGGTGGATTTGAACAGTTTTCATCACCCAGAGACTCCTCAGAACTGTTTTGTATCTTAACTTTCAGTTTCCCTTTTACTGGCAATCTTTTTTGAGGCACCACATCTGGGCAACCTCCCCTCAGGCTAGGAACAGCTAGATGAAATTCTACCGAGGATATGGGAAGGTTATTCAAAACCAACTAATGACAGACTGTATTTCACAGCAAAGCTCAAGGAAGCATTCAAGGGAAGAAATAAAGGGGATGGGAGAATACAAATTCTAAAGTTCTAGCTGTAGTTACGTGCCCTTAAGTCACTTCCAACTCATAGTGACCCTATAAGCCAGGGCAGAACTGCCCCAGGGGGTTTCCTAGGCTGTAATCTTCACAGGAACAGACTGCCAGGTTTTTTCTCCTGCAGAGGGGCTGGTGGGTTCAAGCCGCCGACCTTTCAGTTAGCAGTCAAGCGCTTAACCATTGTGCCACCAGGGTTCCTCTTTAGTAGTCCTAAAAAAAAAAAAATACTCCATTGCCGTGGACTGAACTCCAACTCACAGCGACTCTGTAGGACAGAGTAGAACTGCTCCATACAGTTTCCAAGGAGCGGCTGGAAGACTGAAACTGCCAACCTTTTGGTTAGCTGCCGGGTTCTTAACCACTATACCACCAGGGCTCCTTAGTAGTCCTACTAAGACCCCCCCTTAAAAATGGGTGGGAGCAGGGAATCTCCGAAAAAAAGAGAGGGGGGACAAAGAGTCCTCCTGAACCACGTTAGGCTAAGAGCCTTGGATCCAATGTCCTTCTCACATGGAAAAACTGACACTCTAAAATAAGCAAATGACAAAAACAAACAAGGGTTCAATACCCAGTTACTCTTTCTTTCCAGTGTGCTCTCCTCAGCCAAACCAGCACATTCCTCCTGTGGAGGGGCATGGCCCAGCATTTCCTCTTTGGAGACAGCTGCAGGAGAGCTGGATCTCCAGGTGAGGCTGCCCCATAAGGTAACAGTAACAGCTCCACACAGGCCACAACAGTGGGTGCCACCATGTTCCCTCCTGGCCCTCCCAGGCAGGAACCCGCTGTTGCTTTTTTTCCCATACAGACACTCCCAGACCCAGAAACCTCCTCACCCAGGAGACCTGGGCCTGCTACATTGTTATACCTCATCAGGAGATCAAACACCTGAGACAAACCTCAATCCAAGATGAGCTCATGATTGCTGCCCTGGAGAACCAGCTCTCCAACCTTCAACAGCATTTGCAGCTGGAAAGACAGACGGGCCTCAAATGCAAAACAAACGCTATTTTCCAAGAGACTTCTAAGGGGGAGGGGGAGGGACAGAGCTAAAAACCACCAACCAAGAGAGTTGGTAAACCAGAACATTCTCTCATATGCAATGACTTACAAAAAGGTATTTTAAACATAGGAGCAAGAAATATTCATTGCAAGAGGTTCACTGTCAAAGTTAAATAAAAATCACTGACTTTTTAAAGACAGGGGTAAATGACCAAATTCTGCAACAGCTTATTGTATTAAGCTAATTAAGGTTTATCATATTAACCATCTGAGGTTTAGTTGGCACTGAGGAGCAGAGGCAACTGTCACATATGGATCCCGGGCTGCTTTGCAAGCACATTTCTGCCACGGTCACAGGGAGAACCTCTGGCAGTCAAAAATGATGTAGAACTGAAAACCAATTTTAGCAGTGATTTGTAAAGAATTTTGTTCCATCACGCAAGCTACTTACTGGTATACCAGTCCAAGATTACATTTATCTCTATTAAATACTACAGAAAGTATTTTGCGCTAACCACGCACTCGTTTCCCTTTCGCCAGTTTTATCACACGGAATATGTTCTGCAGTCAAATGAAAAACCATTCCGACGATAAAAACCCTTGCATACTTGACACCCTTCACTGCAGATATTCTGCCCACCAACCGCCAGCACACAGCTTAACCAATTCTAAGATTCTCAGCGCTTCTGAAAGACTCCATTCTGCTGAACACGGAGAGGGACAAAATACCCACTTCAAAGTAGAGCAGAAATTTATTTTCACATCATTTTTTCTATGGGCTCCTCTTGATTGCTCTTTTACCAACCAGCAAAAAGACAGAACTGGTTCTATCGGTGGTTGAGATCACACTGGATATGATTCTGGAGCTGCTGGTTTCCTGTTTGGGGAAGTTACAGGAACCCCAAGGCAAAATATTTAGTGTTCCCCTGCAGGCTTTAACAGCCTTTGTTCTTCACTTTGTTACGCTCATTACTGCTCCAGCCTCTCCTTTTGGAGGGTACATGAAAAATGCCAGCTCGAATCTAACTGCAATCTTTTAAGGCAGGACGTATTTCCCACCACGCTTTACTGCAAAGCTCTGAGTTTCAAACAGGCATCCTTTCACAGAGGAAACCAGACTACCCGGTTTCCTTTTGGTATTATATTAGTATTCCACATTAAAATGTATGCCACAAATAATCCAATGGCAAACTCACTATCAACAGCCCCCAGAATCAATAAAAGACATTCCACCACTTGACTCGGAGTGAAAAGCCTTTCAGGTTAACACAGAGAGCAAGGTAAAAGAAAGGTGATAAACGAACAAAAGGCAAATCTACCTTCAGATTCCTTAAATCCTAAAAGGTGGCCAGGCTGCTGGGTTTGGTGAAGCCCTTCCCTTTCTTGAAACCATCAGGAAAATGCTACATGTGTGCAGCTATAGTCTTTATGCAAAACGGAGCATTCTCCACGAGGCCCTGATGCTACCAGTCTCTAAACTTGCTTCTTCCCAGGCCTGTATTTTCTAAGTGCCTAGACACATGCAATTTAATGAAGTCATCCTGATTTCGCCTTGATAGCAACACCAGCATAAAGTCATTTTAATGCCATTAAACCTGGATAACGTTGAGAGTATTTCTGCTCCACTCTCAGCCCAATTTCATCTCCACGGTACCAACCGTCAGTCTCTGTCTGAATGTATCTGCAAATAAATATTTAAAGTCATGCTCAAAATATCATATCTCACCTTGTGAACCTTGACCTTTTGGAAAGACTTGTGACCAATGTTCAGTTACTGTCACACAGTTGCATTCTCTGCAAACATGAAAGGGTTAAAAGCAGCCCCAGTCAACAGGCCTACAAGGAAAAAAAGACAGCATGTATGCCTTGCAGCATCCCTGGAATGCATTTATGCTCATTTCCTAGAACAATACTGTTACCTTTCGGCCTTCATAATAGTGAGAAGTATCCCCAATACCCTTTACTAGCTTCTAAAATGGAAAGAGCACAAAATAGAACATACCCTGCAAAAGAAGAAAGCATGCAAAGTAGCATTCTCCAGCAACAAACAAACTACCATTACAAATCCATCAGTTCTTTTTGGTTTGGTTTTGTTAAAAACAGAAAAAAGAGAGAGACTGCAGAAACCAAGTGTCCCCACCCTAGCAAGGCACATTTTTTCTTTAATAAGGGTCATAAATCTCAGCTCCTTGTCCATCCCTTTAAGCAAAAGAAAAAGGCAGGAAAAGCCAAAGTAATTTCAGACCCTGCAAACCTGCACATTTTTTTCCTCTCTCCTCTACACAGAATCTCAGGGCTCCATTCGTCACGTACCAGTGCTGTGTGGTGTCTAAGTGTGCATTCACATACTGTGTTGGGATGGTACCTTCCTGCAAGCTCCTCTGCTTTTGGCTGCCATGAAGGGAGGAAGCTGCTATCCCACTGTAGTAGCTCAGTGACTGCATTGTGTTCAGGAGCTGATCTGCCTCAAACCAGTTTCAGCCGGTTCTGGTCACCCTACATAAAAAAGCTATGGCAACCCTCGCTGAGTTGCCAACAAGTCCCTGAAAATCATCAGCACAGGGGGATCTCGCTGGGGGTAGCTTTTCCGTTTTAGGTCTTCATGAGGAGAGGATGGTCATCGTGTGTCGTCCCCCCCGCCCTCCCCAAGCACACAGTCTTGGAAATGCTCACCTCACAAGCACCCCAGGGCTCCTCAGGCCCATCCCCCCTCCCCTCCACACCAAAGCCCACCGCAGACACTGTTTCCCCCTCCTTCTCCTTCCCCCACTTACCTCCCACAACCTGGCTCAGATCTTTGTGTACCTGTGTGTCTGTGTGTGTTCCTTGGGTTGGTGGCTGACAAAGAGCCCCCAGAAAGAAAATCTATGTGTATCTCCTCACACAAGATGCGTCGGGCTGCAGGAGCCGGCCTCGGCCTCCTAGCAGAGTGGTGCTGGTTGTTGACCAGGCTTCTCTCTGAGCCTGTCACCCCCACCCCACCCAGCCCCCTCCTCTCGCTCCCAGCCCTGTCACCACCAGCAGCAGCCCCCCCAGTCTCCTCCTCCTCCAACCTTCTCTTCTTTCAAGCACCTGGGGGTAGAAGTCCAAATCCCTTCACCTCAGGGAAACCTGGGGATGTCGGGGTGGAGTAGGGGCGCAAATTAGGGGGCAGGAGAAAGAGGAGCCCAGAGGTCTTTTGAAAATCCTCTGTGCCCAGCCAGCGCTGCAGGGGGAGGAAGAGAGCTCCTGCGCTCACGTGCCCCCCTTTCTGAACCTGTGGGCCTAGCAGAACCGGCTCATCCTCGGCCCCCCCAAGGAAGCTGGCGGGGTGCGAAGGCCAGCTGTCCCCAAGCAAGGCTGGGGCAAGCCACTACAGGCAGGCCACGGGGCCTGAGCCTCACGGGCGCACCCCAGCCCGCAAGGGTGGGCACGAGGGGCCGCGCCCCTGCTCTCCACGGAGCCCGCCGCCGCGCCCCTTCCCTCGCTGCCCTGCGCCCCTCTCGCCCGGTCACCTCGTTCCCCCAACCCGGCCCCGGAGGCAAACACCCACCCCCTGCCCGGGGTTGGCCTTCGCAGCGGTCAAGCCCGGCGTCTGGGCCGCAGCTCGGATGACCTTTGTTCAGCGCGGCGCCGCCGGCGGCTGCTGCTGCTGCTGCTGTCGTCGTTGCGGCGGCGGCGGCGGCGCTTCCATGTTACGGGCGTGTCATCTGCATTCCCGCTGCCGGGGTCTCTGTGTGTGCGTGTGCGGTGGAGCGGCCTCGCCGCCGCCGCCTCCCGGGCTCCGGGCTCCGGGCTCCGGGGCCGCCGCCGCCGCTGCGGCCTCGCCGTGCGCCCGGCCGGCCCCGCGATCCCCGGGGCGGGCGCCGCGCTCTAGGCCGCGCGGCGGCGGCGGCGGCGGCGGACCCGCCACGCCGGGGCCTAGGCCGGGGGTGCGGGCCCGGCCGGGAGCGCGGCCGCAGCGGCGGCGAACAAAAGGGAGGCGAGCGAGGGGGAGGGGGCGCGGCGGGGGAAGGGAGGACCGGGAGAAAAGCGGCGAGAGCGCGACGCCCGCGCGGCCGCCCCAGCCCGAGAGCCGCACACCAAGCCCCGCCGACCTGCCAAGTCTCGCCCATACGGGGCTCTGCATGGCATTCGCCCCGGAGAGCGGGGTGGTGGTGGTGAGGGGACGGAGGGAGGGCTTCTCTAGTTGGAAACGCCATGTAGGCTCGCACCCAGTCCTTTCCATGGCCCCCAGCCGCGACTTACTCGAGTGGAAGGAAGCAAGGCCTCGCCAAAGATGGTTGAAAAGCCCGTGAGCCTCCACCCGGGATCTTGAAGCAAAGGTGGTGTTTTGTTATCCTCGAATGATGGCGAATAAGTAAGAAGAGAGGACGCTATCTTCGGATAAATAAAAGCTGAAATTCTCCCTGGAGGTGGAAGAAGGGGCTCTTGTAGTTAGTGGTTTGGAGCCCTTTTCGCCTTAAACGGAGCCACAAAAGAGTGGAAGACACCCCCTGGGGTGGGGAGAAAGCCCTGGTGTAAAAGACACACGTTTTGCTTGCAGAGAAAAAGCCACTGGGGCTAGATTGAAACATGGCATGTTCAGTTCATGTAGGTTTTTTGGTGGGGTTTTTCTTTTTTTTTAAATGGGGAATGATATTGAGTAAACAAGATGTAATAGCTAGGTCTTTAAAAGGGGAGATGGTGTATAAATGTAACAAGCATGCATTGTACATACAGCAGGTGGTCATAGCCTCCAGAACACAAAAGATACATATATAAACCCGCTAAAGGCCACAAAGGTGTACAATGGCAATACCTCCGAGAGGTAGACAATATAAAGATTTTCATTCCAGAGCAGATTTAACCAACCCTGTTTAACCAACCCTGTGTCCTGGTTCCCATATTGTTCACAGACGTTCACTCAATTGAAACGTTTTTAAAATGAGAAGCCCCACATGAAGCTAATTGTGCTTGCACTGGAAATAGGGCAAAATGGAAGAATCTGAAAAAAAAAAAAATGTCATCCTAACCTCTTAAAAAGGCTTCTTCCTTTTTTGATCAGACTCTGCAGATACTAATATTACTCAAGTAGTAATGAAGACTCCCAGCCTAGGAAGCATTTCTGTGTTTTATTGTATTTTAAATTAATTAGTTAATATTTGCAGTGTGCTAAGAAATTTTTTGTTTTTTAAATCTCAGTATGTATCTCCTTCCCATTTAGTCCATTGAGGAAGCCATTGTTCTCTGTTAGAGGGTCACTGTATGATGTAAATTGAAAGTAGCATTTTTGCTGTTTAAGACTTTTCATGTAAATGACCTGAATTATTGTCTCACAGAAGAGTTGTTAGTCTTTCATTTGGAACAGCAAATTGTTTGAAGTTGCACATAAATTGGAATACATATTTACACACGTTTAGAAAGACTAGTGTAGTCTGCACATGTTGCCAGCCACAGCACGGCATTTATCAGTGTTACAATATGATGAAATTGAAATTTGCACCTTCCTTTAGCTTGAAAACAGTGCCAGTACTCTGTGGGATCCAGTTTCAACTTTACCTGGGCTTGATTTCATTTACAAGGGAGCCGTTTTTCTTCCCCCAAAGGTGGGGCTTTATTAATATGCATATAAAAACATAATGTGCACTGAAGAGTATACAAGGACCTGCTACTTGGAAACCTTGATACTCCAGACGAATTGCTATACATGGAATTTCCTAAAGTTGGGACCAGAGTAAATCCCAGGTTTCATAGATTTGGAATCTTTGTTTACTTTAAATACTCTCTCCTGCCCCTCCCCCATTCCCTGCTCTCAGAATTGAAAGCATGCAAAACAGTGTTTGAATAGTTGCAAGAGTGGTGCTACCAAAACTATAGGCTGAATTGAAGAGTCTTTAGCTGTAGGACTTCCTGGTGGTTTCATAATGCCAAGCCCATTTGCAGCAGGTCTCTCTGTACAAAGCCCAAGGTTTTGGTCAAGCTTCAGCTGGAAGAGATTGTTTTAAAAGCACAATTCATCACTCACAAACAGCAACAGATAACATTGTATGTGCTTTTAAAACCATTAACAGCTCAAAGTAAAAGATAATGATTCCTTGCAAATTATCCCAGTTGCATTTTTACAAAGAAGATGTCTTTGCCAGGTAGACCTGTAGCAAAAGCAAAGCATCCATCTTAGTCTATTTCACGAAATCATGGAATTTCACAGCTGAAAAAGACGGCTTTTATTCTAAATTTTAAAATAAATAAATAAATAAAGGACACTACCTTTCTTCTAAACAGTCAGTACAAAGGTCCATTCTATTATTCTCCATATGTAAGGCTACCTTGTGCACCACTCTGCTTTTGGGCAGCAATGGAATCAGTAATCCGACTACGCAAGCATGAAACAAACTATTACTGGAGTACTGTAGATAACGCAGGGTGGAACAAAGAAATCACACGATTCTTATGCCAAATAGAAACTAAAGGCATTCCAAATCCTGTGGGATTTTGTCGTTGCTGTTTTTATTGCTAATTTCATTGTGTAGTTTTCCCTCCAATCAGTATTGAAAAAGCTCGGCTTTTTTTTTTTTTTTTTTAATTATTTTGTGGTTTGAACCACGTAGGTATCAGTCCGCACGTCATACTTTCCCTCCAAATTCCACCGTGAAATTGGGAAATTCCTTTGTTAGGCAAAGCACACAAAAGGTGTGTGTTCCTGGAGAAAGGAGGGGAAAAAACTTCTTTATCTCTCCGTGAAAAAACCTTGAAAACTATTCCTAAACTAAGCAGCCCTGTGACTTGAGCTACACATGGAAGTTCAAAACTAAACTAGGCTTAGGGGTTTATAGAGCATTTCCTATGTTAAATGTGTTGACTTGTTTTCAAAGGAATTGTTACAGTCTTCGACCCTAGGACTTCAAGCATTCAATCCTAGGATTGCAAGCTAAAGATTTGTACCAGCTAAAAACAGGAGGAAAAAAAATCTATTTTTTTTTAAAAACATCAAAATATTTAGAGGATCAGGATTTTATTTCTTTTTACTTTCAAAAAATATACCTTTGAAAGAAATCAGAACTAGATTTAAATTATGATTAACCCAAAAACAAAAACCCAGTGCCGTCTAGTAGATTCCGACTTGTAGCGACCCTATTATGATTATTATGATTATGATTAGCCTGCCAGAAATAGACCGAGGGGAGTTCTGAGACACGATTCTCTTATCCTTTGTTAGTGTTTTCAAGAGTAGACTTTCTGCAGTAAAGCCCCTCCCCTTTCCTGAGGCTCAGTTTGGAAATGCCTACAAAGGCCTTTCACTCTGAGTCCTGAGGCGGGAGGGGTACAGGGTTTGGCATTATTCAGGAGGCCCTCAGATATCTGAATGACTCCCTAGGTCCTGGCCTTTGGATTGATTCACTAATCCTTACCCCCTGCTGCCTCTTGGCCTAAATTCTGGAAAGCAGGCCTTGCCCAGAAAAAAGAGAAGGGTGGCTTGTTTCCATGCCCTTTCCCCCTAGAAATAAAAGGAGGACCAGAGGCAAGGGGTTTGGGGTACCAGAAAAAAATCATCTTTAGGAACTGTGGATGAAGGAAGAGGCCTGTGAGGATTTCGTAAATTTCCTAACACTTTGTAATGGCTACGTATTCTGGGCTTCCTTAAAAGGAATTTGGTGTTTGGAATTTTTTCCTACTCTGTAAATCCCAGATGAGGGGAAGAAAAAGAAGAGGAAGCTAGAAAGATATCTGAGAAAAGGAAAAGTAATCAGGCTTAATCCTTTGAGAGCTCACCGGAAGTGAGAAGTGGGGAGCTGGCTCCATCTGAGAAGGGATCTCCTTGGTCTCCTGCAGGGCAGAGGCTGCTTGGGCAGATGTGGGTCTTGGTCTTTGCATCCTGCCCCCATCATGCCTACCCACCCCACCATTCACACCAGTTGGAACAAAGCCTTGAACATCACATACCCCAAACATCCATACTTGACATTAACTATTTGTGAACTAAGGAATGGATAAGAGTCCCTGGGTGGTGCAAGTGGTTAAGGTGCCTACCTGCTCACAGAAAGGTTGGAGGTTCAAGTCCACCCATGGACACCTTGGAAGAAAGGCCTGATGATCTACTTTAAAAATCAGCCACTGAAAACCCTACAGAACACAGTTCTACTCTGACACACAAGAAGTCACCACGAGTCAGAATCGACTCAATAACAACTGATAAGGAATGGATAATAATCCCACCAAAACCAAAAACCAAACCGTTGCCGTCAAAATGATTCCAACTTATATAGCAACCCTATAGGACAGAGTAGAACTGCCTCAAGGGGTTTCCAAGGAATGCCTGGTAGATTTGAACTGTCAACCTTTTGGTTAGCAGCTGTAGCTTTTAACCACTACCCCACCAGGGTTTCCAGTAAACTCATAGGCACATAAAAGTAAATATGTCCCCAATTAAACATAAGACCATTTCTCTCTATAGTGGTTACTGTGATAGTCTGTCCAGATCCTCTCTTCAGATTGTATACACCCAATCCCTAGTTGCTGAGAATATTAGCTTCTGAACACTCACACCTGAGGCCCTCATTGGGAATTGCCTTGGCCACCCAAGTTTACACCCCCTCCCAGGGAACAGCCAATGACTGGTTGATACAAAGGCTTGGCCCTTTCACCTTAATTGGGGCCAACTCTAAAGGGCTATTCCAGCTTGAGCGCTTCCTGTAAATTGGTTGAGGCCTCAGTTGCCCTACTACTGTGAATTAGCTTCTTCTGTCTAAACCTGCCTTCCTCACTCCTTTATAGGTGTATCTCCAGATATTACTCAGAGCCTCTTTCCAGGAAACTCAGTCCAAGACACCCACCAAACCAAATCCTTTTCCAGTGTCACCACTGTCTGGAAATGGCATGTGTCCCTCTCCCTCCCCCCTCACCTCAATCATCAAGCACTGTGGATTCTACTTTCCAAATATTTCTTGATTCCAACCCCTTTTTCCATATCCACCACCCCTAATCAACATCAGGCCTATCACCTCAGCTTGGAGCTGGTCACTAACTCATCTTCGTTCCACCAACCTGGCCAACTTCCAATACATTCTCCACACTAAATCCCTAGGAATTTTTCTAATGATCTCATCTTGTCACCCCTCTGCTCAAGCCTTTCCATGTCTCTCCACTGTTCTCTTTTGAAGTTTCTGATTTAAAACTGAAAAACCAAAAGCCACATATAATTGGGGAAACCATTGGTTATTTCTGGAAGGATAAGAAACAAAAATATAAACAAAATTTAAAATGTGAAAACAATATGGCTGCAAAATAAAATGCATTCATTTGTCAGCAAACAGTTGGAAGATGCTTAGAAAATATTGCTCTAGATTTGAAGAAACAAGTATTAGAAGAAATTACAGTGTGGGAGGTTTGCTCTACTGCTAAAAGTACAACTATTTCTAACATGCCACTGCTTGGGGTATTTGCTTGATTCTGTTCCAATGATAACATACCTGAAAAAAACTTTTTATGAACGATCAAATGAAAAATTTAGTACAGAAGGTATATCCAACAATAAAAGATAGATATATATAGATACATATATACAGTGAAACCTGTGAGAGCCAGAACTCAATGAGACTGCCTGGTTTTTCTGGATCTTGAAAGTTTTGTACCTTTGACAGGGTGCAGTCTTACCACTTTTCTACCCTAATAGTGGAAAATATTTGAGTTTTCTTTCTCTAAGTTTCTGCCTTACACAGATTCTGGCTTTCACAGGTTTTACTGTATATATACATTGTTGTCGTTAGGTGTGGTGAAGTTGGTTCCAACCGGTAGCAATCCTGTGTACAACAGAAGGAAACACTGCCCTTTCCTGCACTGTCCTCACAATCCTTGCTATGTTTGATCCCATTGTGTCAATCCATTTCCTTGAGGGTCTTCCTCTTTTTCGATAACTCTGTAAGTCCTTCCTGGTCCCTCCTGATAACATGGCCAAGATAGTGAGACCAGGTCTTGCCTTGCTCACTTCTAAGGAGCATTCTGGCTGTATTTCTTCCAAGACAGATTTGTTCATTCTTCTGGCAATCTATGGTATGTATATTCCGTATTCTTCACCAAGACCATAATTCAAATGCATCAATTCTTCTCTGGTCTTCCTTACTGATTGTCCAGCTTTTTTATGCATATGAGGCAATTGAAAATGCAATGCTTGGGTCAAGTGCACCTTTGTCCTCAAAGTGACATTTTTGCTTTTAAGCACTTTAAACATATCATTTGCAGCAGATTTGCTATGTAAATATATATGTATATTTGTAATATATACTTTTTTTTTCAAGTGTGTAACAATAACTACTAATGCAGGTGATTCTATACAGGAATTTAAAATTCTAGAGTTCAGTTACAGAAATTCCAAAGCACACAAAATTCATCACGGAATCATTCACAGAAAAGGTACTGCAGGAAAGACGATGAAGCCAGAAGTTTACAAATGGCTACAACATACCATCAGTGAGGTTAATTTCTAAGGGGGGAGAGGGGTCTTAGGTGGTACGTTACGACAGTCCCTTTGAAAGAGGCTTTTTACTGTACTTTGAAGATAAGGGCGAAGGGTTACTATTAAACTTTTGTATCACACAACGGTTTGCTGGCTAGTCACGGCAAGGCACTTAAAAGGTGAGTTATTCATTGTCCTTTTGAAAAGAGTTTCAATAACTCCATGCACTCGCCCTCCACGCTCCTTCCGCCATCTTTCCATGACGCCATCACCGTGCGCGTGAATGTCCTGGGCCGGCTCTTCAGCACATGGATAACGCCCAGAGGCAAACATCAGGTTCTCATTAGGCCGCGCTCCGAAGTCATTGGTTTCTGTGATGATGAAGCATGGTTATTATTGGTGAATTTGAAATCACTGATGATCAGCAAGCTGGGAAAATTGTTGTGAACCTCACAGGCAGGTTAAACACGTGTAATCAGCTCCAGATTTGATGTGCAATTCGCAGATCTAGAAAAGTGACAGAATAACCTGCTCCCATCCTGTCAGATTGGATTGACGACCTCAGCTGGCATCATGGACCATGAGGAAACACGATGAAAACACACTGGAAGTAAAACCCTGGGATTTAACACAGGCAGTCTCCGGGTCACTTATGTACAACCCATAGTTATAAACCAACCCCTGTAAAACCTATTATAATAAAAATTCCAGGTACATGCAATGATTTGTGATAACATACAGGCGCTACTTTGTGACGCACATCAAAACGTTATTGTTATTGTTACTGTGCTATTAAGTTAAGGATGTTTTAGTGTATCTGAAGTGTTTCTTTAATTTTTTTTACGTGTAGAGAGGTACACTATATACTATATACTAAGACAGATAGGAACCATACCTAACTGTTCCAATTCATGTACAAATTCAATTTAAAGACAGACTTAGGAATGGAACTCATTCATAATCCGGGCACTGCCTGTACACACATACAAATAAAATGCCTTAATGAACCAAAAAAAAAAGAATTTCAGATTTGCTGACCTTTTCTTTGATAAGTGCTATCCATAATAGGCTATCTGGCAGATATTTCATTGGGGCAAAAACTGTTTAATCTGTCCCTTTGTGGTAGAGATAATATTTTAACCGTGAGAAGGTAATTGCTTCTGCAAAGAAAATGCAAGCTATGGAGAGAGCATTTTAAAAACAGCTATTTGGAAATCACAGCTTAGGAAAATTATGTAAGAATATGACCTTTGACAACTCTCAGATATATACACTTAAAATATCAAAACAGAATTTTCTCAACCTTGAAAAAAACAAAATTCCCAAATGAAGAGTTTCAGTGGGTTCTACCCATTTGTTTAAAATATAAAAATGTAATGCCTTCTAATTTATATTGCAGGAACAACTGGTTGACTTTGGGAAACAAGTTATTTTTATGTGTTCCTCTCGTCAAAGAAAAAAATTGTAATGGACAATATTAAAACAGGCAACGATGACTTCAGAAGTATGGTAAGGGGCGGAGGAATAAAAGAGGGAAGAAGGAGCATTATAATGGGGAGTGGGCATTTAGGAAGGATAGAGACACAGGTTAGAACTGTCTGAGCTCCAGGTTCACTGAAGCAGAGAGCTGAGAGCCTTCTAAAAGAAAGTTAGGGGGACTGACCAATGGGATGGGCCTGTCACTTACTAAGATTGTAATTAGGACCATTTTGTTAAAAGAGTTTTTTTTTTTTTTATGATAAGTTCACAAGGATCATGAGAGGTGGAAAAGGAAAAGGGTAGCAGGTTGGGTGCTGGGAGAGAGGAAGGTTGGGGAGATAAGGAGGGAAGTGCCTATCCTACAGTATTTAAACAGACCATTATATCTGTCTTGGTCAGGTAAAATTCAACCTTGTCACTCTCTTCAATATGGCTCTTCTCCAAGGTCTATCTTTGACCCTCTTCTAAATCTGCTCTTCTTGAGAAATCACATTCACTTTCAGGGCTTCAAGTATCTTTTTATCCTCATTATTCCCAAATCTGTTTCTACCTCTGATCTCTCCCTGACTCCAGGTCACAGTGAATTGCCCAGCAAATACAGAAATGCCACTGCGCTACCTTCTCTGCCAGTACTGCCGTCACATTACACTCCTCTGTCCACATCTAAGAGGAAAGAGTTGTCATGTCCTCTTTTTCTTGCTTCTTGACCTTCCTGTTCCATTGATGCCTAAGTTGACACAGATACCTCTTACCTGAACTCTTATAGTTATTTATTAATTTCTTCTTACCAAACAGCCCTTAAGCAACCAGAGTTGATCATTTTAAATTTGTCCCTGTAGGACAGATTAGAACTACCCCCATAAGGTTTCCGAAGCTGTAAATCTTTATGGAAACAGACTGCCGCATCTTTCTGCCATGGAGCAGCTTGTGGGTTTGAACTGCCAAACTTCTGGTTAGCAGCAGAGCACTTTAACCATTGTACCACTAGAGATCCTTTTAAATGCACATAAGATCATGTTATTCCTTTCTTTAAAAGAACAAAGATCCATCTTATGGAAAGCTGGCTCCTCAAATTACCACCACAGCCTGTTGGTAAGACAAAGTTGAGTTTAGGGTTTACCAAGGTGAAAGAGACTACCACTTCAGCCAAGCTTTAGTGGCATCTCAGTGAGGGATGGGACGGCCAAAATTTATTGAGAACTGGAAACTTCCAACGCGGGAACTTGGTACAATTTGGCACAAATCATGGTACAACAGCCCAGGACTGGTTGAAACAGCAAGGTGAGGATTTTGAGATGAGAGATTTGAAGTATGTGTTGTGTCCTTTCCATTGAAGAGGATTGAAAGGTCTTTTGGGAACTCCTTGCATAGGACAGATCTGGAAAAGTAAAGAAACCCTAATGACAGTGCAGAACTAGCAAAGCCGTGTTAATATGGGCAGTAAGGTGAGGTTTAAGAGAGTTTCTCAGCGTCCAAGCTGAGATATGTAAAAGGGGCGGGAGGGCAGGGAGGTTGTGGAGGGTGTGGCCAGTTTTGATTTTCACCCAGCCTTGCCCCTTCAAGACCTTCTTAATTTGACTCCAGCCTCATCTCCCATCTCACCCTTCCATGTCTGAGTTGGGTAGTTCCAGGTAATGAGTCTGGACAGCATGCACACAAGTGCCTCAAAGCCTCTGTCTCTGGAACCTGCTAAATAATCAAGCCTTTGGATAAATAAGAAAAATCTCAATAAAAAATTCTGTTTATCCTTAGTAAGTCCAGAGATTTTTGCAAAAAAAAAATAGCGGGCAAGTCTTGCCATCTGAAAAATCAAAGCATCCCAGGACTCCTGCGTAATTAGGTGGGTAGGCCCTGAGAATAGATCGGAGAAAAGTACTATGTTTTGATTTGAACTGTGTTAACGTGACTATAGTAGGCCCAAGATGGAGTCACTTATGCTGAGCGCACATCAGTAAATCAAAACCTAAGTTTCTATTTCCTGTAAATGCCTGACCTTCTCAGGAGCCGAAACTTAAGTCAACCATTCTGTGCGCACCACCTCAGCTATAATATATGATCTGGCTCTGAAAGTTCCCAGTATGCCGTGTAAGCAATCACTTTTTGCCCAGTGTTACTTCCTTGTTCTTATACAACTTTGCGTATATAACGTTTATCTCTTCTGCTTGTCTTTTGGAGTTGTAGTCTGACTTTCAAACTAGATGATGCCCAATTCATGAATTGCTAAATAAAGCTGGTGAGTTAAAATAAAAATTAATGATTTGTGGAAAATTTCTTTTAACACCTGTTTATTTTGCATTAAAATATTTGTATTGCTTCTGCCAGGAAGCTTGTCGGAAAAAACAAAAACTTGTCTTTTTTATTATTGTCCTGGCTCAGATGTGAACAAACGCTTAATAGCAAAAGCCCAGAAACAAAGATGAAAGGAAGGCTCCCTTTGTCTTAGAGCTCTGGATCTCCAGGCAGCATTCTGAAAACCGTTCTTTATTTGTTATCCAGGGCTCTTTGGGAAAAGTCAGGATGACATCTGACACAGATGTACATGTAATAGGGGTGTTCACATTCGTACCAAACTATTATGCCTCTGAAAACCAAAAACCAAACCCGTTGCCTTCAAGTCAATTCCGACTCATGGCGACCCCATGTGTTACAGAGAAGAACTGCTCCACAGGTTTTCTTGGCTGTGATCTTTATATCCGGAAGTAGATCACCAGCCCTTTCTTCCATGGCACCACTGGGTGGGTTTAACACACCAACCTCCCAGTTAGCAGTCAAGTGCTTAACAGATTGTGCCACACTAGGATGGGGTTTAAAAGCAGCCCTTTCATCTGATGAACGCATCTGTCTACCTTTCAAACCCTGCAGAGCTCTCTATCATGGAGATATGCACTAGAATGAAGTGTCAAAGCAGCCCTCCAAGCCCAGCGTGGAGCTTAGGGGCTGGACTCCATTCTCCTGCCACGCTCAGGAGTTCCTCATACTGCCACACTTCCCTCCCTTTCTTTGTCCTTTTCCACACACACGCCCCACACCAAGCACTCAGACATCGATAAACATATCATATATGTAGCATTTAATATAAGCAGCTGATAGAACTGTGGGCTGACCCAGATTTAGTTCAGCCCAGTTCAGCTTTTAAATACTTACTGGATCGCTGGTGCAGCCCCGTGACCCCGTGCCGTCGAGTCGATTCCGACTCATAGCGACCCTATAGGACAGAGTAGAACTGCCCCACAGAGTTTCCAAGTAGCTCCTGACGGATTCTAACTGCCCACCCTTTGGTTAGCAGGTGGAGCAGTGCTTAAGAATTCAGCTACTAACCAAAAGGTTGGCATTTCGAATCCACCTCCTTGGAAACCCTGGGGGTCAGTTCTGCTGTCCTATAGGGTTGCTGTGAGTCAGAATGATTCTATGACAATGGGTTTTTTTTGTTTTTGTTTTTCCTGAGTTCAGAGCCCAATTCTTGACACTGGAATTGGACCCCAGGGCCTCTTTGACTCTCTTCCCACAGATACCTGCCTGGCTTGCCCCGTCACTTTATTCACAGCTCTGCTCAGCTCAGTTGTCACCTTGTAAGACAGGGCTTCCCTGAGCCCCCTAACTAAAATTGTACTCCTCCAGCCCCTTACCCCTGAGTTATTTGTCTTGTAGCACTTATATGACATATTTAGCGTTGCCAGATAAAGTGTACACAATCTTTAGCATACACTTACACTAAAAATTTATTTGCAGTTTATCTGAAATTCAGATTTAACTGGTTATCTTGTATTTTTATTTGCTACATCTGGCAGCCCTAATTATATTACATATTGAATTCCTTTCTCTCTTGCTTGAGCTTAAACTTCATAAAGGCAAAGAAGTGGTCTGTTGAACTCACTGCTGTAAATCCCCAACATCCAGTGTTCTGAGGGCCTTTTGTTAGGCATGGCACCCAGTAGACACAACTATTGAGGGGTGAAGGAAGGAAGCACAAAGTAACACTGCCCCAACTGTGGATTTAAGTCCTAAAAAGGCAATCCATGCCACGTTCCCATCTGGGCCTCCACACTCTCCTCGGAAAATTTTCAATTGTAACGGGGATTCCTAAGATGCAAACATTTGCTTTCCGGTCCAGATACTGGATTAAGACCACCAGTATATATCAAACTGCCAAGAACAGAAGAGCTTACGAATCCTGGTAATGCAAATCGAATTCAGCCCAAAGTATGGCAGTCAAAACAGAATCCTTTTTTTTTTTTTCCCAACAAATTCCCCATCTATGCCTTGCTTTGCAAAATATCCCCCACCTTATAACCACCAGATTTCCTTCTCCAAACTGCATCCACTCTGTTATTCCTCTCTTAAGCCCTTGTTCCCATGTAAGCTAGAAAACAAAATTATATCCATCAATATTGTTCTCAACTGCCAGCCTTTAAAATACTTGGACACCTCCACGGTGATAGTTCGGGCAGCTCCATTTGGTGTTCTGACAAGTGAGTTCTGTTGGCTTTGACTCGGTTACTTGGAGGAAACTTTGTAATTCTCCTCTAATCACTCATTTGTATTTACTTAGTGAAGTAACTCCTGTGACCCATGGCATCCCTCTCATGGACCTTTTCCAGAGGCAGGACTCCAGAAAGGAGGTTGAGGCCCCAAAAGTACACCTCCTTATCTAAGACAAAACCATGATAAAATAAATGCTCTTGTAATGATTTGCACTCCAAGAATTTTCACCCAGCGGGAAGCCAAGTTTCTTTTTCTTTGGCCTATCCCACACCTCACCCACTCTGGGAGGGAAAAAAATACTAGAAAACTAACTTTATAATTGCCATGTATGCTTTTTTATATATACTTCCTTCCTGTGACTTAGCCCTAGAAAGTATTTATGAGAAATATATCTCAGTAGGAGCCCTGGTGACACATTGGTTAAGTGCTTGGCTGCTAACTGAAAAGTCGGTGGGTGGTTTGAACCCACCAGCCGCTCTGTGGGAGAAAGATGTGGCACTCTGCAACCATAAAGACTTTTGGCCTTGGAAACTCCGTGAGGCAGTTCTACTCTGTCCTATAGGGTCACTATGAGTTGGAAACAACTTGACAGCAATGGCATACACCTCAGTAGAGCCAGTCCCTGAATTAGGAATGAGTTCTGTTCCTAAATCTGTCTTTAAGTCAAATTTGCACATAAATCAGAACAGTTAGGTACAGTTTGTATCTAATGTCAGTTAGTCAAATGTTTTTGTCTTGGCGTATAGAATATATTCTACCTTTCTATGCATAAAGAACATTAAAGAAACACTTTCAGATATACTAAAACATTTTTAACATAATAATACAGTAATAATAATAATGTTTTGATGCATGTCAAAAAGTAGCACCTGCTTGTTATTACCAATTGTATGTACCGCGAATTTTTAATATAGGCTTTATAAGTTAAGTTCATAATTATGGGTTAAACATAAGTCAGATGTGTGATGTGCATAACCTGGAGACTGCCTGTACATTGGAACTATTTTTGTTGTTAGGCACTATCAAGTCAGTTTCAACTCATAATGACCCCATGTATAATGGAAGGAAATGCCTGGTCCTGTGCCATCCTCACAATAGTAGGTGTCTTAGTTATCTAGTGCTGCTATGGCCTAAATACCGCAAGTAGATGGCTTTAACTAACAGAAACTTATTCTTTCACAGTTTAGGAGGCTAGAAGTCTGCATTCAGGGCACTAGCTCCAGGGGAAGGCTTTCTCTCTCTGTCAGCTTTGGAGGAAGGTCCTTGTCAATCTTCCCCTGGTCTAGGAGGTTCTTAGCATAGGGACCCCAGGTCCAAAGGATGTGCTCTGCTCCTGGCTCTTCCTGCTTGGTGGTAATGAGGTCCCTCTCCTCTCTGCTTGCTTCTGTCTTTTATGGCTCAAAAGAGATGGACTCAAGATACAACTTAATCCTAAAGATTGTGTCTGGCCTCATTAACATAACTGCCTCTAATCCTGCCTCATTAACATCATAGAGTTAGGATTTACAACACATAGGATAATTATATCAGATCACAAAATGGAGGACAACCACACAATATTGGGAATCTTGGACTACTTAAGTTGATACACATTTTGGGGGGACACAATTCAATCCATAACATTCCACCCTTCTTTCCCCCCTAAATTCATGTCCTTGCCACATGTAAAATGCATTCACCCCATTATATCATAGCAAAAGTCTTAAATCGACTCCAAGTTCAAAATCCAAAAATTCCTCTTTATCTGTGAAATCTAGAATATGTTATCTGCTTCCAAAGTACAATGTTGGAACCTGCACGTGGCAGACATTTCCATTGCAAATGGAAACAGTGGAGAGAAAGAAGAAATAACAGGCACCAAGCAAGTCAGCAGAACATATTAAATTAGCTCTCAAGGCTTGAAAATAATCCTCTTTTCTCTGAGACCATCTAGGCAGTGGCCTTGCCCTCCAGTATCTGGGTGTTGGCCATGCTCTCTGAACTTTGGGTGGAGGTCCCTGAGCTCTGGGCTTCAGCTCTGCCTTCCAGGCCCACTGGGAGAGCATCTCTGCTCTCTCAGATTTAGGCAGCCCCATTTTCCTAGTCCATCTGAGTGGCAATCCTACCCCCTCGGCCCCAACAGGCCCCGTTCTTAAGCTCCTTGGGCATGGAAACCCCACCCCATCAGCTTTGGGCAACAGATCCAGCGCCATCCCCCTGGCACTCGTGAATGGCAGCCCCACACTCTGGAAATTAGTTGGTGAAGATCTGACTCTTTGAAACCTAGGAGATTGTGGCTTCACCATTTGAGGCCCCAGAGGTCATGCTGCTACCCTTTGAGACTGAGGCAGCTCTGCTTCCTGTGCTCTTTGTCTCTTTAGCTTTTGTTTCCTGGCTCCTGGGCCTCTTGGGCTGGCACAGCCTCTGCCCTGCTCAGGCAAGTGTTACAAAGTTCTTTAGCTCTACCAATAAGTGCCTGGAGGCACCCCCCTCTGCCATTAAGCCTTGGCCCAAAGGCACTCGGCTTTCTCACTCTGTGGGTTGGCAAGCCTAGCTTCACTGATAAGTGCCTGGAGGTACCACACTCCACCAGGAAGTCTGCTGCATGAAGGCACTCAGCTCCCTTTCTTTCTCTCTTCTCACTCCTCCTCTCACTCTCCCTCCGTAGGTCAGCTCCCGTGCCATCTCATGCTGGTCTCCTGGTTTTGCTGCTGCCATTTCTCTGCAGCTGCTTCTCACCATCTGCACCGTCTCTGGTGTTACAGCTCTCCTCACTTCCTTCTGAGCCCTCACCAGAATTGCCTTTGACATCCATAATTCTACCAACAGCCTCTTCAAGCCAATCTAGGCTTTTACGATTAGGCACCTTAAAACTCTTCCAGCCTCTACCCATTCACAGTTTCAAAACTGCTTCCACATTTTGGCTATCTGTTAGAGCAACACCCCACTCTCCTGGTACCAAATTCTGTCTTAGTTATCTAGTGCCGCTATAACAGAAATACCACAAGTGGGTGGCTTTAACAAAGAGAATTTTATTCTCTCACAGTTTAGGAGGCTAGAAGTCTGAGTTCAGGGTGCCAGCTCCAGGGGAAGGCTTTCTCTTTCTGTTGGTTCAGGGGGAAAGTTGTTGTCTCCTTTCAACATCTGTGGTTCCAGCGTTCCTTGGAGATCTATCTCCATGTATTTTGGTATCAATCTTCCCCTGGGTCTAGGAGCTTCTCAGTGCAAGGACCCTGGGTCCAAAGGATGCACTTCCCTCCCAGCTCTTCTTTCTTGATGGTAATGAGGTCCCTTCTCTCTCTGTTTGCTTCTCTCTTTTATATCTCAAAAGAGATTGACTCAAGATACAAACTAATCCCATAGATTGTGTCCTGCCACATTAACATAGCTGCCTCTAATCCTAGCTCATTAACATCATAGAGGTTAGGATTTCTAACACATGGAATAATTACATCAGATCACAAAATGGAAGACAGCCACACAATACTGGGAATCTTGGCCTACTCAAGCTGACACACATTTTGGGGGGACACAATTCAATCCATAACAGTAGGTATGACTGAGCCCATTGTCACAGCCACTGTGTCAGTCCATGTTGTTGAAGGTCTTTCTCTTTTTCACTTACCCTCTGTTTTACCAAACATGAACTAGAAAACACTTGAACCAGAAAACTGGTTCTGGTTATTGATTCAGTTGTGCCCTTCTCCCAAAATGTGGAAGTCCTAACCCCTGTATCTGTAAATATGAACATATTTGGAAATACAGGTTTTCTTTTGTTATGTTTATAAGGTCATACTAGAATAGGGTGTGTCCTAAGCCTAATACACTCTGGAGTGCCATAAAAAGACAGACACACAGGAGGAAGAGGAAGACAGCTCACAGAGACAGATGCATCAATAAGCCTAGGAATGCCAAGGATTTTCAGCAGCTACTACTAACTAAGAAGCTGGCAAGACATGGAAAGACCCCCCCAACTCCCTGCCCCCTAGAGCCACAGCCTGAATTCAGACTTCTAGCCTCCCGAACTGTGAGTAAATAAATTTGTTATTTAAAGCCATACATTTGCGGTATTTTTTTGTTACAGCATCACCAGGTAACTATGGCAACGATCAAAAACCATCATTACAGAGGTATGGTGCAGAAAGAAAGTGGGGTTAACTGGGACAAATGGCTTCTCAAAACCTGATAAGAAAATTTCAAAGATTCAAGAAACAAACCCCAAAAAGAAAAAGTCAAAACAGGCGCATAACCTAGACAGCCAAGCAGGTTGGAGCTGTGTTCTGAACAGAGTCTCTATGCTGGCCATAATTATAGCTGAACACAGGGACGCTTTTAGGGTGCCTAGGGCTCTCACCTCTGCTCTAAATGACCCCCGTTTGCTAGTTTGCTGTACAGTACTTCTGAGGTTCTGGCTTCTTTTTCTCACAGTACCTCCTCAGTCTTCTGGAGGCAAGGCTTATAGGAGTGACTTCCGGCCATTCCTAGTGGGTCAGCTTCCAGCCTCTCCTCCTCCTTTTCTAATCAGCTATTGCAACCAAGTAGCCAAGTTTGTTGGAAGCAGGACTAAACTGAGAGAAGGAGGAGGAGCTTGAAATTCCTGGAGTTTGTATCTTTTGGCAGTTTTTAAACTCCACCCTCCCACCCCACATTCCTAAAATGTGTTCTGGATTAGCAGGTTTTGCAGGACCCACAACTTCTTGAAGTGTGAGTTGTAGTAACAAAGATAATACCCCTTGCCGTCTAGTTGGTTCTGACGCATAGAGACCCTACAGGACAGAGTAGAACTGCCCCCTAGTTTCCAAGGCTGTAATCTTTGCAGAAGCTGAACGCCGTATCTTTCTCCTGTGGCGGGGCTGTTGGGTTTGAACTGCCAACCTCTCGTTTAGCAGCCAAGCACTTAACCACTGCGCCATTAGGGCTCCTAACAAAGAGACTACCCAACATTCATTGAGGGTTTACTCTGTACCAGTTACTGTTCTAAGTATTTTGTGTTTGTTGTTGTTGGCTGTGGAGTTGGCCCCCGACTCATGGCAACCCCATGAACAATGAGCAAAACACTGCCCCATCCTGCACCATCCCCATGATCAGCTTTGGATCAGACTATTGTGTCCACAGGGTTTTCTTTGGTTAAGCGTCAGAAGTAGATCGCCAGCCATTCTTCCTAGTCTGTCTTAGTCTGGAAGCTCACTGAAACCTGGTCAGCATCATAACAACACTTAAGCCTCCACCTACAGATGGGTGGTGGCTGCACATGAATCAAAACTGGCTCTTCCATACTTTACACATATTATGTCATTTAGAACACCTCCTGTCATACAAACCTATGAGTTTGGTCCTGAGATGATCCCAGTTTAAGAAATGAGATTAAGTAACTTTCTCAAGCAGGAAGCTGTTAACGGGTAGGGTCAGCATTCCATCTCAGGCAGTCCAGACTGTGGGCTATTGACCACTACCTGAATATCATGGCCAAGTGCCAAAGTCCTGGCTCATCCACAGCCCTCCTGTAGCTTTCCCTCCATGCCCCGATCTTTAACGAAACCTGCGGGCCCCATCTCCCCATAGCTCGTAGGATAAAATCCAACTCCTTTTGGTGGTCTACTCAGCCCTCCCAGGAGCCCTGGTGGCGCAGCGGTGAAGAGCTCCAGCTACTAACCAGAAATGTCAGTAGTCCAAATCCACCAGCTGCTCCTTGGAAACCCTATGAGGCAGTTCTACTCGGTCCTATAGGGTTGCTATGAGTTGGAGCTGATTCCACAGCAACGAGTTTGGTTTTTTGGTCAGCCAAATCCAGCACTTGCTTACCTCCCAGCCTTTTCTTCAGCCCAAATCTCCTGGCAAGGAACACTCCAGTAAATTTTCAGTGTCTCTTTGTTGGAAGAAAGTCTTTCTTGCCTTGAGGCCTTTGCACATGGGCGGTCCCTCATCCAGGTGCTCAGGTCCTCCACCTCCATGCCTGTCTAACTCTTACTCATTGTTCATGTCACAGCTTGGAGCTCACTTCCTCCCAGGAGCTTTCTCAGGGACCTTTTCACTGGGTTTGGTCTTCCTGCTAGGAGCTCCGATCACACCCTGCACTTCTCCAATCAATGGGTTTATTCACAGCACCAGGGTTGCTGGTGGCTAAATGGTTAAGCACTTGGCTGCTAACCAGAAGGTCAGCAGTTTGAACCCACCTGGGACTCTTCGGAAGAAAAGGGCTGGAGATCTGCTCCAGTAAAGATTAAACCAAACCCAAACCATTGCCAATTCTGATTCATAGCGACCCTATAGGATTTCCAAGGAGCGGCTAGTGGATTTGAACTGTTGACCTTTTGGTTAGCAGCCAACCTCTTAACCACTGTGCCCCCGTAAATATTACAGGGCTTCCCCCATAAAGGTTACAGCCTAGGAAACCCTGTGGGGCAGTTCTACTCTGCCCTATAGAGTCACTGTGAATCAGAATCAACTGACAGCCTACAACAACAGGCTTGCTTCTTTGTCTCTGTCCCACCTGGGACTGTAGTCTTTATGAGGGCTGCCTGCTGTGTCTGCTGCACCCTTATGTTCTCAAAGAGTAGCATAGTGCCTGGCACTTGGTAACAATAACAACAATCATGTTGCTGTTGGAGGGTGCCGTTGAATCAATTTAGGCTTATGTTGAGCCCATGTGACAGAACAGAACTGCCCTATAGAATTTTTCTAGGTTGTAATCTTTATGGGAGTAATTCGCCAGGTCTTTTGCCCACTTGGGTCAGTTTTAACCACCAAATGGTTAACCATTATGCCACCAGGACGCCTTAACAATAATCATAGCTAATGTGTATTCATTCACTCATTCAAAAAATTGCATTGAGTACCTACAATACGCCAGGCACTACAGAACTCAAGATCATTTTATTTAATCCTTCTTCATGGATTACTTCATTTAATCCTTGTAACAACACAGGGAACAACCCAGTTTATAGATGAGCAAAGTGAAATATACTCTCCCTGTTTAAATATCACCCAAGGTCACAGAGTAATTAGGTGACAACGATGGCATTCAAATAAATCTCCATGGAATGGAAGGATGAATGGGCTATGGTCAGGCTGGAGATAACCGGAATGAGATATCACTGAAGGAACTGGGAAATAACATTAAAAGTTTGCCTCCTTTTAGGAGAACTATTAAAAAAATCTAAGGGGGGAAGGGAAGCTGAGACATCCACCAGATTTAAAAATATGGAGATCCTTGGTGACCTCAACAATGGCAATTTCGGAGAAGCAGTAAGAATAGAAGTGAAGAAAGGCGTGCAGCCTGAATCAGAGCTAAGAGAGTAGAGATAAGTGATTGCAAACTTCCAAGAGGCTTCTGTATGAGTTAGGATGGGAAAGACTTGAGTATAAGGCAAGGGAAAATAGTAACCATGACATTAAACATGGGTATATTAAGACTTTATAACCTTGGAGCCTTAGATGAATGGAAAACAGCAAGTATCTCTTTAAAAACACAAAACTCACATGAAAACCACAATATATAAAAACAGCCTTTAAAACTGTGGACTACAGTAGACTAAAACTCAAATTCCTAAAAAAGGCCAGACCTACTAGACCGATAGAGACTAGAACAGCCCCTTAGACTATTACCCTAACAAACAGAAAAAACAAACCCACTGCTATCCAATGGATCCAACTCATAGCACCCTGGTAGGACAGAGTAGAACTGCCCCATAGGGTTTCCAAGGCTGTAATCTTTACAGAAACAGACTGCCACATCTTCCTCCATTGGAGTGGCTGGTACGTTCAAACCACCAACCTTTTGGTCAGCAGCCAAGCACTTAACCACTGTGCCACCGTGGCTCCTTAGTCCAACAGAGACAAGGAACGCCAAGACTATAGCCCTAAGATACCTTTTACACTTGGAATTAAAGCTATTTCTATCAGCCAAATAATAGACTGGCTTATAAAGTAAACTATATCACCCCTGAGTAATGTGCTCCCTTAAGTAATTAACTACTATGAGACCAAACGGTCAACATTTAGCCAAAAGTGAAGGTGAGAAGGCAAGAAGGGGAAGGGAAGCTAGGTCAATGGAAACAGAACAAACAGAATGCAAATAAGAATGCTGACACATTGTAAAAATTGTAACCAATGGCATGGAACAATTTTTAAAAAAATTGTTAGAGGGGAACCTAATTCGCTGTGTCAACTTTCACCTAAAACATAATTATTTTTAAAAACCCAACCTACTATTCCCACTCAGCAACTTTACAGGACAGAGTTGAACTGCCTCATAATAGGGTTTCCAAATCTTTACAGAAGCAGACTGCCACATCTTTCTCCCACCAGCAGCTGGTGGGTTCAAGCCCTTCACCTTTTGGTTAGCAGCCAAGCACTTTAACCACTGCACCATCAGGGCTCTGTAATAAAAAATATTTAAAAAAAAAAAAAGCTATAATAGGCAAAGTGCCCTTAAAAGCCAGAAAGCGGAGGGCCAAGGCAAGACTAGACTGGAATTTAATGGAAGGTATTAGCATATCTAAAGAAAGAATGTGTCAATCAGAAGAGGGGGCTGGTTAGCTTAGAACCCTGGGAAAAGAAAACTGGAGTTAGATCTTGCTTTGGCAGGGCCCGACCCACAACTTTCCCTGGGGAGGTGCCAGCTGACATGAATATTGCAGCCCTTGAGGCAGGTGTAGGCCTGCTGCGGCGATGGAGACGCCAGACAGCTGGGTCACGCGCTACCTCCCCCGCCCCAGTGCCCGCGGAGCCAGCAGCCACCAGAGCGCCATTCGCTTCCGCCTCCAGTGCGCGCCTAATAATAGCTCCCGTTTCTGTGTCTGCACCCGGGCGGAGCACTTCACTTGTCATGGTTACACGTACGACTCACCGCCACCCCAGCTTCCAGCGGAGGAAACCGGGTCTTGGGGAGTTACTGGGCTTGCCCAAGGTCAAACAGCAAAACCTCAGAAAGAGCTGGGAATCGGAGGCGGGCTCCAAGGCCTCATGCCAGGGCGCAGGGTGCAGCTCGCCTGTCCCCCGCAGGTGCCACCCCCTGGAGCATGCCTGGGCGATGGAGAGCTGTTTCTCACTGTAGAAAGCAACTAGGTTGGCAAACTGGTTTGTGCCTCAGCCTTTTGCAAAGCTGGCTTCACGAATGGCTCCTGTAAGAAGTCAATTTCAGTATGTAGAGATTCAAACGCCTGCACTTCCCAAGTCCTTCTCCCTCGCCCCCAGCACCGTCCACCAACTCCCTGAACACGCGTGTTCTCACCTCTGCTCCCTTTCTGACTCTTCCACCCCACCCTCCTCCGTATCTCTCCCTTCAGAACCACCACGGTCACTTATTAGTACCTGGCATCCCTCGGTGCCCTGGGAGAAAGACCTGGCCATCTACTCGGTAAAGAGTATAGGCAAGAAAACCCATGGAGTAGTTCTACTCTGTCACATGGGGTCGCTGTGAGTCGGAATCTACGGAGGGCACCTAAGAACAACAACATTAGAGGCTGAAGGTAAAAAAAAAAAAAAATGGGTGCCCTCCTCAGGGCAGTTCTACTCTGTCCTATAGGGTCACTATGAGTCAGAATTGATTGGACAGTAATGGGTTTTTTTGGTTCTCCCCAAAGGATTTAACAAAATGGTTACGCTTTTGGGAATGACAGGCAGAGTCATTAGTAATTACACCAGGACAACAGGTGTAACCCAGAACTGACCAGGACAAAGGGGGCGTATGTTCCTTCACCCTTTGACTTGGAAGAGAGGAAGATTCATCTGAAGCCTTGGTTCTGCCACTCTGTGGCTATGTGACCTTGGAAAACTCACCTAACCTTTCTGAGGCTCAGTGTCATAATCTGTGAAACTGTAAAGATTGAAGTCGATTAAGCCTGTGAGACAGACCTGAGTTTTTTCCCCTCCAAGGGCAAAGAAGAAATAGCCAACCATTTTTTAGAAGAAACAGCGAACCGTTTTTTAGAAGAAATAGCAAACCCTTTTAGCCTATGCATTGATGTGTATCCAATTCAAAATTGTAGACATTTTTTCTTTAGCGGTATAGAGGCAGGACTACAAAGACAAGGATAAGAGGGCAGTCCTGTCAGAAGAACACGTGCATAAACGTGGAAACCAGCATCCATTGTTCTTTTCCTTCTTTCTGCTTCTACTCTCTTCTCCCTAGCTCTTCATACACGAGGCAGTGCCTCATTCAAGAGAAAACCAGTGCCATTAGGTCCAAATGCATGGAAACATATTCATGATTATTCAAATGATCTCCTGTGATATAATCAGTGCTGCCCTCATAAATATTCATTTCACTTTTCTGATCACCACTTAATCTCACAAGAGGGCGTGCCTCTGTAATCCTTTTCCCTTTTGCCCTTTTACTACCCTCTCCCTTTGTCTGATACTTTTTTTTTTTAAAAACTCCTAAACTTCCCAAGGTCTTCCTAGGTCTTCATGAGCTCATTCAGGGTAAAGGTATTTCTAGTTCTGATCTAAAGCTTTCTTTATCTCTAGCTGAATATCATTCTACCAGAAGGTTATTCTTTTTCTGTAAAGCCTGTCTGACCGTGGCCCAACAGCTGTGGACTCTTGGGCATCCCCAAGACTGGAGAATCCAGAGGTTCTCCTCACCCAATGGGCATCTGGGGCAGAGCAGGGTGCTGGGGTTGGAGGATCACTTAGAAGATTAACACAGGGATTTACAGTTTGGTGCAGGATAAAGACAAAGAAGACAACCTTCTATAATGACACAAGGACTGAAATACACACTCAAATAGAAGTTCAAGGCAAACTCTGTGGCAACATCTTGAAAAACTTGAAAAGTAAAATGGTTCTTGTATAAAATAAAGACCACCACTAACAGCACCATCAGCAGCTGCTGTCAAGTCAGTTCTAAATCGTGGCGACCCCCATATATGTCAGAACTGTGCTTCATTGGGTTTTCAATGACTGACTTTTTGGAAGTAGATTGCCAGGCCTTTCTTCTGAGGTGCCCCAGGCTGGGCTTGAACCTCCAATCTTTTGGTTAGCAGCTGAGTGCATCAACCATTTATACTACCCAAGGACTCCTTTCTTCCTCTACCTTATAGAGTAGCACACAATATAGAATTCTAGACATTGTTATCTGGGGCTAGAATTGTGTTAATTGCTATTATCTTCCTTTCCCTTTTATTTCGTTATTTCTATTCCCAGTCTAGAACTTTGAAAGTCCCTAAGTATAAAAAGGCTCCTCTTCCTTTGTATTTTTTTCCATCAAAGGGTATAAACAGTTTAGACACTTCCTTACCACCAACCACGTACATAGACTACATTGGCTTCTATTCTGGGTACTGCCAAAAATGAGAGATGGTACAAACCTGTTCCCTGCTGTCCATGGGCTTATAAGTGGGCATGTCTTCTTTGCTTGAACTGGGACTCTTTCTTGCCATTGTGCCAAGCCTTAGTGACTAGAAGCAAGCTCCTGGAGGGCTTCGTTTAAATGTTTAACCTCCACCGACTCATCAGTCTTGTGGGGTCTTCCTCATACTGTGCCTCACTAGAATTCTTATGTCTTTTTTTAACATGGTTGTTGCAGTCAATAACAGATGGTCAAGGTAGGAAAGAGGCAGATAGCTGCGATCATGGTAAGAGATCCTGAGTTGCCCTCTCTCTACTTCACTGTGGGGCCCTGGTGGTGCAGTGATTGAAAGCTATGGTGTGCTACAGCTGCTAACCAAAAGGTCAGCTGTTTGAACCCACCAGCCGCTCCTTGGAATCTCTATGGAGCAGTTCTATTCTGTCCTATAGGGTCACTGTGAATCGGCATCAGCTTGCCACTTTACTATAACTGCTCGCCCTGGTGCCTGCGCCTGTCCCAACTCCCTCTTTTCGGCAGTAACCAGTGTAGTCTATGTGTGTGGCTGATGGTAAGGAAGTCTCTAAACCATTTATATCCTTTGATGGAAAAAGATACAAAAGAAGAGGAACATTTTTATATTTAGGGACTTTGAAAGTCCTGGAATGGGAATGGAAACAATGAAATAAAAGGGAAAGAAAGATGACAGCAGTTAACACAATGTCTAGGCCCAGATGATATGTAAGAATTCTACACTGTATGCTACTCTATAAAAAAAAAAACAAACCTTGCTGTCCAGTCAATTCTGACTCATTGCAACCCTGTAGGACTCTGACTCATAGTAACCCTATAGGACAGGGTAGAACTGCCCCATAAGGGTTTCCAAGGAGTACCTGGTGAATTCAAACTGCCAACCTTTTGGTTAACAACCATAGCGCTTAACCACTACACCACCAGGGTTTCCATGCTACTCTATAAGGTAGAGGGAAATCTCACTCACTGGTGTCTTTAGTTTTATAGAAGTCATATTAACTTTTCAAGCTTTTTAGGGTATAAGGAAAACCCACTGTTGCTTATGGTTCAAATAAGAATCATTTTTCTTTTCAAATAAAAAGCAAATTGCTCCTAAATATAAAAAATGTATAGAATGAAAATGAATTGAAAAACAGTTTTTAGAATAACATTTTCAGTAGTTTCATTTGTCTTCTGAAAGGCATGGAAATAAAATAGCTCATCAAAGAAAGCCATCTGTTTCCCTTTCCTATTCAACACAAGAGAACACCACCACAGTGGAAAAAGGATGCTGGGGTGACAAAAGCCATTATCAGTTTTTCATGGTTGATTTGTTAGTGGTTTCAGAGAGATAAATAATATTACTTTCTAATCCAAACAGGTCTCCTACCTAAGATTTGCAACATTATTTCTTAAATCAACATAGTTTTCTCCTTCCAGGAATTGTCACAAAAGATGGGAGTCCCTGGTTTGATTTAATGAGATTTACACAAAAGGAGCTGTCAGTAACCACAGAAACAAGGCAGGGTTTTCATAATGATCCTGTTTAAAGAATTGTATTCCAGTCTGAAAAGAGCCTTTTTAATTACAGGTTTTTTTTTTTTTTTTTTAAATTTTGGTGGCAGCAGGGTGTGGGAGAGTGGGTGGGGGTGGTGCGATACAGTTTTTCACTGATAAGGGACCACGAAGTCTTTTATCTCTTTAAAAGGATATCAGGCAGGGGCAAATTATCCAATAGGCAAGGCAAGCACTGTGCTTACCTTGCTTACCAGATCAGCTGTAGAGAAACTGTTCACTACAGATGAGTAAGTAAGCACAAGGAAACCCATATTTACCTTGCTTACTGGGTCATCCACCCCTGTCAGGGATTTTAAATTTGAAAAGAGGCTTTGATTCTGTAGGAAGGTGCTGTGGGGTTGGGAGAGAGACAAATGCCAGCCATACCTAGAAGCAGAATCTTTGATGTGGTGAACAGACGTGAAATTGTTCACTCTACATGATCTGGTAAGCAAGGTAAGCACCGTCTTACATTGTCTATTGGGTTATCTGCTCCTGATAGCAGGTGGGGTCCACTAACTGACAAGTCTTAACACCAGAATTCAGTTTAGCTCTGGAGAAAATGTTTTTCATTTTCAACTGTATGTATTTGGTGGTTCTTCACTTGTTTCAATTGAAAGCTCTTCAAATAGAGCTTAGAAGGCTGTGGGAGTAGACATGGGTTCAGCCAAGGACAGTGGAAAGAGTTTGGAATGCCTGGGCACAGCAGTACTCCAGGGGACCTCACCCTAGTTCCACGGGTTGTCCTGAGTCAGCAACTCCAGGCAATGCTGACCAGAGCTATTCTGAAGCTGGTAATGCCAAAGCATAAGGCACTGTCTCTCTGCTAGACAACAAGGGAGCTGGGACTTTGACAGTGTTAGGTAATTGCAGCCCATCTGGGTTTCTCTCGTTGAACTTCTCACCTCAAACTTGAAAGTGTCAGTGAAACTCATTCTAGAAAGAAGCACAATTTAATTGATATTACATTTGTCTGATATAGGACGGAATCCCAACACAAAATGGCAGGGCCCCAAGCCCTCCGGAACTTCAAGCATGGCAGTCCAGGACCAGCTCAGCATCCCTTTGGGTTCCTGTTTTCTTGGGATCTACTCCTCTGGTACCATTCCTTTTATTTATTTACCTATTTCATTATTGTAAAAAATATAGACAACATTTGCCAGTTCAACAATTGCCACTTGCACAATTCAATGAAACCAATCACATCAATCACTCCTTTTATTTTTTTTAAATCACGTTTATTGAGGTATTACTTATATACAGTTAAAATTTACCCTTTTTAGGTGTGTAGTTCTGGGTTTTGACAAACACATGAAGTCATTTAACCATCACCACAATCAAGACATAAAATAATTCCATCTTCCTAAAAAATTCCCTTGTGCCCCTTTGTAGTCAGAGCCTCCTCTGCCTGCAGCCCTTGGAAAACCTTGATCTGATTTCTGTCCCTATTTCTGCTTTTTCTATAATATTGTACAAATGGCATCATACAGTATGAGACATTTTCTGTCTGGCTTCTGTCACTCAGCATAATGCTTTTGCAATTCATTCAGGTTGTAATTCCATTGTATGGCTATACTACAGTTTGTTTATCCATTTACCAGTTGGTCATTTTTTTTTTTCCACGTTTGGACAATTAGGAACAAAACGGCTATAAACATTTATATACAGATCTTTGTGTCTTTTTTATTCTTGGGTAAATTCCTGGAAGAGAGATTGCTGAGTTCTATGATAAGTATATTTTTAACTTTATAAGAAACAGCCTTTCATTCCTCTTCTCAGTTCAACCAATATTCTTTGCAATTTATTTGGGTTGAAAAGCAAGGTGTCACTGTGTAAATGTCAAGAGATTATCTTTAGCTCCATTTCTAGCATTCTATCTGGGCTCTGAAAGATAGAAAGTGAATTTTCTTATTCCCAATGAACTTCCTAGAAGTTACTTTGAAAGATAAGAGCAAAGGTGCTGGACATTTCAGGAGACGTGTCAATAGAAAAGCCTAGGTAATAGAAGAATTCTCAAGGGTGGCCAATTATCAAGTAAAAGTATAAAAACCAGTAGCTTTATTATAGCAGAAATCATCAGTTTAAAAGCAATGGGAAAGGAGGAGCAAGCCCCCATTCACAGTAGCAACAAAGATGATAAAACATCTACTAATAAGAATATGAAATGTGTAGCATCTTGTGTCAGTCAGGGGTCCACTAGGGCAACAGAACAGTAGAACGGGTATTCTAGACAACTCCGAAATCCATAGGGCCGACCATCAAGAAGGGCAGGCTGGAAACACTGGGCAGGAGCTGATGTTGCCATCCACAAGTACAATTTCTTCTTCCTCAGGAAAACCTCGCTTCTGTTCTTAAGGCCTTTCAAATGATTGGATCAGGCCCACGCAGATTCTCCAAGATAATCTCCTTTATATAAAGTCAACAGATTGTAGATGTTAATCACATCTGCAAAATACCTTCACAGCAACACTTAGCTTAGTATTTGATTGAATAACTGGGTACTATCACCCAGCTGCAAACCCTCGTGATGTAGTGGTTAAGTGCTACTGCTGCTAACCAAAGAGTTGGCAGTTCAAATCCTCCAGGCGCTCCTTGGGAACTCTATGGGGCAGTTCTACTCTGTCCTGTAGGGTCACTATGAGTCGGAATCGACTCGACGGCACTGGGTTTGGCTTTTTTTTTGGTTATCACCCAGCCAATGAAAACCTATGGAGCACATTGATCCAATCCACTAAGGATCATGGGGATGGCACAGGACTGGGCATCATTTGGTTCTAGTGTACATGGGATGGCCATGAGTCAGGGGCTGACTCAATGGCAGGTAAGCTAACAACAACAACAGTGTCTAGCCATAACACTGACCATCACAAACCTATACTAAGAATATGACAACATTTTACTGAGGGATTCTTAAAAGCCTTGAATAAATGGATAGGTGAGTAAGCTCAATATTGTAAAGACAAATTCTCTTTAAATTTATTGATACATTTAATTAGATTTCAATCAAAATTCTAAAAGAAAGTTTTGTTACTTGCCAAAATTATCAAAGTTCCTCTCGAAAAATAAATGAGTTAGATTAGCCAAGAAAATTTTGGGAAAAAAAAATAATAATGAGGAAGATCCTATGTTAACAGACTTTAAAATAATTATAAGATGACAATAAATAAAATAATATAGTGTTGATATAAGACTAGAAAGGTTAATGGAGTAGAATTGAAAACTCAGAAACAGATTCAGTTCTACCTAAGACTTTAGCATATGGTAGATGAGACACTTCATCTGAGAAAAGAGTGACTTCAATGAATGGTGTCCTCAAATGTATGCTTAAGACCACCATTGCCACTGAGTCAATTCCAACTCATAGTGACTCTACAGGACAGAGTAGAACTGCCCCGTAGGGTTTCCAAGGCTGTAATCTTTATAGGAGAAGATTGTCTTATCTTTTTCCCTGCTGAGTGGCTGGTAGATTGGAACCACTAATCTTTTGGTTAGCAGCTGACTGGTTAACCACTGTACCACCAGGCCTCCTTGCATTACCATTCATACCCCTGCTCAAGTCCAATTATTCTAACAGTGTTACCTGCTCTCCCCCTCTAAAACCACCACCTCTCCTTCCCCTACTAGCTCAGCTGGTGATTTCACCTCACGCTTTATCTAGAAAATCAGTCATCAAATGGGGAATCTCTTATATTTTCATCATCAAATCAGTAAACCTCTCTTCATGAACACTTGTCCTCTCCTTTCCACCTGCTGTGACGGAGGAAATGCCCCTTATTCCACCAAAAGCTATTTGTCCTGTGTGTTAAACCCTTTGCATTTTCTCAGATATTCTCTCTTTCCCTGTCCTTTCAATGGTTTTCTAACTGTTAGCTCCTTTCTGTCCATTTTTAAACATAATACAGTAACTCCCATCTTAAAAAAGGGAATTTTTCCTTGATCATTCATCCTTCTCCGGTTGCTGCTCTCTCTTCCCACATTCCTCACTGACAAACTAGCTATCTATGGTTTCTTACCTCCCCTTCACTTTTCAACTCCCTCCCCATCTGGTGTCTACCATCCACTCCATCTAAACTACCCTTGCCCAGGTTACCAATGACATCCCTGAGCTCAAACCCAATAAATACCTCTAAATCCTCTTTGTGGAAACATTTCTCCAATACCTAGATTCCCAGGCTTTCCTCCTGCTTCTCTGACTGTGCCTTCAATTTCCCTTGCTTCTTCCTCTAAAATGTTGGAACTCCTCAAAGTTGATCCTGAACTCTCTTCTTTTCTCATTCCACATGCTTTCCCCCAATCAATCTCACCATGGCTTTAAACATCGCCTACATGCTGAGGGTTCCTAAATTAGTATCTCAGCCATACCTTCCTTCTTGAGATACAGACCCAAATGTCCAAATGTTTTATTGCCCTCACCAATGTGAAAGGGGTGGAATAAAGATTGAGAGCCACTGGGAAGAGGACATTGAAGGCTACTGCTAAAGTACAAATGGTATCTATGAAGAGTTATTAGGCACGAAGTCATTATCATTTCTTAATAACTTACTACAAATTTGGAAACCCTAGAGCTATGGCTGCTAACCAAAAGGTCAGCAGTTCAAATCCACCAGGCGCTCCTTGGAAACCATATGGGGAAGTTCTACTCTGTCCTATAGGGTTGCTATGAGCCTGAATTGACTCGAAGGCAACGGGTTTGGGTTTTAACACAAATTAATTACTCAGACTAGTGTTATTTAAGAACAGTATCGAAGAAACTGGACATGAGACACATAGTGCTACATTTCTAATTGCTTACCGGAAATTTTCACTTGGATATCCCATAAGGATAACCCACCTGTTTATTAACCCGTTGCCATTGAGTCAATTCCGGCTCCTAGCAAGCTTTTCCAAAGGCTGTATTCTTTACAGAAGCAGACTGCCACATGCGTCTCTTGGGGAGCAGCTAGTGCGTTTGAACCGCCAACATTTTGTTCGTAGCTGAGTGCTTAACCACTGTGCCACCAGAGCTCCTACCCATTTATTACCTTCTCCCAAATCAGATCTTCCTTTTTACTTTGGGGCTGTTAAATCCAGCCAGTCACTAAGTTTAAAACCTCAGTATTGTTTTTTGTCTTCCGTCTTCCCCATTCTCTATGTCATGTTGACTTTTCCATATCAAAGTCTTAATATTTCTCTGATTACATTCGAGTCCAGGCTTGAACTACTGGCTATCTGGTAGTCCCCCACTCCTGTCTGTCTTTTCTACGGTCCAGCCATTATATATTTCCAGATTTGGAGAAAGGAATTGCAGTGGGGACAAGAGGTAAAAATGAAAGGCCTGCTGGTGAGGTATCTGCAAACAAAAATTCTAAGAAAAGAAAGAGTTAAAGAGGGGCATATTTAGTCAGGGTTCCCAATGCTAACTCTTGAAACAAAAAAGACCAAATTTCAGTGAATTAAAAAATAGGAAATTATTTCTCATTCACATCAGTTCTTGCTGGTTAGATGGGTTCTCCTCCAAGCAGTGACTGAAAGATTCTGTCTGTTCCCATGTTGTAATTCTGCCATCTTGACACTTGACAAAGATACCAAAATGGCCAATAAGCATACGAAAAAGTGCTCACCATCATGAGTCATAAGGGAAATGCAAGTTAAAACCACAATAAGATATCACTAGATATCCACCAGAAAGCTAAAATCAAAAGACTAAAAACACCAAATATTGGCAAGGATGTACAGCAACTTGTCACCTCATAGTTGCAAGATAGCTGGCAGAGCTCCAGGCATCACATCACCATTAAAGGCAGGGAAATGGAGAAAGAATTAGGCTGGCTGCTTCTGACCCCTTTCATCAAGAAAGAAAAACTTTCCCAGAAATTTCCTAGTGTTACTGGGTGGAAATCCCAGATTCTTACTTGGCATGACTTGTATTGGCCAATAAATGTGAGACTGAAGTGAGAGAACAAAAAAAAGCACCTTTATGTCATAGTACAAGGAAATGGAGTCAGTTGGTGCTTACTGCTGCCAAGACTGCTCGCCAGGTGCTGGCAGGCAGGTAACTTTTAAAGGGGTTTACAAGTAGAGAGTTCATACAAGTTACATTAGCAACATTCTTAATCGTACTATGCAGGCGCAATGGGGTTTACATATAACCTCCAAGTAAAAGCAGGATTCAAATGCAAAGCTGAGAGGTAGGGAACTCAGCAAAGGAAATGATTTTGTAATACAACACTGTAGGAGGGGAAGCCAGGTAAAGAATACAGCACTGTGGGGGTTCTGTCTCACTAGAAGATTTCCGCTTACCCATCCTTGTCCTGAGCTGTGTAACTTGGGCAGCCATAGCTGCAAGAGAGGCAGGGAAAGTGATTAATTATCTGGGTACATTGTTAACCTCCTCCCAAATTTGGTTCATGAGCACAGAGGATGGGATGAATACTGTGTAGACATGTATTGTCCATAGTACCAGGTGTCAAAGATTCCTGGTATTATTAGTCTATGCCCATTTCAGTGATTCAGCCATTAGCTGTTTCCTCTGAACTTCTATATTAGGTGAGCAGTATAAAGATACCCAGAACCATGTGCTTCCAAAAGTGCATAGCTGAAGGCCTTACATGGTCTTCACACAAAGTGCCACACTATTTTTTTTTTTTTAGTGGGGTCATAAGTCATATAGCTGAAAATTGAATTTAACTAGGCAAGAAATTCAAATATTCCAGAAATGAGACACCTTGATTGTCCTCTATTATGAGATGCTATTTATACAGCACATAAAAAATATCAGGTTGAAATATACATTACTTGTGTATGCAAAAAATGGATCTGACAGCTTCAAAGGAACCACTCAGTAAGTTCAGCACATCTGTGCTTACGAATCTGGTGAGAGCTGATGTGAATGCCCTCAGGCTTGAGATCTAAGGTTGAGTAACTTTGCACCAGCAGATATTTTATTAACTTGGAGTGATATCTAGCTGGAGGCTTTACACTACGCACTCCTCCACCACAGCTAATGTATTATTCCAGAAAACCCTTATATTTCTAATCTTAATTAAAACACAAACCTTATAACAAAAGAAAATCTTTATTCAAATTTTAACCCTCACCAATGTGCACTACGGAGTCCCTGGGTGGTGCAAATGATTAAGTGCTGAGCTACTCACCAAAGGGCTGATGGTTCAAACTTACTCAGGTGCCTCAGAAGAAAGGCCTGGCAATCTGTTTCTGAAAGTTCACAGCCATGAAAACCCTGTGGAGCGCTGTCCTTCCCTGAAACCCATGGGGTTGCTGTGAGTCGAATGAACTCAACGGCAACTGGTTAGTGCGCACTACATGAAATTTTTTCCTTAAAGTCCTAAGATAAAGGAAATTACGGTTTGGCCACCCGACTGCGACAATCTCTCTGCAGCCTCTGTGACACCACAGAATCCTAATCTACTCTGTTGTCGGTGTTTCTGTTTCTCCTTCTGCCCTAATCCCTGCTTGCTCTACGTTCAAAACCCTGATCCTATGCCCCATTCCTGTACGTGTGGAGGGTCTGGATTCTGGCCGGAGTTGCTACCAATGAAAGGTGATTGGGTAAAGCAAAGTAAATTTATTTAGCATCCACCAGGGACCATGCTAAGTGCTCAAACAATTCCGTGAGATAGGCGGTATTACAATTTTGCAGATAAAGAAATTTAGGTTTATAGGGTCGCCCAGTTCTTAAGTAGGGGTGCTTGATTCATGG
The DNA here is from genome assembly GCF_024166365.1 of Elephas maximus indicus. Lineage (NCBI taxonomy): Eukaryota > Metazoa > Chordata > Mammalia > Proboscidea > Elephantidae > Elephas > Elephas maximus. The sequence continues at coordinate 67,388,704 of NC_064829.1, read as the reverse complement.
TGTGCTGGTCTAGCTTCAGCTCTTCCATGCTGATCCAAGTCTTGTTTTTCCCACATGATTTGTAATTTTTTTTTAGGTGCCTTGGCTTTCTATAGGAGATCTGGTGGTGCATGAATTAAATTAAATATTGAATCTAGCAACGTGACTGGGGTTCAGAAACATAATTCCTTGACTTAATTTTTTAGAAACATTTTAAAACCCAAAGCAGGTTCACGATGTCATTCTTGCCATCTGCTAAATGCAGAAGGTTCCAGCCAAAGGCAGTGCTTGCTTTTATAGTGAACACATATAGGAAAATTTAGTGCTAATTTTGTTTTTAAAGAAAGGAAATGGAATATTGGAATGCCTCAGACATCTTCAACAAAACAAAAAATTTTGAAACATTGGTGTGCCCTCCGTACTGGTGGGCACACAGCTAATAGCCTCGTAATTAGAGCCTATGGGAGTTTTTGACAAGTGAAGGAATCGTTTCCTTGGGGTAAAGAGAACAGGACTTTTTCCCAGGCAGGAAAATATTCTCTATCAAAGAAAGAAAATCTCCCCCTCTGGATGCTTAAAAAAAAAAAAAGTATTAAACAAATGGTTATAAAACATGCAAATATTGTAGAAGGGTACAAACTTCCTTCCCACCACTCCATTCCCATTCCCCAGAGGTAACCACTGTTTCTTGGGTAGCTTTCCAGATTGTTCCTATGCAAATAAAGTGCCCAAGTGTGCGCCAGCGCATGCGCGCGCATACACACACACACGCAGAGCACCACACTACACACTGTTCTTCAATTTGCTTTTATCTTTTAACTCTATCAGTGACATCTTTTTATGTCATCGTATGGAGAACACGGAGTATCCTTAGTATGAACGTAGCATAATTTATTTACCCATTCCCAATTTTATAAAACTTTCAGTTATTTTTAGCCTTTTCAATTTCGAACAATGCTGAAATGCACACGCTTGACGATGTCTACTCAGTCGTGCTAATGTGTTTCTATGGTTATCATTAACATTTTGTCAAGCTCTGCTATCCAGTACATTCCTTTTTTTTTAAAAACACTTCAGAGTGTTAAAAAGCCAAGACGTCACTTTGAGAACTATGGTGTGTCTGACCCAAGCCACAGTATTTTTAATCGCTTTGTATGCACACAAAAACTGGACAACGAATAATAAGGAAGACTGAAGAAGAACTGAAGTCTTTGAATTATGGTTTTGGCAAAGAATATTGAATGGACCATGGCCTGCCAGAAGAATGAATAAATCTGTTTTGGAGGAAGTACAGCCGCAATGCTCCTTAGAATTGAGGATGGCAAGACTTTATCTCACTAATTTTGGACATGTTATCAGGAGAGACCAGTTCCTGGAGAAGGAAATCATGCTTGGTAGAGGGTCATCGAAAAAGAAGACCCTCAATGAGATGGATTGACACAGCGGCTGCAACGATGGGCTCAAATATAAGGATCGTGAGGCTGGCACAGGACTCTGCAGTGTTTCTGTCTGTTGCACATAGGGCTGCTGTGAGTTGGAGCCAACTCGATGGCACCTAACAACAACAACATTCCTTTTAAACATCCTTTAGACTAGAGGTGTTTTCAAATTTATTCTACAAGCATTTATTGAGTACTTACCGTGTGCCAGGTAGGCCCCGAGCCCAGTATTGGGGAATAATGGTGATAAAATAATAATGAAATGGAGACTATTTCCTCAAGGGTAGAACAAACAGTTCATCGCAAAATAAATGTAATGTTATGATTATGATATGTGCTAAGAATCAGAGCTTTCTGGTGCTATGAGAATATGTGACTTAACCAGATTTGAGGGGAAACTTCCTTGAAGAAGGGATGACCGATCTGAGATCTGAAGACATTCTATGAGTTAAAAAGGTGAGGAAGCTGGGGTTCTGGGAAAGCTTTTCAGGAATAGACAACAGCTTGTGCAAAGGCCCTGCAGTAGCAGGGAGCACAGCATATCCAAAGAACAGAAACCAACATGACTCACTACAGTGGCTGCTTTCCTTATGCTTGGTAAACCTGAAGGGTAGGTCAGGGCCAAACCTTATAGGGTCTTACAGGTGATGTTAAGGATTTTGATCTTAATCCTAGGAGCAATGGAAAGATTCTGAAGTATTTTAAGCAGTTGGGTGACATGATTAGATTTGAATTTGGACATAATTTCTTTGGTTACAGGGTGAAGAACATATCAGAGGGAGGGAAATGTGGATAAGGGGTGAATAACCAATGGAGCAGAGAGATGGTGGCTTGGTTCCAGGGACAACTTCAAAGGCCATATTTAAGCAGAGATTTAAACCAAGCTTGGGGAGGGAGAAGAGGGGCTTAGCTGCCCCATAATCTCCATTAGTCATCCTATAGGAGATGCTGTTAATATTCCACCCATAACTCTTCAGCCTATTTGGGAGGTCACCTGCAGCTTTGAGAGACAATTCTACTAGACATTGATGGTTTCCTTCCTCAAGAACCTGTGTCCCCTGCCTAAGCACTTTCTCTGGCAGCTGATGTGCACTTGGCCTGCCTGTGTTATACTTGTTGTTGGGGGCCCTCAAGTTGATTTCCAATTCATAACAACCCCAAGTGATGGAGTAGAACTGCCCTATAGGGTTTCCTAGGCTGTAATCTTTACAGGGAGCCCTGGTGGCACGGTGGTTAAGAGCTCAGCTGCTATCCAGAAGTTTAGCAGTTTGAGTCTACCATCTGCTCCTTGGAAATCCTATGAGGCAGTTCTACTTTGTCCTATAGGGACTTAATGGCAATGGATTTTTTTTTTTTTTATCTTTACGGGAGCAGATCAGTATGTCTTTATCCAGAGGAGCCATTGGGTGGGTTCAAACCTGCAACCTTTTGGTTAGCAGCCATGTGCCACTAGGGCTTCTTGGTCTGTGTGTTATATTGTTGTTGTTTGCTGTTGATGTAGGCAGCTGAAAATGCCGGGGAATTAAAGTTCCCAGGAGCACCTGTGAGTCAACAAGGGATAGGAGTTGGTGGATAAAAACGTCAGCTTCCTTGCGTTTAAGGGGGCCAATTCTAAGAATTGCCTTATACAGTCAGAGGGTAGCCGGTAGGCTCAAACCCCAGTTGCTTAAAGCCATGGCCCACTCATTAACACACACTGCCTGTGTTTCCGGCCTCACTTCCTCCTTCTCTCACAGTGCCTCCTGGAATCACCTCCCAAATAAACCACTGAGCACCTCAGGGAACCCAAAACTGAGACGCTCTTGTATAAGCCACCCACATATAAATCTAAAGAAATATAATACCTGTTATGCAAGATGGCTGAAACCCAGCTTTCCCTTCCCTTCCAATCTCCTGGTTGATTTTTGTCCCCCACAAAAGATACATTGAAGTCCTAACTTCTGGTACCTGTGGATGTGACCTTATTTGGAAAAAGGATATTTGCAAATGAAATTGTTAATATGAGGTCACGCTAGAGTAGGGTGGGTCCTAATTCCATATGATTGGCGTTCTTAGAGGGGCCCTGGCGGTACAGTGGTTGAAGTGCTAGGCTGTTAGCCAAAGGGTCAGTGGTACAAACCCATCAGCTGCTCCAAGGGAGAAAGATGTGGCAGTGTGCTTCCATTAAGATTTACAGCCTTGGAAACCCTGTGGGGCAGCTCTACTCTGTCCTATAGGGTTGCCGTGTGTCGGAGTCAACTCTACGGCAATGGGTTTGCTTTTTGAGTTTTGGGTTGTCCTCAGAGGAGAAGAGACACAGATACAAACAAACACAGAGGGAAGATGGCCATGTGAAGAGATTGGAATGATGCTGCCACAAGCCAAGGAATGCCTGGGGCTACCAGAAGTTGGAAGAGACAAGGAAGGATCTTCCCTAGAACCTTCAGAGAGAACATGGCCCTGCCTACACTCTGAATTCAGACTTTTGGCCTCCAGAACTGTGAGAGAACACATGCCTGTTGTTTTAAGCCACCTGTGGTTGTCATTAGGTGCCACTGAGTCATTTCTGACTCATAGGGACCCCATGTACAGCAGAATGAAACACTGCTTGATCCTGTGCCATCCTCTTTATGCTTGAGCCCACTGTTGTAGCCACTGTGTCAATCCATCTCACTGAAGGTCTTCCTCTTTTTCGCTGACCCTCTACTTTGCCAATCATGATGTCCTTCTCCAGGGCCTGCTCCCTCCTGATAACATGTTCAAAGTTCATGAGATGAAGTCTCACTATCCTCCTTTCTAAGGAGGATTCTGGCTGTACTTCTTCCAACACATATTTGTTTGTTCTTCTGGCAGTCCATGATATATTCAATATCCTTCACCAACACCATAATTCAAAGGCTTCAATTCTCCTTCAGTCTTCCTTATTCATTTTTCCAGCTTTCACATGCATATGAGGTGATCGAAAACACCATAGCTCACCTTAGTCTTTAAAGTGACATCTTTGCTTTTCAACATTTGAAAGAGATCTTTTACAACAGATTTGCCCAATGCAATGTGCCGTTTGATTTTGATTAAGCCATCTAGTTCATGGTATTTTATTACAGCAACCCTAGGAAACAAACATACCCTCCTACACAGAATTTCTGAGTTGCTGCTGCTAAGGCCTGGGGTTGGACAACATGATGGGGGGAGGGGGCTGGAGATAGAGGGGAAGGGAGGAGGCAAGGATGATAGCTAGGCTTTAGAGCGACACATCTGAGACAAGGAGTGCCAGAGGAGGACAAGTTTAGGGTAAAGATCACGGACGTGCTAGATTTCTTGCAGAACCTAGCTTGCCCCATGCCTCTCTTCAATCACTGTTTATTGCAGAGTTAAGCTATGGCCAAGGAACCCTGGTGGCACAATGGTTAAGTGCTTAGTTGCTAACTGAAAGGCTGGTGGTTTGAACCCACCTATCAGCTCTGCAATAGAAAGACAGGTGATCTGCTCCTGTAAAGATTATAGCTTAGGAAACCTTATGGGGGCAGTTCTACTTTGTCATATAAGGTCTTTATGGGTCAAATCGACTCAACAAAACACGACTATAACAGACCCTGTGAGGGAGTCCCTGGGTGGCACAAACGGTGAAACTCTTGACTACTAAACTATAGGTTGCTGGTGTGAACCCACCCAGAGGTGCTTCAGAAGACAGCCTGGTGACCTGCTTCTAAAAAATCAGCCACTGAAAGCCCTGTGTAGCACACAGTTCTACGCTGACACATACGAGTTGCCGTGGGTTGTAGTTGAGTCCATGGCAACTGGTAGGCCATCTAAGATGACCCCTGGACTGGGGTGGCGGGAATGACGGGGAGGGCTGGGTCTCCTTCTGCACGGTCTTTCATCTTGGGTTCCTTCATAGCGTGGTGGTCTCGGGGTTCTAAGAGAGCGAAGGGGAGAGTGGCCAGGCCTGTCCCAGCTGAGGCTCAGAAGTCACATAGCATCACTTCTGGGGCATTCGATCATTTAAAGCAAGTTACGAGCCTCACTTCTCGATGGGAGGGCCTGCAGAGAATTAGTGATCAAGCTTAACCTTCATATGTAGATCTTGGTATCAACACTCTAAAACACTAGTTGTCCACATGTGCCTAAAATTAGCAACAGGCATCCTACCTGAGCTGTGAGGCTGGGGGGATTTCCTGGGGCTCAAACGGAGCTGCTCTGATATCATGCACCCCTCACGTGCAGCCCTGGAGGCCATGCCACCAAGACTGACCTGCATGGCTGCTGACCTTCAAAGTGACACTTTGTTTTTTCCTCAATGGCGGGCTGGGGGTCAAGCCCGGGAGAAGATTATACTGTTGTCTGAACAGCACCTCCTTCTGTTGGAATCACTCCCTCCTTCACTCATGTGGTTCTAAAGGGCACTTTTATGGATTGAATTGTGGCCCCTCAAAATAGATGTTGGAATCCTAACCCCTATACTTTTGAATACAATCTCCTTTGGGAATAGGGGATTCTTTGCTGTGTTAAAGAGGCCATTTTGGTATAGGGTGTGTCTTAAGCCAATCACTTTTGAGATCTAACAGGAGCAGATTGGGCACAGAAACAAGCATGTGCAGATAAGGGAAGATCGATGCCATGCCACGTGAAGATCGCCAAGGAACCGAGGAACAGAAGCTGAAAAGAGACAAGGGCCTTCCCTTAGAGCTGACAGAGAATGAGAGAAACTTCCCTAGACCTGATGCCCTGAATTCGGACTTCTAGCCTCCTAAATTGTGAGAGAATAAACTTCTGTTTGTTAAACCCCAAAACTTGTGATATTTCTGTTATAGGAGCACTAGATAACTAAAGACAGGAACTACTAATCGGAGTACCCTGAATGCCTGGCCTGCCTGGATTTCTCCAATAAAATGCTAAGGGAAAGAGCTCCTTTAAGCTTGCAGGTGGCAGCAGTTGGTGGTCGGGGGGTGGGGGAGCAGTGATTAGCTGGAAAAATGTGAGCCCCAGAGCTCTCTGGTGGCCAAGGCTGAGGCTTCTGCTTCTCCAAACATGTAGAGATTCAACTCTGAACCCCTTAATGCTAATAGCCTACAAATACCCCATTTAAGCTCCTGCAGAACAAGAGTCCTCTAAACTAAAGAAATTGGAGCCCAGCCCACTGTCCTCATTAGCCTCATCGACACACAGAGGTAATGTCTTTATTTAATGTATTATCCCTGAACCCCTTTCTTTCTCTCTCCCTTGCTGGCAAGATTTATTCCTGGAGTCATTGTGTTCTGTGGAGCCATCCAAAGCTGTTGGCTGACTTGTGCCAGGAAGAGCTACTTTTGCAGGGTCCTTACCCACGCCGGGCAGGCTGGAGGAGTGCCCCAAGACAGCGAGAGAGCCCTGAACACAGTGCTAGCAGCAACCTGGGAGAGAAGCAGCCTTTGGAAACTATTAACCCCAACAGGGCCACCCCAGCTTCAGGAGCTGCGCCCTAGAATCCCAGCTTGCTGCCAAGTCTTGGGTCCTCCTAAGACTGTAACCACACAACAACAAAGTTAAATCTCTGATATCACAGTCCATCAGTGCAGGCATCGCGTGACCAGCTGTTGTCAGAAAAGGCGCGGTCACGTTTTCGATTGCGGGGAGTATCAGAGAGAGCAGCGTGGGCTGTGGAGTCATGAAGACCTGTCTTTGTATCCCAGCCCAGTTATCTTTTTTTTGTTTTATTTTTATTGAGGCACTATTTACATACAGTGAATTTCTCTCCGTTTAGCGTATAGGTCTATGAATTTTGACGAGTACGTGGATTCACGTAACCACTACCACAATCAAGATATACAACAGTTCTATGGCCCTAAAAAATCTCCCATCCTCCTTCGCAGCCAACCTCTTCCCCAATCCCCACATCCTGGCAACCACAGATATCTTTTCTGTCCCTGTACAGTAGTTTAAACTGTGTTACAAACAGTCCCATGGACCACCACAGGAACAGTGGTGGTTCAGTGGTAGAATTTCTACTTTCCATGTGGGAGACCTGGGTTTGATTCCAGACCAACGGACCTCTGGCTTAGCCACCACTCATCTGTCAGTGGAAGCTTGAGTGTTGCTATAATGCTAAACAGGTTTCGGCAGAGCTTCCAGACTAAGAAGAAAGGCCTGGTAATCTACTTATGAAAATCAGCCAACAAAAACCCTATGGATCACAACGATTTGATCCTGTTTCTTGATGTCTTCTTGCTAGTGTCTATTTCAGTGGAGTCCCTGCACTTAATGCTCTAGGCTGCTAACTGAGAGGTTGAAGGTTCAAGTCCATCCAGAGGCACCTCGGAAGAAAGGTCTGGTGATCTATTTCCAAAAACTCGGCCATTGAAAACCCTGTGGAACACAGTTCTACTCTGACACACACAGGGCCGCCATGATTTGGATTCGACTCAACAGCAGCAGGTTGATTTATCTCAAAGATTGTCCTGAGCATCAGATGTACTCATGGCTATGAAAGTACTTTGTAAATAGCACAAAGTTACTTGTTATTTATTTCCTCCAAGAAATTGGGACCACCTAGAGGGCAAGCCCTAGGTCTTTGTTAATTTCAAAGGACCAGCGCAAAGCAGAAGGCCCGGCCCCTTTAAGACTGTCACTACACACCCACTGGAGAGAATGAACTGTGGCTACAATCATCTCTACTCTCAAGGTGTGCCTTGGTTTGCTTGGGCCTTTCCTGGCCTTAGCACTGAAAATTTCACAACCTAGGAAATCCCTCAGTCCTGGGCAAACAGGGACAGCTGGTCACTTACGGAAGCCCTGGTGGTGTAGTGGTTGAGAGCTATAGCTGCTAATCAAAAGGTCGGTTCAAATCTACCAGGCGCTCCTTGGAAACCCCATGGGGCAGTTCTACTCTGTCCTATGGGGTTGCTAGGAGTCATAATTGACTTGACGGCAATGGATTTGGTTTTTTGGTTTGGGGTCACTACCTTAGATAGCAGGCGATGCCAAACACATAGCTTCGTCTAGAGATTCAGAGGCGGACTGGATTAACTAGGCTTCCTGCCAAGCAGAATCCATGCTTTCCAAGGAAAAACCTCTTTCTGTGGGAGTTGGGCTTATTTTAGGGCCCCGTCCTTTTGGCTACAAAGGTGAGCTGGTCTTTTTGTTCAGAACTAGGTGACCTAACCTGAGGTCTCCTCCGCCCTCAACATTCCAAAGAGACCTGAGGGGACAGCTGGTGAAACTGATCTGTCTCCCTGGCTGTTTCCAGTGCTCAGATCAATGAGATCCTTCCCCAGGGGCAGAGCTGGGTTTTGTGGAGCCTGAAGCTTAAACAATTTGGAGGACTGTCTTTAAGAAAATAATAGATATGGCCAAGGGAACGCATTGCTAGGGCCCTTCTGGGGACTTGGGAGGGCCTGGGCAGTGAGGAATCCAAAGCTTAAACTTTTTTAGGTTCATAGTAAATCCTCTCTTCCTTCCTATGCTTTTTCTTTGTTTTGGTACTTTTTTAAGTAGCTGAAACTAATATAACATAGAATCTACCATTTTAAAGTGCTCAATTCAGGGGCATTTGGTATATTCAGTATATTGGGCAACAAGTGGTCTGTCTAGTTCTAAAACCTTTCCATCACCACAAAAGGAAACCCTGTACCCCACTGAGCAGCCACTACCCAATTCCCACCCATTCCAAAGAAAGGTGATCCAACAGAATATGGAAACTATCGAGCAGTATCATTAGTGTCACACACAAGCAAAATTTTGTTGAAGATCATTCAAAAGCAGTTGCAGCAGTACATTGACAGGGAATGGCCAGAAATTCAAGCCACATTCAGAAAAGGACGTGGAACAAGGAATATCATTGCTGATGTCAGACAGATCTTGCCTGAAAGCAAAGAATATCGGAAAGATGTTTACCTGTGTTTTATTGACTGTGAAAAGGCATCCGAGTGGGTAGATCACAACAAATTACGGATAACATTGCGAAGAATGGGAATTCGAGAACACTTAATTGTGCTCATGTGGAACCTGTACATAGACCAAGAAGCAGCCATTGGAACGGAACAAGGAGATACTAAAAAAAAAACAAAAACCAAACCCATTGCTGTTGAGTTGATTCCGACTCATAGCAACCCTGTAGGACATAGTGTTTCCAAGGAGCGCCTGGTGGATTCAAACTGCTGACCTTTTGGTTAGCAGCCGTAGCACTTAACCACTATGCCACCAAGGCTTAAAATCAGCAAAGGTGTTCATCAGGGCTGTATTCTTTCACTGTACTTATTCAATCTGTATGCTGAGCAAATAATCTGAGAAGCTGGACTATATGAAAAAGAACGGGGCATCAGAATTGGAGGAAGACTCATTAGCCACCTGTGTTATGCAGATTACACAACCTTGCTTGCTGAAAGTGAAGAGGAGTTGAAGCACTTATTGAATGAAGATCAAAGACTACAGTCTTCAGTATGGATTACACCTCAAATAAAGAAAACAAAAATGCTCACAATTGGACCCATAAGCAACATCATGATAAACAGAGAAAGTATTGAAATTGTCAAGGATTTCATTTTACTTGGATCCACAATCAACACCCATGGAAGCAGCAGTCAAGAAATCAAACGACACATTGCATTGTGCAAATCTGCTGTAAAAGACCTCTTTAAAGTTTTAAAAAGCAAAGATGTCACCTTGAAGACTAAGGTGCGCCTGACCCAGACCATGGTATTTTCAATCGCCTCATACGCATGTGAAAGCTGGACAATGAATAAGGAAGACAGAAGGACTGACATCTTTGAATTATAGGATTGGCAAAAAACATTGAATATGCCATGGACTGCCAGAAGAATGAACAAATCTGTACAGTCGGCATGCTCCCTGGAAGCAAGGATGGCAAGATGTCACCTCACTTACTTTGGACATGTTATCAGGAGGGACCAGTCCCTGGAGAAGGACATCATGCTTGGTACAGTAGAGGGTCACGAAAAAAGAGAAAGACCCTCAATGAGATGGATTGACACAATGGCTCCAACAATGGGCTCAAGCATAACAATTATGAGGATGGCACAGGACTGGGCAGTATTTTGTTCTGTATTACATAGGGTCACTATCAATTGGAACCGAGTCGATAGCACCTAACAAAGCAACAGCCCGTTCCCACTCCCTCCACCCCCTGGTAAACATCAATCCGATTTTTGTTTCTGTGGATTTACCTATTCTGGATATTTCATATAAATGAAATTATGCAAAATGTTACCTTTTGTGTCTGGCTTCTTTCACTTAGCATAATGTTTTTGAGGTTCATCCAGGTTGCAGCACGCATGCATCAGAGCTCATTGCCTTTCATGGCATCCAGGTTGCAGCACGCATCAGAGCTCATTGCCTTTCATGGCTGTATAGCATTCTCTTGTATATCCGGATATACCACAATTTGTGTATCTGTTCATCTCTTGATGGACATTTGGATTGTTTCTATCTTTTGGCTATTGTGAGTGGTGCTGCTATGAATATTCACGTACAAGTATTCGAGTACCTCTTTTCAATTCTTTGGAAAGCTTGGTGATGTAGTGGTTAAGAGCTACAGCTGCTAACCAAAAAGTCGGCAGTTCAAATCCACCAGGTGCTCCTTGTAAACCCTACAGGGCAGTTCTACTCTGTCCTATAAGGTTGCTATGAGTCAGAATCGACTTGATGGCAATGGGTTTTTTGGTTTCAATTCTTTTGGGTATACACCTTCAAGTGAAATTGCTGGGTCATATGGTAATTCTGTTTAACTTTTTAAGGAACTGCCAAACTGTTTTCCATGATGGATACACTATTTTACATGCCCACTAGGAATACACAAGGGTCCCAGTTTCTTCACCTCCTTGCCAAAAACACTTTGTTATTTTCCATAGGTTTTATTATAAACATCCCAGTTGAGGTGAAGGGGTATCTCATTGTGGTTTTTCCCATGCTCATTTTTCATTCCATTCTTAAACATCTTGATTAATACCGTTTATGTAAAAAAAAAATCTTTCTGATGAGTAGTAGTCCATGATAAAGCATATACTTGTGCTCATTCCTACTCACAGTGGTGCTAACAAAAAACAAAAACAAAAAACCAAACCCATTGCCGTGGAGTCGATTCTGACTCATAGTGATCCTATAGGGCAGAGTAGAACTGCCCCATAGGGTTTCCAAGGAGCGGCTGGTGGATTCAAACTGCTGACCTTTTGCTTAGCAGCCAAGCTCTTTAACCACTATACCACCAGGCTCCACATGGAAGCTGACTAGGCTTCTGGAAAGTATCCTGGGCTTAGAGTTGACAGACCTTAAGCTTCCATCTTTTCTCCGACACTGGGAAAATTACTTAGTCCCTCTGAGTTCTGACTTTACCATCATTGTAAAGAGAACTGCAATCAACTCGAAAAGTTTATTGAAAACTAAAAAGTAAAGTCTTAGCCCTCTACCTCACCATGAACTGGCTCATTGGGCCAGATCAGCTGGTGCCCTCCAAGGCCAGTACAAAATGGCTTTTACTCAGAGGCTACCACCAACTTAGTCTACAGTCTCAGGAAAGCCCTTTCATTTCTCTTGTCCAGGAGGTTATTGTGAGGATCAAAAGATAAAAAATGCATTTGAAAATGTTTTGAGATTATAAAGCACTGTAAAAAGCAAGCCATCATTACTATTATTGCTTTTTTTATCCATATGATGCAACCTCAGCTAAGCCTTGTAGTTATCACCCTTGTCACTAACTGAACCATCTCATTGGGTACTTCACTTTCCCACTGAATTCATAATGATTGGGCTGGGCTGTGAGTGACAGAAAACCCCAAATAACAGCTGCTTAGCCGCATAGGCAAGTCAATGAAGTAAGCAATCTGCTCCAAGAAGTCTTCAGGGACCACTCCTTATGGTCCAACATGGCAGCATCCATATTTCAAGCATGAGGATGGGAGAAGGGATGATGAAGAAGAGAGGGGAAAAGGGTTGTCAGCTACACAGACTTCTGCATCTATCTATCCCATCAACCAGAACTTGGTTGCATGGCCACACTTAGCTGCAAGGGAGGTAAACAAACAAACAAAAAAGCACCAGTTTCATCAAGTTGACTCTGACTCACGGTGACCCAAGTACATCACAGTGAACTGTGCTCCATAGGGTTTTTCATTTAAAAAAAAATATATATTTTATTGTATTTTTGGTGAAAGTATACATAGCAAAACAGGTTCCTATTCAACACTTTCTACACATGTTGTTTAGTAACTTGGTTACATTCTTCATATTGTGTCAACATTTTTGTTGTCTCCATTCTGGTTATTCCACTCCCAATCTTACTGCCCCCAACCTTATTCTCCATGCTTTAGGGTTACTGTTGATTGTACGGTCTCATATAGATAATTTTTAAAAAGAGGAGACAGTACTCCAAGGTGACATTCTTTACTTTTTGAGCTAACCTGCTGTTACGGATTGAATTGTGTCCCTCAAAAATGTGTATCAACTGAGCTGGGCCAGGATTTCCAGTATTGTGTGGTTGTCCACCATTTTGTGATCTGATGTGATTATCCTATGTGTTGTAAATCCTAACCTCTGTAATGTTAATGAGGCAGGATTAGAAGCAGTTATATTAATGGGGCAGGACTCAATCTATAGGATTACGTTGTGTTTTGAGTCAATCTCTTCAGGGATGTAAAAGAGAGAGTGGAACAGAAAGGAGACGGACCTCATACCACCAAAAAAAGAAGTGCCAGGAACAGCACATGTCCTTTGGTCCTGGGTGCCTGTGCTGAGAAGCTCCTAGATCTAGGGGAAGATCGATGACAAGGACCTTCCCTCAGAGCTCACAGAGAGAGAAAGCCTTCCCTTGGAGCTGGCACCCTGAATTTGGACTTCTAGCCTCCTAGACCGCCAGAGGATACATTTCTGTTTGTTAAAGCTATCCACTTGAGGTATTTCTGTTAAAGCAGCACTAGATAACTAAGATGCCTGCTATTTAGTTAAAAGGTGGCTTCAGGGGATAGCCTTGGTTCAAAGTTTAAAGAGTATCTCAAAGCAATAGTCTTGAGGATTCCTCCAGTCTCAATAGGTCCAGTAAGTCTGGATTCTTTGACAATTTGAAGTTCTATTCTACATTTTTCTCCCTTTCTACTAGAATCCATCTATTGTGTCCCTGATCAGAACATTTGGTAGTGGTAGCTGGCCACTGTCTAGTTCTTCTGGTCACAAGGTAGAGGAGGCTGTGGTTCACAGAGACAATTAGTCCTGTAGGCTGGTTCCTTTTCTGATTCTTGGGTTTTCTTTTTTCTCTTTTGTTCCAGATGAATAGAGACCAAGAGATATATTTTAGATGGCTGCTCGTAAGCTTTTAAGACCCTAAACACTACTCACCAAACTAAAATGTAGATCATAAACCTTATGAACTATATTATGCCAATTGACCATGTTGTCCCACAAGACTATGACTGTACGTCTTCAAACCAAGAAAACTAATCCTGTGAGGTGATTGGTTATATCTATGAAGTATATCAGCATCAGTAGCCACAAAATAATATATGTATTTGTTTTGGTTGTTGTTGTTCCTCCACAGGGTTTTCAATGGCTGATCTTTCAGAATTAGATCCCCAGGCCTTCCTTTTCAGGTGCCTCTGGGTGGACTTGAACCTCCAACTTTTTAGCTTTGCATCATCCAGGAACTCCAAAGGAAAGTTGGCAAATGTAACCTTTATTCTGGGTGGCTATGTGCTCAGCTCAAATTTTATTACCAGCAAAGTTAGATTTTACAGGATAGGTAGGAGTCTCTGCCTTATAAAGTGCTCTTCAAATTCTCTGGACTTTAGCAGTTATAGGAATCAGCCAACAAGAAGTTGCTGAATGAGTCAAGAAATATAATAGCAAATACTTTGAGGAGTACGGTTTCTTATTTAAAAAATTATTTTAATATCTCGCTTCAGAGTCCACAGGCTTCCAGATGAGCCTATGCAAATATTAACATGACACAGTAAAAAGCTATCAAGCTGGCACCAAATCATGGGGACCTTATGTATAACAGAACAAAATGTTGCCTGGTCCTGTGCCACCTTCATGATCACTGTATGTTTGAGTCTGATGTGGCTATTGTATAGTGCCTTCCAGCCTAGGGGACTCATAGTCTGTACCATATTGAACAATATTCTGTTGTGATCCATAGGGTTTTCACTGGCTAATTTTCAGAAGTAGATCACCAGACCTTTCTTCCTAGTCTGTCTTAGTCTGGAAGTTGCACTGAAACCTGTCCACCATGGGTGACCCTGCTGGTATTTGAAATATCAGTGGCACAGCTTCCAGCATCATGCAACACGCAAGCCACCACGGTAAGACAGACCGTGGTAGCAGCTGTGCCGGAAGCCTCGTAAATCCATGCCTCTGTGGATTAAATCAGGGTGTCAGAGCTAGAACAAATGGGATCTCCAACAAGAGTACTTGCCATCAACCAGCAAAGATTAGGAGTTGCTTGTTGAGGGCACTAGTTTCCAAACTTTCTTTTAGGCAGGGAAACAGCATTGCATGACTTTAAGAGAACAGACTTTGGAGTCAGGCCTGAGCTTAGTCCTACTTGCAGCCATGTGACTTGGCAACAATTAAATACCATCTCCAAAGCTCAATTTCCTTATCTATAGAATGGGCATCATAAGAACATCTACCCAGGATTGTTGTGAGAATTAAGTGAGAAAATATCAATAAAATGCTTACCTTAGCATCTGGTTCATAATATGGGAACGATGTTCATTAATTCTTGTTATTATTGATATTATTTAACAGCAACACTTTTATCCCATGATTTAGAAGTACATGGAAATGAGTCATTTAGTTATTCAGCAGACATTTATTAAGCACCTGTGGTAGGTACAGTTCTAGCCCCAGTGATTTGTAAGTGAGCAGGGGTCCCCTGCCATATTGGAGGTCACATTCCTGTAGGGAATGTGACAATGAGCACAGGGATGAGTGCTATGCAAGCATGATGCAGAATGGTTGTGAAAATAGCCCTTATTTCCCACTGTATGACAGGCACTGCACTAGGACCCTCCATGCATTATCCTACTTAATCCCCAGAACAACCCTTTGGGGCAAGTACTATTATTATCCCCATTTAACAGAGGAGGAAATTGAGACCCAGAGAAATTACAATGCCCATAAGTGACAGAAGCAGGCCTCTAACCTTGTCTGGAAGGCTCTGAAGTCCATGTTCTTAATGTCTATGCTATACTGACTGCCTTTTTTTCCCTCCTACCTATCATTTTTCATACAGCCTCTAGCGATGAGAGGAAAATGCAGGTCTTTCTAGTAATTCATTGTGTTTTTCCTCTTAAACATAGAATATTCTTTAAAGTACACTTAGCTGAATTAGCCCTTGTCCTGGGAAAAGCTACTTAATCAGCTTCTGTGTCCCTGATGCCAAAAGCTCTGGCCAGGCTGAGTAATGTCTGGCTTCATCAGAGGTCTGTTTAGTTTACTTTTCCCCTGAACTGAGGCTGTTTGACAGAGGACTTGGGAAATCTCATACCTCACAGGTTGGGAACTTCAGAGCTAGGAGCCTTGGAAAATATAAAGCAGCCCTGCTGGCCCTTGAGAGTTTAGAGGAACACATCCAGAGACCTCCATGATGCTGCAAGTGTGTGCACCTCCACTCCAGCAAACCCTTTCCCCGTAAAATGTAATTATGCATTGGGAGGGAATGTTGTAATCTAGAAAATACGGTTGTTATGAACTGAATTGTGTCCCACAAAAAAGGTGCTTAGAAAGATTGGATAGGCACCTTAGGTGGCAGTGAGTTTATGTTAATGGGAAAAGAACAACTCAGAGAAGGAGGGCGAGAATGGTTGCACAACTTGAAGAATGTAATTAATGTCTCCAAGTTGTACACGTAGAAACTGATGAACTGGTGTATGTTTTGCTATTATATTCTCAACAACAGCAACAACAACAAAAAGATGTTGAAATCGTAACCCGTGTACCTGTGATTGGAGCCCTGGTGGCAAAGTAGTTAGGAGCAGTTTGAACTCACCTTGGATCCTTGGAAACCCTATGGGGCAGTTCCACCCTGACCTATAGGGTTGCTATGAGTTGGAATCAACAGCAATGGGTTTTTTTGTTACCCGTGATTGTGACCCTGTTTGGAAGTAGAGTCTTTGAAGATGCTATCAATAAGTTAACATGAGATCATACTAAGCAGGGTGTAGGGTAGATCCTAATCTTATCTGAGTGGTGTCTTATAAAGAGGAGAAGAGACAGAGAGGCAGAGATAGAAGAAGGACACTACGTGATCATGGAGGCATAAGCCAAGGAATGCCAAGGATTGCTGGAAGTCACCAGAAGCTAGGAGAGAGGCAGGTAACAGCTCTCAGAGCCTTCAGAAGGTATCAACACGGCCGATACCCTGATTTGGACTTCTACCCATCAGAACTGTGAGACAATAAATTTCTGTTCTTTAAACCCATCCTCTTTGGGGTGTTTTGTTACAGCAGCCTTAGGAGACTAAGACAACAATGGATGAATTCTTGTCAGAACTGATCTGATCCGTCCTGAATTCAGGTTCCCCTCTCTCTTTTTTTTTTTTTTCTATAACTTAGCCTGAACTTCCTTTTTTTCTCAATAAGAATTATCACTTTCTTAAATATCCCCAGTTTCTCTTTACTTCCAAAACGAGCAGTTGGCTTTCTTTTCAGGGCTCTATTTGTCAAAGAGCTGAAGTTTTCATCTCTTTGCAAGAGCTATGGCAAATCCAATTTCAAGTAGGAACAACCAAGACTGACTGAGATATTGATGTTGGGAGACCAGCTAGGCTGCCTCATCAGCTAAGGAACTCAGCACACCCACTCCTCAGTGAGCAAGATTCAAATTCATGGCTCAGAGAAATTAGAAAAAGCTATGTGACATTTATATTTGAGCTGCTGATTAAAAGTTGAAACTATTAATGTCACAGTGTCTAGAACATAGTAGGTGTATTAACTATATATTGCTGCATAAGAAATTACTCCAGAACATAGTAGCTTAAAACAACAACAACCAAAAATATTTCTTATCTCGCTCAGTGTCTATGGGTTGAGAATTCAGACAGGGCACAGCAAGGACAGTTTGTCTGCTCCACAACATCTGGGGCCTCAGCTGGAAGACCTGAATGCTGAAATCGCCTGACAACTTATTCACTCACATGTCATCTGGGAGTTCACGCACATAATGCTGGCTGTTGGCTGGGGGTTTGGGGATGTTATTTGGAACAGATACACATGATCTCTGTATGTAGCCTGGGCTTCCTCACAACACGGCGGTTGAGTCCAAAGGACTAGCATCCTGAAAGAGATAGTCATGTGGAAGCTGTAACCTTTTTACTACCTAGCCTCAGAAATCCCACAGCATCACTTATACTGTACTCCATTGGTCAGGGCAGTCACAAACTCCCACCCAGATACAAGGGGTGGGGGAAACTGTGTTTTCTCTAAGAGGAAGGAATGTCAGTCCTATTTTAGAAAGAGCATGTGAGGTGGAGTAAGTATATAGATGTGGCTATCTTTGGAAACTTTAATTTGCCACAGATGATATTCAATAAGTGCTTATTGAGTAAATATCATCATGTTAAATCTGCATGCTAGATACCTGTCTTCAAAGAAGTTATAATCTAACAATGAAATAAAACACAGAATCATAGAACTCTTGTTGAATGGCACCCAAGACCAACTCCCTATCTGCTTCTTAGCCACTGTTTGCATATTACCAATGGTATCAAGAGGGAGTCTAGACAGGTCATGGGGTTTTCATGAACATAAGAATTTGTTATTCTCTGGATCCCGGTGTGCGCACACTGTGAAGTGTGTCCTCTGCTAACTTCTCTGCTGTGGATCATCCGTCTGTGAGCCCTGGGTATGCATTTGGAGATGTACTCTGCTGTATAAGCCAGGCAGATTTAGTTTCAAGTCCAGCTCAGCACCTTACCAGTTATGTGATCTTGTGCAAGTTAACTAATCTCTCCAAACTTCTGTTTACTCTTACACAATGGGGAAATTGACCCTGTTGTGAGAATTTATTCAAAAACTTGGGTATAAGATAAAAGAGTGACTTCATATCCTTTCAATACCATACTGGAGAATTGTCTAACCTAAGACCTACCCAAGGATTACTTAATTTCCAGGATATGTGCTTTTGTTCATTTTGCTATTTAATAATTATTAGAGTGCAGATTCTGTGAAGTTAAATATTAATTGTGGATTTTTAAAAGTAGAGAAGATAACTCCAAAGGTTATAGTTTTATTGCTCTATAGGACATTAAAAGTTTTGCCTGTAACTTAGAAAACTTATTGACATGTGTCTCCTGACTGACTACATAAACCTCTGTCTATCGAATTCTCATCTGAACTGCCTTTACCATCGTCCTGGTACCTTCCTAATTTAGTTAACTAAATAATTGACATATGTTTGTTTTATATTTGTATGAGAGTCAGATTTTTAACTTTATGCTTGGATAACCCAAAGTCCTACGAACCCTGAAAACAAAAAAGCAACAACAAAAAAGGAATTAGTGGAAGACATCTGAAGAGGTCCACAAAGGCGTCATAGAAAAGACTTTATATAGAAGGATTTATAGAAAAGATCTTGAAGGATATGGATCGTTTCAGAAGGCGGAAGGGCTTTTGCAGGCTGTGAATGTATGTGAGCAGAAAAGGGGCCAAAGAAGTGGGGAAGTCAGTAGAATAAACCTGAAAGCCTTGATTCTGGAGAGCGTAATAATATTTTAAAAGTAACCACATGAAAGACTATTGATAATCTCATAACCTCATCAGCTGCAAATGACCAAGATGAAAACCAGCAGTTGCTATGCATTTAAACTTTGTTTCATTCATTGTTGTTTTGCTTTTTCGACCTGGTGGAAGTAGAAATGTGGTTGCTGCTTCGGTTTGCAGTTCAGACTCGTTCCTGTCTGCATGGGTGGCCTTTCGGGGGGACTTCGGAAAGGAAAGGGAATAGTGCTCTTGGTCATAAAGTTTTTATTTTTTCTGGGCTCTGCAGAGCAACCCAGCGAGGAAAGCCCACATCAGTGCAGGGGGCTCAGATTATCAGCTGGGTTTGTAACATACATAAAAAACAAGTCGTTTCCTAGCTCGGAAATGTTTCTTTAGCATTCATGAATTTTTTTTATTCTGTATGTTAAAGAATGACCAGGCAGGACACTTGGCATTAGCCAAGTTAAACCATTGCAGAAAGCCATGGAGAAGGGAGCTCGGTGAAAATAACGTCTTTGATTTCACCTCTCCTTTGATGTTCTTCCCTGTACTGCTGGCTGCACTATGCAAAAAATGTCCGCATTTTACAAAATGGTGGGCATTATTCAAGAGACTGGAACATGTTCAATACCCCTCAGTCTTACAAGGAATTTTTGAGAATGTTTTTGTCCAAACTTAATCAAGGAGCCCTGGTAACACAACAGTTAAGCACTTGGCTGCTAACCGAGAGGTTAGCAGTTCGAACCCACTCAGTGGCTCTGTGGGAAAAAGACCTGGTGATTGTCTCCTGTAAAGATTATAGCCTAGAAAACCCTATGGGGCAGTTCTACTCTGTCACATGGGGTCACTGTGAGTTGAAATTGACCCCATGACACTTAACAACGAGAAAATCCTAATCATGCTTCTACCTATTTTCATGAACAGCAAAGTCAAAAGCTATGATTAGCATCTCAATATAGCATTTTTATTTGCCCCAAATCAAAGATCTATGACTACAAATGGCTGGG
Source organism: Elephas maximus indicus (assembly GCF_024166365.1). Classification (NCBI taxonomy): domain Eukaryota; kingdom Metazoa; phylum Chordata; class Mammalia; order Proboscidea; family Elephantidae; genus Elephas; species Elephas maximus. Next base: position 67,368,619 of record NC_064829.1, on the reverse strand, counting down.
TGTTTTGGGATAGTAGCTATTGCGGTCCTCCCAGCATATTTCCCAGCTGCCCCCATCCCTTTCTGGTAACAGATCCAGCCCCTGATCCCAGGAGGTGGCCAGGTGAAGAAGCCAAGTCAGTCAGAAGATTTTTTTCTGGGAATTTGAAAAAAATCATATGATGGCAAGATGCCCAATAGAAGCCTCTGTCTCTGTGGTCCCCAGATGGTCCCTGGACCTACCCTGGCTCCTGTTTCTAATTCTGTGAGCTGCCCAGTCTCGTTCAAATAACCTCTTTTTTGGGGGGGGGGGCGGGGGTAGGGAGAGGCTAAGCTCATCAGTCAATTTCTATTGCTTTCTATCGAAGAACCTAGACTGATAAACTATTCAAAGATTGATGCTTGAATTTCTTCAAGAAATGTAGCAATACCATAAAACTCATTCGACATGAAAATGATCTATCTTATTATGGTTCATTTCTCACAGCACATCCTGACAGCTATTTTAAAAACATGTCAAAACCAAAGAAAATCTGTTCTCTGTTTGTCTCTGTATCTCCATGTTTCTGTCTCTCTCTGACTTGCCCTGTGTCTGTCTGTCTCTCTCAGAGGAAAAGGAGGAGAAATGGGGATTAAAGAAACAAGCAGAGAGATGAAGGTTATAGAGTAGAATCTTCAATTGTATACAAATGTGGAAACTTCCAACAGATTGTTTGTTTTCTCCTAGGAATACATGCTTTTGTACAAGAGTGTGTTTCTAATTTGGCGCTTGATTAACTGTCTTCAGTTTTGGACACATCCTCAAAGTAAAGATTCACTTGGGTTGGAAAGTTTTTCCCATCATAATGAGGATAATTGTGCATGCATTTTCCATGATTTGCTTTTGTGTTTTCTTAAATGAGAGAATTCCTCCAGAACCAGAAACTCTCCCAAGTTTTTTTAAAAACTTCTCTTGTCTGAGCCATAGCTCTGTGAGCTCTTTCTTCTAAAGAGCCATTTCTGGATATTCTTGCACAAAGCATTTTAAAATATGGTGTTGGTCTCTTTTTTCTGAACCACATCAAAGAACACGTATTGTTTCCTTTCTGAGAACAGAACTTTTTAATGACAAGAACAAGAAGTTGAGCAGCCAACCATCCCCATCAGAAAAGACAGTAGTAACCTTAACTATGACAAATGATCCTCTTCTCTAGTCTTCAGCGGCTTTCTGAAATTTAAGCCCAAGTACAGTAATCGTGTCCTAGTTGTCAAAGATTTCATTTTACTTGGATCCACAATCAACAGCCATGGAAGCAGCAGTCAAGAAATCAAACGACACATTGCATTGGGTAAATCTGCTGCAAAGGACCTCTTTAAAGTGGTGAAAAGCAGAGATGTCACCTTGAAGACTAAGGTGCACCTGACCCAAGCCATGGTATTTTCAATCTCATCCTATGTATGTGAAAGCTGGACAATGAATAAGGAAGACCAAAGAAGAATTGACCCCTTTAAATTGTGGTGTTGGTGAAGAATATTGAATATACCAGGGACTGCCAAAAGAAGGAACAAATCTGTCTTGGAAGAAGTACAACCAGAATGCTCCTTAGAAGCAATGATGACGAGACTGCATCTTACATACTTTGGACATGTTGTCGGGAGGGATCAGTCCCTGGAGAAGGACATCATGCTTAGCAAAGTACAGGGTCAATGGAAAAGGCTAAGATCCTCAGTGAGGTGGACTGACACAGTGGCTGCAATAAAGAGCTCAAGCATAGCAACAATTGTAAGGATGGCTCAGGACTGGGGAGTGTTTCATTCTGTTGTGCATAGGGTCGCTATGAGTTGGAACTGACTTGATGGCACCTAACAACAACAACAGTATATATGTCTCGAAAATGCAATCACATTTTTTACTTTAAAAAAACTCTTCATGAATCTGGATTAACAATTAATTCTCACCAGGCAGTTTAGTAATCCCTACCAAATATTTTTTACCAAATATTTAGCATGACATGTTTAGTAAAATTACAAATAGCAAAATTATGAATGTTTTTGTCCTTTAACTCAGCAACGGCACATATAGGACTTTATCCTACAGATATATATTTATATGTGCAAAATGACAAAGCTGGTTAAGCTTTGTTTGTAAGAGAAAAATGCTGGAAACTACCTGATGCCCATAAGTAGTCATTACAGTCCATCTCCCCAATGAAATACTATGCAGCTATTAAAAAAGAGGGTATTCTTACATATTGATATGAAGGATATTTAAGACATATTTAAAAATAACAAAAAACCCACAAGGTGCAGAGTAATGTGTATGCAGTGATTCTCTACCTTGGATTGCACAGTAGAGTCATCTGCAGAGCTTTCAAAACAATACTGATGGCTGGATCTCTGCCCCAGAGATTCCGATTTAATTTTTCTAGAAATTTCTCCTAGGTGATTCTAATGTGCATCCAAGATTGAGAAAAGCTGGAATACAGTATGCTTCCATTTGCTTAAAAAAAAGAAAGAAAGAAAAGAATATGCCTCTGTTTTTATAAGCTGAAATTCACTCCAAGAAAAGTAGTGTCAGTTGCTATTCCTAGGCTGGGAACTGGGTAGAATTTTTGTATACCTTTTGACTTATTTGAATTTTATATCTTGTGAACATATTACCTATTCATGAAACATAAAAATGAACTAAAATTAAAAAAAATCTTCATAAATGCTACTTTTTTTTTTTAGAACAGGTGAAAACCATTGAGCGAAACTATCTACTCCTCTCCCTTTTCTTCCACCCTCAAAGGTTAGTGCTGTAGTTCTAGAGAAAGATGCATGATGGAGGCACTTGTGAAAAAGGGTCTAATGTCTGTTTTCAGGCAGGCTCATCCTTTTTGTCTAGCCTAGAAATGGCATTCTGTCACTCTGACTGGGGATGTGGTAAGGAAGCCAAGAGTTCATACCAGTTGTTGAAAGTAAAGCACTAGTACACCTATTCGTCCATCTATCCATTCATCCATGCACTTACCTACTCATCCATCCATCCATGCACCCATCCTCTCATCCATCCACTCACCCATCCATCCACCCACCCATTCACCCGCAGACCTATCCACCCTCCACCCATCCACCCACGCATCCACCCACGCATCCACCCACCTATTCATCAACCTGTCCATCCATCCATCCATCCATCCATCCATCCATCCATCCATCCACCCACCCACCCACCCACCCACCCACCCACCCACCCATCCATCCATCCATCCATCCATCCATCCATCCATCCATCCATCCATCCATCCATCCATCCATCCATCCATCCATCCATCCATCCATCCATCCATCCATCCATCCATCCATCCATCCATCCATCCATCCATCCATCCATCCATCCATCCATCCATCCATCCATCCATCCATCCATCCATCCATCCATCCATCCATCCATCCACCCACTCACCCACCTGTCCCTCAATCCATCTATCCATCCACATACCCATCCACCCACCCACTCATCCATTCATCCACCCATGGAATACTTCAGTAAAACATATGTTGAACATTTAGTATGCAGCAGGTACAGTGCCTCTGCCCTCATGTCAAGCTGTGGAGGAAGAAATTTTAACCAATAATAATAATTCAAAGTAATGAGGGCTACAATAGAGATGTGTATAATTTTGCCCTCTTAAGTACTTGGAATTCCCTGCACCTTATGAAGATGTAAATGTGCAAATCTCATGGTTGGGGAATTTCAGCCTTACTGATACCATGTGTTTTCCTCCAGAGACAGGTACACGGGGGTGGGTACATGTGGGAAGGGAGATACCAAAAATAAGCAAGGGCACAGGATGTTACTTCTGCCTAAAAATATCATTGGAACTCATCAATTAGACTTTCACATGCTGACAGAATCTCTATGTGCATAAATATGAATTAGATTTAGCTTATCATTGGCTCCAATACAATTTCCTCTTCTATCTTTTCTTGGCAATCCCAAATCCAGGTGCTTAATTTCTGATGCATTCTCAACAACTCATTTCAACTTGGCAAAAATTTACTGAGTGTCCTCTTGTTCAACGCACCGTGCTGGGCACTAGGGATGCAAAAATAAACAATGCATGGTCTTATAGTTGGAGAGAGAGCTAGACAATTAGTGAAAATTCAGTGTACTGAATATGACGCTCTAAGTACCCATTCTGTCCACAGTCTCCTTCTGAGCTAGCAGCCAGTTCTTTATGCAAAGTTCCTTCAAAGCATGAACAAATATGTTGGGTCTCCTGCAAAGGTTATTTTGGGGTGGAGAGGTTGGAGTAGAGGTTAGTGTGGGATCAACCAAGGTAACATTTGAATTTGGACTTGATGAATATATAGTTTCATCAGGTGGAGAAAGACATTCTAGAAAGAATGATAAATATTAGTGAGATTTTGGAGGTATGACATTACATGGACCATTGGAAATTGAAAATGATCTATTATGAATATTTGGAAAGGAATTAGGAGAACAGGAAATGGCAGGAGATGAGATAACCCAGAAAAGTAGGTTGGGGTCAGGTTGTCTGGGAAATTTGGACTTTATCTAATAGAAATGAGGAGTAATCAATGCTTTGTAAGCCTGGGACTGACACTGGTAGATATGAGTAGTATCTATATCTAGGATCAGTATCAGTCTAGTATCAGTAACAAGGAAGAATTTTACTTTGTAGCTGTGAGGTGCAAGAAGGCAAGACTAAAGTCTGGGCAATCAGGTAAGGAGCGGTTGCAAATAGTCTAGAAAAGCAACGATGAAGGCCTGAAACAAAGAGTTGTAGAAATAAGAAGGGATAAAGAGAAAATCAACTGAACATAACTGAACTGTGAAGAAGAGGTGTCCACTCCAGGGCATGGCGTTTTGATGACCATGAAAGTGGCAATGCCCGTGAGCAATAAAGAAGCAAGCTTGAGGAGAAAAGTAATTATACTAGTTTTGATCATTGAGTCTGAAGTGTACGTGAAACATCCAAAGTGAGAGGACAGTAAGAGTTTATACATATAGATATGGACCTCAGGAGAGAATGATTTATAAATTATCGATATATTAGTGGTATTTGTCCCCATGGGGAGAATGTGAATCACTCTGGAAGAGCATAAGAAACAGTAATTGGGGAACTTCCTTCTCAGCCTCAATGTAATTGGGGGAAACCATCTGTTTCCATCACTAGCAGTGACTCACTGTGAGTTATCATGAGAGAGAAATCATCAAGTGGAGAAATTTGGGAAAATTTCAGGAAATCATCAGAAAATTTGATCATCATGAGAGAGAAATCAGAGCCGTAGATGAGGCAGAATTTGAAATTGCCCCCCGGACAAGGGTGATAGAGACCTATCTCTTCAGGTGTACTCTCAAAAGCCATTTGTATAGCTGAGAAGAAAAGAACAAAACCAAGGAGGGAGCCTGGGGAACAACCATATTTATGGGATGGCAAAAGAGAAACTATTAAACAAAATTAAGAGGGTGGCCGAGAAAGTGGAGAACCCGGGAAGGGTGGTAATACAAAAGCCAGGAGAGGAGACAACAGAGTCAAATGCTGCAGAAACACCAAAGAGGATGAAGGCTCAAAGTGGCCAGGATGGCAATGAGGTACCATGGTCACCTTTTAGAAGTTTAGTACACTGGTGAGAGCAAAGCCAGACTGTGGCGGGGCGGATCCTTGGGTGAAAGGTAGGGAAGGTAGGCAGCAGATGCAGATTTTTAAAAAATTTCATTTATTTTGTTTATCTACTTGTTGTTGTTGAGAATATACACAGCAAAACATATGCCAGTTCAACAGTTTCTACATATACAACTCAGTGACATTGATTACATTTGTTCGAGTTGTACAACCATTCTCATGCTCCTTTTCTGAGTTGTTCCTCCCCCATTAACATAAACTCAGTGCCCCCTAGGGTTCCTATCTAATTTTTCTAGTTGCTGTTGTCGATTTCATTCCATATAGATAGATGATAAAAAAGCATAATTCTCAAGGCAGATATACGTTACTAGTTAAGCTAAACTACTGTATGGTTTTAAGAATAATTCAGGGTATGTTTTTGGTTTAAGGTTTAAAGATTATCTTAGGGCAATAGTTTTGGGGGGTTCATCCAGCCTCCATGGCTCCAGAAAGTCTGGAGTCCAAGAGAATTTGACAGATGCAGATATTTAAAAGAAAAGTTTGTTAGTGAAGAGAAAGCAGGGGGCGAGAGTGGGTTTGAGGGAAGGTAGGATTGAGGGAAACGTGAGTATGTTTGTAGATATACAAGTCAGAGCCAAGGGTGGGCTTGTGATTGGAAGTGAGTGAATAAATGAAACAAGGTCTCAGCAAAAATGGAATTGAATTTGATCAGGATTGTAGGAAAGGTGGTGTTCCCCAAACTTCCTGGGTCACAGGTGTTACCTAGGGCACTTGTTAAAAATACATATTTGCATGGACCTTCAAAAAAAAAAAAAATCCCCCCCCCCCCCCCCCCGCCAAGGAAAGTCCATTTCATGAGGTCTGGGTTTGGGCACTGTATTTTCAGTAACTTCTCCAAGTGGAGAAATTTGGGAAAATCTCAGGAAATCATCAGAAAATTTGGGAGATGCTGATTAAGAAATATATCAGTAAGGGCCCAGCCGGAAAGCAGAAACCACTGTAGCTATTTCAGACAGAGGTGCTTTAATACAGGGAAATGGTTTCATAGCAGGAAGCAGCCAATACTCCTAGGGCCAGAGGAACAGAACCCAGCAACCATGGAAGCATTGCTCATAATAGGTGAAAACTGGAACGACCTAAAAGTCCATGAACAGTAGAATGGGTGAAAAAATTATTCTGTACTGCTACACTGGTATAACTGCAGAGCAACGAAACAGAACAAACTACTGCTATACACAGCAACAAGGCTGAATCTTGGAAACATGACATTGAGCAAAACATGACATTGAGAATCTTGACACTGTGATTCCATCTGTATAAAGTCCCCAAACAGGCAAAACTAAACTCTATTAGTTAGGCTGTCTACTTAGAAGAGAAAAAGACTTGCACTGGAGGGTAAAAGGGGATCGTAATGCATAAAGCGTATGTGTGGGGTCCTGGTATGCTGGCAACTATTTCCTGACCTGGCTGATGGTTCCATGGGTGTTTCTTTTAAAATTAAACAGTGCATTTTTTTTTAATGGCCTTTTCACTGTGTGTGTTACAGTTCACAATAAAATATTAAGGAATGTTAAGACACTAAGGCATGTCATTCCAGGAGGCTTTCTAGCCAGTGAGGAAACTAGTTGCGTGGGACAGGAATGCGGGGAGGTGTGCAGAGGGACTTGGTGTTTGTGGGCGCCATTGCATAAGCTGAGACAACCTCTGAGCAATCACAGTTGCTGGTACAGGGTTCACACATAAAGGCTGTGTGGAAGAGCTCCCCATTCTATCAAGAAACAATCGTTTTTCAAGGTCTGGCATTTAAAGGGAGAGGCTGACATTTTACTTAAATGAAAAAATTAACAACTGATACCCACAAAAATAAATGAGACCTTTTTGTACTTGGCTGGAGTGAGGAGTTTCCTCTCTATAGGGGTATGGAAGGCACCCTCCTCTTCCTCTTCTCTTCTCTTCACAGAAATACATGTCTTGTGTTACTCCTGGGAGTGTGATGTATTAAATAACATAAGAAGAGGGAAAAAGAAAAGGTTGAGAGCCTCAGAAAGATGCTTAGTATATTTCGTTGATTTTACTTTTTTTAACTTTTACAGCTTGGAGACCTTGAGCCAAGATTTCTACTAGGTATCTGTTGATATTTCCACTGCTTTCCTTTTCTTTCTTATCTGTCCCATTTTTTGTGCCTAATCTTCAAGTATTGATTGATACTTGTCTTGACTTGCATCCTCCTAAAATTTGGTGTACATTCTGTCCTTGTGCATAAATTGGACATGACTTTCTGCTCCTTACTCCAAGTTGCCTATTCCTGTTGTCAAGGACGTAGTTCATAATCTTCAGACCACTGCTGTTCTCCAAACACTTTTGCTTTCATTACAAGATGCTCATAAATTAAGAGTCAATTGCCCTAGTCCCTGAAGATTAAAAAGGAAAAAGTGTGCAATCTGGGGGGACATCTCCCATGAAATATCTATGTTACATGGAAGATCTGGCTTTGAAAGCCTGCAATCTACTCTTGAGCACCTCGGATTAGTGAGGGGAGAGAGTGTAGTCATAGGGTGCTATGGACTGAATTGTTGTCCCTCAAAACATATGCTGAGTTTAACGTCTGCACCTGCGAACATGACCTTGTTTGGGGAAATAAGGGCTTTCTTTGTAGAAGCTCTTAGTTAAATTGATGATGTCATACAGGAGTAAGATAAGTCCCAATCCTTTCCGATTGGTGTTTTATTAAAAAAAAGGAGTCACACAGATGCCATGTGACCACAGGGGCAGATGCATCTATAAACAGCAAAGGAACCCCAAGGATTGCTGGCAGCCGCCAGAACTTGGAGAGAGACGACGTGAGGCAGTTCCTCTCTCAAAGCCCTCAGGAAGAAGCCACACAGCTGATATCCTGAGTTTGGACTAATAGCCTCCCAAACTGTGAGACAATAAATTTATCTTTCCAAAAGCCACCCCACTGGTGGTCTTTTGTTTTGGTGGCCCAAGGAAACTAAGCCAAGGGAATCTAGAACTTTCAGTAGCTCAGTAGTGCCAGTGCACTTAGGGATTTGAGACAAGACATGAACACTGGCTTCATGAGACGGGAATGAGTGCAGTGATCAGCCAGATGACCTACACCACCTAGGTATTAATTTTTTTGAATGATCAGCAAAACGAAAACACAAAGATTTTAAATTTTCATAGGATGCTCAGGACCCTAGAGGAGAAATGGCCGCATCATGTAGCCAGTTGTGAATTCTGTCCTTCTCTGTGTTGTTGTTGTTGGTTTTGGTGCTGTTGAGTTGATTCTGACTCATAGCAACCCTATGTACAACAGAATGAAACACTGCCTGGTCCTTCGCCATCTCACAACTGTTGCTATCCTTGAGCCCGTCATTGCAGCCGCTGTGTCAATCTATCTCGTTGACGGTCTTCCTCTTTTTCTCTGACCCTCTACTTTACCAAGCATGATGTCCTTTTCCAGTGACCGGTCCCTCCTGACAACACATCCAAAGTACGTGAGATGAAGTCTCAACACCTTCGCTTCTAAGGAGCATTATGGTTGTACTCCTTCCAAGACCGATTTATTTGTTTTTCTAGCAGTCTGTGGTATCAATAGGCCTTGCTTTCTACCCTGTCTTAGTCTGGAAGCTCCTCTGAAACCTATTCAGCTTTACAGCAACACACAAGCCTCTGCTGACAGATGAGCGGTGGCTGTGTGTGAGGTGCATTGGCCGGGAACGGAACCTGGGTCTCCTGCATGGAAGACGAGAACTCCACCACTGAACCACCACTGCCCCAGCTGATAGATGGACATGGCTTGTGATTCCGAGATTGTTTGGCAGGAGCAATTGTAGGAGGAAATCTATAAGAAGTTCCCTCACGCCTCATTAGTACAATCAACTGTCCTCAAAATAAGCCTATTAAAGAGAAACAAAGAACATTGCTAAAACTGTGTGTCCATCTTCTTCTTCCAGCAAGATACCAGAAAAACCTCTGAATGAAAATTGATGCATATAACTCTTAGTCAATTCAAAAAATTATTATGCCGTGTGTAGGTTGACCAAGCAGGTGCAGTGTGGGCCCCCTTCCTGCTTCCTGACTTGTCGTCATGTCACTCCTGGCCTGCATCCATCTTCACGGAGTGGTGGGAACACAAAGACAGACAGACAAGTCCATTTTAGCTCCTTGCCTGTGGTTTTTGGGAAGGAATTGGAGGAATTTTATAAAGTGGGTTTTGGATGATCTGTGTTTTTTTTAAATTGTGCTTTAGGTGAAAGTTTACAAAGCAAATTACTTTCTCATTAAACAATTAATGCACAAATTGTTTTGTGACATTGGTTTCTAACCTCGTGCTGTAGCAACCCTCTTCCTTTCTCTACTTTGAGTTCCCTGCTTTCATCTGTCTGGTTTTTCCTGTCCCTTCCTGCGTTCTTGTCTTTGCTTTTGGGTTAGTGTGCCCATTTAGTCTCGTATACATGACTGAACTACTTCCTTACACGTGTTATTGTTTGTTTATAGGCCTGTCTAATCTTTGGCTTCAGTATTGAGTTAAAAGGGTGTCCAGGGGCCATACTCTTGGAGTTTCTCCAGTCTCTGTCAGACCAGTAAGTATGGTCTCTTTTTTTTATTTGAATTTTGTCCTCCATTTTTCTCTTGGATCTGTTGGTTTTAATGATCTAGGAATGGGTGTTGAGAAGAGGCTATAATAATAATAAAAAGTTAGAATTAAGCAAACTCAATAAACAGCAGGTCCAAATAATCACGTTGAGTTTTTTTTTTTTTTTAAAGTCCAATTTCCAATTTCAATATCTTTTCCCTTCCTGGAATTATTTGCCCCATAGCCCTAAGAAGTCTGTTTCTCTGGAAACATCTTGAATGTCTCTTGGCCTTCAAAAGGCTCTGCTTTTCTTTTTTCTCTCTCTCTCCTCAATGTATCTGCAGACTCCACAAGGAATGTGCCTGTGTCTATTTCTCTCCTACCTCCTTCCTTTGGACTAAAATGCTGATGTTGATGATCACTAAGGATACCTTATGAAAAGAGTTGCAGTCTTTTTTATGGGCTAGAAAGGTGGGGAAAATCTTTATTACAATGAGACCCATGACCTGGAATCAGAAGACCATCAAAAGCGAAAACAGCTCTGTGTCTGTTTATAGTCAGTGATGAGGCTTTGTCAACTTCTTTTCAGTATGTCTAAGTGACTCCCAGCTCTCTATGCTCACTGCTACCACCTGGCTCTGATTCACAGCAACCTCCTGCCAGATCCCTGCCATCTAGCCTTTGCTCCAAGTTCCTTTCCTTCCTGGGTGTCCTGCTGGGCTATCAGAGCCACTGTTAACAGGCTTCTAATAGAGTTCTCATCAAGCCACGTCTCCCATGGGGCGCTGTTCCTAGTGTTTCACACCTAAAACTCTTGGCCCCACCCTACATACCCAACTTAATTTTAGTTCTTCTTTGACCTGCACCCTCTACTCTAATCAAAACTATTTGGTCACCATGCCATTGCACATACTATTCTCCTTTTCTGAAAATAATCCTTTTATCTTTTTCTTTACCCAACTACTTCCCATCCTTCAAGATCCTGATCACGTTCCACCTAGTCCATGAAGTCCTCACTGATCTCTGAGTTTTAGATGAACTACCGGCAGAATGGGGATGACAATGTTATCAATTCACAAGGTCTTCGTGACACTTGAATGATATACCAGGTGACAGAATTAGTCACCGACCCTGTCCTTCACAGATTTTCCTCTCTCTCTCAGTCTTCTGGATGGATTTGGTAGTCGCAGGGTTTTTTCTTCCTTCTCTTCCTTTCCTACTTCTTGGGAGTATGTCTGAGAGCAGAGTTAGGGAGTGGGGGGTGCAAACCAACTCTCAAACACAAAAGGTGTATCTATGCTGCTGGGACTCTGGGCCCGAACCTGCCCTGATGGCTAAGGAGCTACTTAATCTATTGGCCTAAGAATAATTTTTATTAGGAAAATGGCCTCTCCTTCCCCAAACTTTCCAAGGATTCTGACTTTTCCTGGGCCCTGTCAGCTGGCTCTGCTCTTGACAAAGAAAGGTTTTAAACTCACAATGATAAATATCTTGGGGAGTTTAAGAAAATGACCTTGGTGGAAATAGTGAAATTCTCACTGGAAAATTTCAGTGGAGAATGGCTCTCTTTCAAAGATGAAACCTCTTCTTCTTCTTTTTTTTTTAATTAATAGTAATACTGATAATAAAACATATCTTCAAATGAGGGCTACGACTCAGCTATAAAACTTCACTGAAGTCTAATCGCGAAAAAAGACTTTGAAATAATAAACCTGGCTCCAAATTAGGTGCGCCTGCGAATGTAGTAATTTCTACCTAAGCGGCTTTGTGTCTAAATATGTCATTTGAGCTCTCTGGCAGACAAAGGAGAGTGCTCCTAGAAACAAGGCCTCCATTCAGCCCTGTGGCCCCAGGCGTTGGATTTCCACCCTGGGCTCAATAACACTTTCAGCCACATTAGGCACCAGCTTCAGACCTGGTGGGAAGCAAATTTAAGTGTCTCTTTTACTAAAAAACAATGAGAATGCTGTATTTCACAAAAGAAAGAAATCCTGTCACTGGTGATTTGGCTGACCGGGAGTATTAACTATTAAATTTGACAGTAGCATGTACTTCTCCATACTGAATTTTAAAGGCACTTTTGGACTGGCAAACCTTACCCCAAGGGTTTCCGGAAAGGCCCCACGTCCTCTCCTGAGCGCAGGTTCGCCAACATTCTAGGAGAAAATATTTATCCTATTTATATCTATCTTTGTATCCTCAAATGAATAATGTATACTCAAATAAATGAATGACCCAATAACCAAAGAGACAGCCCCATGAAGATTAGAAAAGAATGGATGACTTAAATTCACCAATTCATTCATTCATTTATTCACTCACTCTTTCAATTAACAGATGTATACTGATTGCTATTACGTGCCACACATCTGCGATACAGAGTTAGCAAGAAAGATCTTGATAAGAAATACTGACATTAGGAGTGGGGAGTGGGAAACTTTAGAACATGGAGGTGGACAGCAAGAAAGACTTTTAGAAGCCAGGGAAGAGAGGAGAAAGGATGGAGCCATGGATACAAAATAGGGAACCAAAATGGGTAGAAAGATATCAGCCGTGGGGAAAAAAAAAAAAAAAGACTGAGAAACAAAGGATTGAGAGGTGAATGAAAAAGTGCTAATGTCAACACGGACCCATCTCAGCCCTGCGTGCCCAGCCTGGAGCTGTGGCTCTAGAGAATGAGTTTGGAAGAAGAGAAATAGGGGTCTTTCAAGGTCAAAAGACCATGAACCATCTCTGTCCCATTTTAGGAGGGCAAAGTCTCTGAGTGTGGCAGATGGGATGGAGATATCCAGCTTGTCAGTTAGCTAAGCGCTGGACTTATGACAGGTACTGGAGGCATCTAGCTGCCTCTTTGGCATACATAAGGTGCCCAAATTGGCATTATGGTGCCCAGTTAAGTCTCCACAGTTGTCAGCAGACCAAGAGGCCAGGTCAGGTTTGTCATGCCAAGTAGGGTGGACAGAAACTGCAAGGGTAGTGATGTCCCTATCCTAACAGTGCTTCTCCTTTTGTATGTTCTGAGCACCTTGTGACAGGCAGAATCTTAAAATGACCCCCAAGATTTCCTATCCTAGTTCCAGGGTCTAGAAATATGATGAGATATCACTCACTGATTATGTCACATTACTTGGCAAAAGGAATTTTGCAGACGTAATTAAGGTTGTTAATCAGTTGACATAGAGTTAATCAAAGGAGATTATGTCTAATCTAATCACATGAGCCCTTTAAAAACAAAGTGTTTTCTCTGGCTGATGGCAAAAGGAGAAGTCAGAGAGATTCAAGCACAAGAAGAGTTTAATGCACGCTTTATGGCTTGAAGATGAAGGGGGTCACATGCCAGGACCAAAGAGTAACCTCTAGGAGCTGACAGCCAGCTCCTTGGAAGCAAGGAAATGGGACTCGGTCTTATGGCTGCATGGAACTGTATTTGCCAACAACCTGAATGAACTTGGAAGTGGGCTTTTCCCCAGAGCCCAACCAGATACCTCGATTTCAGCCTCGCGATACCTGAGCAGAGAACCCGGTGGAATCTGCTGGACTTCTGATAGAACTGTGAGTTAATAAACATGTTGTTTTAAGTGCTACATTTGTGGTAATGTGTTACGCAGCAATCAAAAACTAATACAACCCTCTAAGTGCCAGATATTGGGCTGGATGGTATATAGTTGCCACCTTCCAGGATCTTTGATCTCATGGGGACAATGAATGTGGGCTGGTGCAGAGAAGAGCAGGGTTAAAAGCCAAGTGAGTAAAACATGAAAAGTCACCACTGGGGTGTTCTGAGAAGAGAGAAGGGTTGCAGGCTGCGCTGCCAGCCCAGTGTCAGAGACGAGCTAGGTAGCTCCAAACATAAATTCAATGTTTAGGCGGTTCTGGGGCCCCAAAGGAGCCCTGGTGTTGGAGTGGTTAAGAGCTTGGCTGCTAACCAAAATTTTGGCAGTTTGAATCCACCAGCTGCTCCTTGGAAACTCAATGGGGCAATTCTACTCTGTCCTATAGCGTTGCTATGAGTTGGAATTGACTTGATGGCAACGGGTTGGGTGGGGGCCCCAAAGGCGCCCTTTCAAGGGATAGGTATACACAAGGAAGAAACCTCCCACCCTCACCCTTTTTAAACTTCAAAATCAATGGAAAAAAAAAAAATCAAGAAAGTGAGACTTTGGTTAAGGGGAAGATATAGGGCTAAAATATCCCTTGTCACTAAAAATTAATGGGCTCACCCCTGTGGTGTTTGTCACATATACCATTAATAGATTGTATCCACTTTGCTATAATAGATGCTGCTACTGCCCAATTATCTAAAATTCAGTTTCTTTTCAACAGTACTTGATAAAAAGCCAGCACATTAAAATAAAAGGAATGTTTAGGCACCCAGGGGAGATGAAGCTGTCAGGCAGCTGAGGCAAGCCCTCTCTTGGGAATTGATTAATCGCTTCTCTTTTTATCTCGGCAGGCTCCTCCTCCAGACCCCTTCCCTTCATGGATGAGGATGTTAGTGAAGAAAATATATCTGCTGGGACTTCTCCCTTGTCTGAAGGGTGAAAGGAAGGGAGCATGGGGAAGGGTGGAGGTGGGGTAATGGCTGATGAGGAGAGGGAATGTTTGCCGAACTGTAAGGCCTGAAAAGTCCCGAGAAAGACTACTTGCAGAAGGGGGCATTTGCTTCTGGAATACTGGATCCTGGCAATTAGCATCCCCTAAGACCTCAATGAAAGAATGGCAAAAACATCCATTTGCCCTTGCCATGTAGGGTTGCGACATTAACAGTTTGCTTTGCCGTGACAGAGGGTATCTCAGGTTTATAGCACATCTGTTCTTTTCCTTCCCAACCCAAAATATCACAGCGAAGGATTGGAGATACAGACCACAAATAATCCAGGTACAGAAAATGTTCACAATTCTACAAATCAACTTTTTAGTTTCCATTCTCTCTTGAGTACCATGGAACCCATGTTGGAACTTGGATATGGGTGGAAAACTAAGGATGGGCATGGTGTTCGTTCAATCATAGGGTATGACCATCTCCTTGAATGGGTCTCTTGCCTTCCCTTCAAGGTGTCCTGGGGATACACTTGTATAGGGTGTATACACAGCTCATGCTCCCATGGCTCCCTGTTACCTGCAAGGAAGTGTTCTCATGGTGGCCTGTCATGATTTGTTCTTGACCACCTTGCTAGTTTTATATTTGGAATTCTTCCATACTTACCGATCATTGCAGGGTCCTAGGTAGTGAAAATGGTTTGTGCTTGACGGTTAACCTACAAGTTGGTGGTTTGAGCCCACCCAGTGGCACTGTGGAAGAAAAGGCCTGGTGATCTGCTCCTATTAAGATTATAGCCAAGAAAATCCTATGGAGCATAGTTCTACTCTGCATGCGTGGAGTTGCCATGAGTTGGAATTGACTCAACGGCAAGTAACAACAAGGCAGTGCCTAAACATTCCTTTTATTTTAATGTGCTGGCTTTTTATCAAGTACTGATACAGTTGAGGAAACAAAAGCTTAGAGAAATTAAATAACTTAACTAGGATCACATGACTAGCAAGGAACAGAGTCAGACTTACTGTGTAATTTTTTTTACTACGCCTGCTGCCTAGTGGCATACTTAATTTGGTTTATAGCGTTAGACTTACTTGATGTTATGGATTGAATTTTGTCCCTCTAAAAGTTATGTTGATGTCCTAACCCCAGTATCTATAAATGTGACCTGTTTGGGAATAGGGGCTGCTGTGAGACCGATCGCTTTTATGTAGCCTTTCTTGCCACGGTCTTGTAACTCCGACCAAGTGACTGGGTGGGGCTATGCAAATAAGGTGCTTGTGGCCCACCAAGGGGAGCTTGGTAATAATATAAATAAAGTGCATGGTACTCTTGTGGGGATGGGACCATGCAAATAAGGTGTATGGAACCCTAGCGAGGGGATTGGTCAGTTCTGCCATCCTACTAGGCTTAAAAGAGAGCCAATCCCAGAAAAAAGGGGGGCCTTTCTACCACCAAGAAGAGATGGAAGTGAAGCGTTTCCTTTGAACCTGGGGTCCCTGTGCTGAGAACCTCCTGGACCCAGAAGACAGACAGGAAGCTGTAACACTGGAGACAGCAAGAGACGGCGAGAAGCAGTGGCAGAGAAATTGTGGCATCAGAGGCAGCAGAACCAGGAGACGGGCAGGAGATGGTGTGGTGAGCTTCCTGGCCCACAGAAGGGAAAGCTGAGCACCTTTGAGCAAGAAGCTTGCTGGCACAGTGGGGTGCCTCTGGGCACTTGTCAGTGCTAGGCTTAGTTTCCCATGGAGCCAGAAAGCTGAACACCTTTGCGCAGGAGGTGTGCTAGTGGAGTGGGATGCCTCTGGGCACTTTTTGGTGGAGCTAAAGAGATTTGTAACACTTGCTGGAGCCAGGCAGAGGCCTGCTGAGGAGCAGAGGGCTAGGGGGAGAGACCTGCATGGCTGAGAAGAGGCTGTCCTAATTGAAGAACTGTATGCTGAGTGTTCCTGAACCTAAATTGTAACCTGTTACTACCCTAGTAAACCCCATAATTGTGAGTATTGTCTGTGAGTTCTGTGTGGTCACTGCAACAAATTATGAAACCTAGTACAGAAGAAGTAGAGAGTGCCTTGGGAGGGACAGCTGGCATCAGAATTGATAAAAAGGTTGGAAGGAGGAGGCATGTCAGATCTTCACCTCATAGGAATCAGCCTTGGGCTGTTGATCTTGATTCCCCTTCCTTCTTATGAAGTCAGAGGAAGTCAGACGCCTCTGCCATGTAATTTTTACAGGGCTTTCTTTTGTTATATTAAAGAGGCTGTACTGGAATAGGGTGGGTCCCAAACCTAGTGTCTTCTGAATGCTGTCTTATAATGAGAGTTAAATAGACACAGACACATAAGGGGAAGAGACCATATAAGAATATTTCTACAAGCCAAGGAATGCCCAGAGTTACTGACAATAAAGGAATCACTGCTAGAGCCAATGCCCTGATTTGGACTTCTAGCCTCCAAAACTGTGAAATAATACATTTCTGTTTTAAAGCCACCTATTTGTGGTATTTGTTTTTACAGCAGCACCAGGTCATTAAGACACTTGGGTTACATAGCTATGCAAATACCCTATGCAGTCAGTCCTTCTAGACAAAATGTCTAGTGAAGCAAAAGAGAAGAGCAGAGTAAGGGGAAGAGAGGAGATGATACCAAGAAGCTTTACCTGTGGACTGTTTGTGATGGGCAAGGGAAGGATCCTGGGCTTGTCTGGTCTGTTCAGTTTCAGAGGCTATTTCTGGTTCCTGGGGACATACAGGAAGGAGGTAGGGGAAGGGAGAAAGGAAAGCAGGCTCAGGATCCAGGGATTGAACGGTCACACCTGGAATGCCTCAGAACAGAGCCTTGACACCATGCAGGTGGTACGAGAAGTTGCTATGCTAAAACAGGCATTCAGAAATTGGCTACAAGACTTGGTCTCTGAGTGAGACTTCTCATCTCAAAGCTAGTTTTCCATATGGCTTGTTGTGAGGGCCAGATGAGGTAAAAGAGATGGAAAAAACATCTGCCCCCAAATGTTGACAACTTTGGCTCTCAAACCATGACCTACATTAGACTGGACTAGAGATGATGTTTAAAATGCTGTTTCCCAGGCTACCCGCCCCCACCAGATTCTGATTCAACAGGTCTGAATTGTGCCTAGGGATGTTCATTTTCAGCAAGTTTTCTGAGTCTGATGCTCGTGTTTTCTAAACCACATTCTGAAAAATACCGAACTAAAGAAATGATTCACAAATGGTGAATTTTTTTTTTCTCTTTGAAAAAAGTTACATAAGGAGTATATGTTTAGTGTAAGTAAATTTCAAAATGCAGGAAAATAAACCAGGGAAAATCATTCAGAATTCCACCAGCCAGGGATACTACATTTGTTGTATATTCTTCCACTTGTTCCTGTGTGTGTATACCCCACGTATAAAACAAAAATCCATTGCTTTTCAGTCGAATTGACTCATAACAACCCCACATGACACAGCAGAACTGCCCCATAGGGTTTCTAAGGCTGTAATCTTCACAGAAGCAGACTGCCACATTTTTCTCCCCAGGAGTTGCTGTGTAAGTTCGAACTGCCAACCTTTTGGTTAGCATCCAAGTGCTTAACCACTGTGCCACCGGGCCTCCGTCTCATATATGATGGGACCGTATTCTATAGCTCACCTTTTGCATCTAACAATGTATCTTTTTTTTTTTTTAAGTATTTTACTGCGTTTTTGGTGAAAGTTTACAAAACAAATTAGATTCCCATTTAACAATTCTTACACAATTTGTTCAGTGACATTGGTTATACATTTTCACAGTATGTCAACTTTCTCATTATTTCTGTTCTGGTTATTTCCACTAATCTAGTTTCCCCTGTCCCCTCGCCGCCTTCTCTTTTTTTTGCTTTTGAGTAAATGTTGACTGTTTCGTCTCATATATATGATTTTTTAAAAAGAGCACAGTACTCACGGAGGATATTGTTTATTTTATGAAGCAATTTGTTATTTAGCTAAAAGATGACATCATGGAAGAGTTTGGTTCAAGGTTTAAAGAGTCTCAGGGCAATAGATTCGGAGAGTCCTCCAGTCTCAGCCCATCCAGGAAGTCTGGACTTTTTAAGAATTTGAGTTTTGTTCCACATTTTGCTCCCATTCTCTCCTAACAATGTATCTTAACACACCCTTTCATATCAAGAAATATAAATTCACACCGTACTTGCGGCATGGTGCCTGCCGCCGGAAGCGGAGCCTGAGTTCGGATTTGAGTCCCAGGGCAACTACACTCAGCGAATCCTGATGGCTCGGAAGCACAGCTCTTCCGGGCGCAGCGCACACAGCGTCCCCAGGCTACCGCCCCACTTCTCGGCGGAATTGGGGTTCAGGACTCATTCAGGCGCTGACACCCCCTCAGCCTGGTGTAAGCAGAGCTGGGCCTTTCAGCTGCAGAGAAGCTGTCCCAGGCCCTCCCCGCCCGGTAGGCCCCGGGTCTCCGGAACAATGCAAAGTTCAAATCTATGGCTACTTGGAGGCCCATTTGGGAACAATCAGGCGGTCCTGACCTCCTGACCCCCCACCCCCCCGCCCCAGGGCCGCCTTCCCTGCCACAGAAGCGGGGCGGGAATCTTTGGAACCAAAGAAAATGTGTTATGGTGGCTTGTTTTTGAGAAGAAATGAATTTAAAATACAATCTGTAGTAAACCTTGGTGTTTTTTTTTTTTTACTTTTTTGAAAAGTAATTGGGATAATTGGCTTCAGTCTGAGAGATAAACAAACAACAAAGCGAGTCCTTCAGCCTCCTGTTGGGGCCATAAAGGGGGCCCGCGTTTGTATTTTCGTGGTGCTTTTATGACCTAAGGGTTGGTCTGCCTCTGCCGTTGGACTGGGGCCGGCACAAAGCCCAGATAATCACAGAGCAGTTTCGGAAATGAGGGTCTTGAATGGAATTTCCTCAACACGCCCTCCGCGGTCTGCAGCCTCCTCACTTGAGCTCCCCTTCTGGAAGGCTCTGGGCCCAGCTTTGGGCAGGGCTGGAGAACAAAGGGGCTGTTTCTCTGCGTCTTCCCCAGAGCCCAGCGAGCCCAATATACAAGAATTCAATAAAGCAACTTTTATGTTCCCTTTCCCATGCAAAAAAAAAAAAAAAATTTTTTTTCTTTCCCATGCTAGGGTGGCCAGGAAGAAAATAAATCAACTGCTGCATATTTATTGAGTTTGCAATGTGTAAATCTCTGTGGGGGGAGTAAAAAAGTGTACATTGTAGATAAGAGTTTTGCCCTCAAAGAGCTTAATATTTAGTTGGAATGTCATAAATAATCACAGGGAAAGGGAAAAGCCAAATCAGCATTCAAGACAGCAATACAAGGAAGGCCTTATAGGTTCATTTGGCAAAGGAGAGTTACAGGCGTTAAGAATTCAATAAACGTGAAATATTTGTTGAGCATCTTCTCTACTAGGCAAGATTTTCCTTTTTCAATTGTCTTCAAGTTGATTCTAATCCGTAGTGACCCCATGTGTTGCACAGTAGAACTGTGCTCCGTAGGATTTTCAAAGCCGTGTCCCTTCAGAAGCAGATTACCAGGCTTTTCTTCCAAAGTGCCTCTAGGTGGGTTTGAGTAGCCAAACATTCTGTTAGTATTCAAGTGCTTAACTGTTTGAGCCACCCACGGACTTCTGGGCAAATCCAGAAAACCAAACCTGTTGTCATCGAGTTAATTCTGACCCATAGCAACCCTATAGGACAGAACAGAACTGCCCCATAGGGTTTCCAAGGCTGTGAATCTTTATGGAAGCAGACTGCCACATTTTTCTCCTGTGGAGCAGCTGGTGGGTTTGAATCGCCAACCTGTCGGTTAGCAGCCAAGCACTTTAACCACTGAGCCACAAGGGCTTCAGCCTAGGCACTGTAACCTGTTGCCGTCAAGTTAGTTCTGACTCACAGCAACCCCATAGGGTTTCTAAGGCTGTAAATCTCTACCGAAGCAGACTACCGCATCTTCCTCCTGTGGAGCTGCTGGTGGTTTTGAACTGCTGACCTTTCACTAGCAGTCGATTGCTTTAACCACTGTGCAAGATAAACCCTCCCCTCCCCGCAAAAAAGTCGATTGCTTTAACCACTGTGCAAGATAAACCCTCCCCTCCCCCCCAAAAAGTCGATTGCTTTAACCACTGTGCAAGATAGGGGATTGCAAAAACCCTAAGGTGGTAATTAGTCCAAAGGCAGCACCACCAATTCTTTCCTTCCATTTATGTGCGTGCCACCCCCTCTAAGAGAGATGGACTAGCTCTCCACTTACTTGGATCTTTGACACACACCATGGCAGATGTTATGCTGTACCAGCTAATTCCAGGCCTAGCCTTCAAGAGAATGAGCAATTTCTGCTTCCCCTTAACCAGCAGACATGCTGCGAGGAAGTCCAAGAAGCAGTGTGGAGGCTCCCAGTGGTTCTAGGGCCATTGCCCCAGCTGAGCTTACTTCCAGCTGGCAGTCAGCACCAACTTGCCAGCCATGTGGGTGAGCTTAGTCGCTGCTTACTGTGGGGTTCTGTTCTGACAACTCCCCCTCGTACGGTTCTGATGTAAGTCAAATACCTTTTTTTTTTTTTAGTTTTCATTGTTATTGCCTTTTATTATCAGTATCTTTATAAATCATATCCTTATTTGTCTTTGGGGGTTGGGAACATTACATATAAACCTACAGATATATTTTAATACATATATACATACATAAATGAAAAAATACACAAATCATAAAAATTTACTCCAATGATGAGAAAAAGGTGGATAATGTTGGCATTTTGTCACTTGTGCTAGTAACTCCACTTGTGGAAGGTTCTGGATCATCTGGATTATCCCTGGGGATGGGGATACCGTTTCTAGTCAGAAAATTAGTGAGAGTTGTCTGTATGGTCCTTTTCTTTTCTCTTCATATATTCAGTGGTGGTAGCATCTCGCTGCTTCCCAAATCTGCCTATCAACTTCAGCAGAGATTAGCGTTCGGGTCCATGTTTTCAAGCAACTGAAGCCCCTGATTTAGTTTAGGAGAAACTTCAGCTAATCCTTTCACTGCAATTTTTTTCCACAACTTCTCTCCTTCCTCTTCCGCATTATTTCTTCCTTCTTCATGATTTCTTTCCTGTTCAAAATCCATTAAGTCCTGCTATGCTGACAGTGTTTTGAACAGGAAATCATAACATTGAATATCTTTAAGTGAAGATCTGAGAATGATAACATCAGCAAATTACACGCTGCAACTTTGTATGTAGTAAAAACCAAAACCAAACCCACTGCCATCGAGTCGATTCCGACTCATAGTGACCCTGTAGGACGGAGTAGAACTGCCCAATAGAGTTTCCAAGGAGCGCCTGGCAGATACGAACCGCTGACCTTTTGGGTAGCAGCCGTAGCACTTAACCACTACGCCACCAGGGTTTCCTTGTATGTAGTACCCACCATTACTAATTGATAAGGTGAACCAAAAAAAAAAACAAAACCAAAAAACAACAGAGGGTCTTAAGTGTGGTTTGTCTTAACTTGAATATGTAGTAAGTCGGGGACTACCTGTACATCCTTCAGACCAGGCTGATCCACCTCAGCTGATGCTTCTTGGAGCAAATGTGAGCTGTGCTTGCCAACCTCTGCTCTGGGTTTTGAATTGTGAGAAAATAATGATTGTCGTATCCATGTGTCTGTTTTGTTCTCACGACAAATCTATAATGAAGGTGTTATTAGTATTCTTATCCCCATTTTGTAGATGAGGAGCTGAGATTGAAGAGTTTAGATAAATTATACAAGATCACACAGCTAGTAAAGTAGAGAAGTCACGAGAATTTAGGATGTGTCCTGGGGTTGGTGCATCCACCAGTTTGACGAGAATCAGGGATAGTCGTTATAAACTTGTGGGATATAAACTAGGAAGATGAGTTGGGATCGAGTTAAAGAGGGCCCCACATGCCAGTGTAAGATGTGGTGACTTCATTTAGTAAGTATGCAGAGCCGTTGAAGGCTTTTGAGCAGGAGAAGTGACAGGATAAAAAGACCTTAATCAAGTGGTTAAATGCAGGGTAGTTTGAAGGGACAAGAGGCTCTGTCTTAGTTATCTAGTGCTGCTGTAACAAAAATACCACAAGTGGGTGGCTTTAATGAACAGAAATTTATTTTCTCACACTTTAGGAGGCTAGAAGTTTGACATTTGACATCAGCAATCATACCCCTTGTTCCACACCCTTTTCTGAACCTGGCTTTTCCCTGTTGATGTACTGTGGCAAGTGTTTCTGAATTATCTTCAGCAAAATTTTACTTGTGTGTGATATCAATGATATTATTTGATAATTTCTGCATTCTGTTGCATCCCCTTTCTTTGGAATTGAGCACAAATATGGATCTCTTCCAGTAAGTTGGCCAGGTAGCTCTCTTCCAAATTTCTTGGCATAGATGAATGAGCACTTCTAGTGTTGCATCTGTTTGTTGAAACATCTCAATTGTTATTCTGTCAATTCCTGCAGCCTTGCTTTTTGCCAATGTCTTCAGTGCAGCTTGGACTTCTTCTTTCAACACCATTGGCTCTTGATCATATGCTTCCTCCTGAAATAGTTGAACGCTGAGAAATTCTTGCATGATAGAATTTTGCAAGACCAACAACCAATCGATTGCAAATACCTTTTTCAGTAACAAAAGTGGTGACTAGACATGTGGACCTTGCCAGATGGAATACACACGAATCAAATCAACAACATCTGTGGAAAGAGATGATGGAGAAGTTCAATATTATCCATCAGAACAAGGCCAGAGGCTGACTATGAAACACACCATCAATTGCTCATATGTAAGTTCAAGTTGAAGCTGAAGAAAATTAAAACAAGTCCATGAGAGCCAAAGTATGACTCTACCTGAGTTTAGAGACCATCTCAAGAGTAGATTTGATGCATAGAGCACTAATGACCGAAGACAAGATAAACTGTCATCAAGGACATCATACATGAAGAAAGCAAAAAGTCATTAAAAAGACAGAATAGAAAGAAAAGACCAAAATGGATGTCAGAAGAGACTCTGAAACTTGCTCTTGAATGTGGAGTAGCTAAAGTGAATGGAGGAAATGATGAAGTAAAAGAGCTGACCAACAGACTTCATAGGGCAGCCTGAGAAGACAAAGTATTGTAATGAAATATGCAAAGGCCTGGACTTAGAAAACCAAAAGGAAAGAACACCTTTGGCCTTTTATCAAGCTGAAAGAACTGAAGAAAAAATTCAGGCCTTGAGTTGCAATATTAAAGGATTCTACAGGCAAAATATTGAACAATGTAAGACGCGTCAAAAGAAGATGAAAGGAATACACAGAGTCGCTGTACCAAAAAGAATTGGTCGATTGCTGTCCAGAGGGCAGCAATGGGAATGCAAAGAGAACCATGTCAAGACCTAAAAACAAATCAAAGGCTAATGTTAGGATTCTGTGGACAGTGATTCCAAAGATTTGAGTCTGGATATACCAAAAGAGAGTGGTAATACCATTAAAGAAATTGGTAATGCAGGAAAGAGCCAGTTTGGGGAGTTTTATACACTCGGAAAGTTATTTGTGGGATTGAGACAAAATCGAGGAAGATGAATTTAGTTTGGATATGCTGAAATTGAAGAGGCGATGAAGAGTGAAGATGAGTAAAACATGGCACCTGCCCTCATGCAGTTTTTAATCCTGAGTTCTTTCTCTCTGTTACACATATACACACACAATCACACATACATACACATACCAGAGAGCAAGTAAAGGTTTTGTTGTTGTTGTTATTGTTGTTAGTAAAGTTAGTAAAGTGGATAATAAATAATAAAATGAATCAAGTGCACCAAGTTTTGGTACCGAGAAAATACCACCAGTGATCGGAAGGGAAAAATCAATTGGCCCTGCAGCATCCGAAGGGTTTACAACAGACTCAGAGGAGGGATGGTCCTGTAAGACTCGCACAGAGACTGAGCTAGAAGACAAACGTCCCAGGGTGTGGCGGAACTGTGGGAAAGAAAGATTATCACACTCATTACACATTCTTTGAAAGTGTGATTTTTTTAATGACCACAGAGTATTCCATCTCATTAATAATCCCAATTTATTAAAGTATTCCTCTAATTTTTTTTACATTTATGGGTTTGATAATTTTGGCTACTATAAATAACACTAAAATGAAAGACTGTAAATTAGTTTTTGCTTGCACTTGATCATTTGCTGAAGATAGGTTTCTAGAAAAGGGATTAGTGGGCTTTGTTGTTGTTAACTGCTGTCGAACCAATTCTGACTCATGGTGAGCCCATGTGTGCAGTGTAGAACTGCTCCATAGCGTTTTCAAGGAAAGCCTTTTGGAAGCACATCACCAGGTCTGTCTTCCGAAGTGCCTTTGGGTGGATTTGGACCGACCACCTTGTAGCCACTAGTCGAGTACTTAGCTGTTTGCGCCACCCAGGGACCCTCCACATTTGCAAACTTCCTAAATGATGTGTGTATTATTTTTAGAAATGATTTTTTTTTTTTTTTTTAAGCAAAAGAGGAAGTATTATGGCAGAAAGAATATTGTGCTCAAGTTAAGAAAACTCTTCCCATTCCGGCTCTCCTGCAGACAGTATAACCTCGGACAAGTCACTAAGTGCCACTGGGCTTCAGCTACTCTGAAACAAGGACCATGATCTCTGAAACAAGGACCAGGGTTACTCAACCCAAGTGCACATTAAAATCCCTCGGGGCATTTAGAAAAAATACCATTCCTTGAGTCCCATCCCAGATGAATCTGATTTTGTGGGCTGGGGTATTTTTTATAAGCCACCCGTGGATCTTAATGTGCAGTTTAGGGGCGAGCACCCCTGAACCAAAGGCTTCAGTGGGCCTTGAATGCCAAGATAAAGCTGTGGCAGTCCTGGACCTGGGAGAGGATGAAGGAGGCACACCTTTATGTGTGTACTTGCTGTACCTCAGCTGGAGGTACAAGGTGGTCTGAT